>NC_060141.1:764759076-765094576 GCF_021461385.2 Schistocerca piceifrons
CAGAAAGGTGCGAGAAACGAGAAAGAATTCTCACCCTGCAGGGGAGTGTGCGCCGGTTTGCAACTCCCTGGCAGAACTATGCCAAACTGGGACTGGAACCTGAAAACCCGGTCTGGCACACAGCTTTGATTTGACAGGAAGTTTCCTGACGTGTACGAAACTAGCGAACGTCGGCGGGAGGGGGAATAAGAGGGTGCAGCTATGGTGGTTCCTAATATTCGACCCAATGCGGATAATGCGTCATACCGTAGCAGTGTGTTCAGCAGAATGGTAATAAAGATTATTTCAGGATTACGATATTACAGATTGCGAAACAAACTGCAACGACTGATTGAGAAAGCCTGAACTGTTATCTAAAATAAGGAAAACAAACCTGCCGTGAAAGTGTCCGTCGCCGATAAAATCGCTTAAAGAGGCCACAAAGTAGTTTCCGCCCTACAACTGCGATCTAAATCACATAAATTGATATGGGCCAAAGGAAAACATAATTTCAGGGACAACAGTGTCACTGGTGGCATGTCGAAGGAAAGATCACAAAATATTGTTAATGCTGCTTTCCTAACAGTTCCTACACAGGAGTGGCAAGGTTACTGAATGGGTGTGCAGCAGCTGGAGCAAGAGTATTGGACACAGAATTGAATAATGGAACGGCCGTCGATGAAGTTGTCACACATACCTCTCCTTCAAGCAATGATGCAATGATCATCCTGAATCACACAGATGACGGTGACCTTCAGACATCATCATTCTGACAGTTGCTGCTGAAGGGCTGACTGCTCAGCAGCGATGAGGTGCTGACATCAGTAATCCAGGTTTAGCAAGGGGGTGCCGTCGCGTGATGTAAAAGTGCGCTCACTGATGGGACTCCAGCCGGTGGCGGATAGGCCACAATGCGTTTCTTAGGCAGGACGAATCGCTGCTTCTCGGCGTAGTAACGGATTCGTGCATAAGCTGAGTCGTATTTCTATAAATTCAATAAGATGCAACAGATTTCAGTCGTTAATACACTACTGTCCATGAAAATTGCTACACCACGAAGATGACGTGCTACAGACGCAAAATTTAACCGACAGGAAGAAGATGCTGTGATATGCAAGTGATTAGCTTTTAAGAGCATGCATACAAGGGTGGCGCCGGTGGTGACACCTACAACGTGCTGACATGAGGAAAGTTTCCAACCGATTTCTCGTAAACTAACAGCAGTTGACCGGCGTTGCCTGGTGAAACGGTGTTGTGATGCCTCGTCTAAGGTGGAGAAATGCGTATCATCGCGTATCCAACTTTGATAAAGGTCGGATTGTAGCCTATCGAGATTGCGGTTTATCGTATCGCGACATTGCTGCTCGCGTTGGTCGAGATCCAATGACTGTTAGCAGAATATGGAATCGGTGGGTTCAGGAGGGTAATACGGAACGCCGTGCTGGATCCCAACTGCCTCGTACCACTAGCAGTCGAGATGACATGTATCTTATTTGCATAATTGTAACGGATCGCGCAGCCACGTCTCGATCCCTGAGTCAACAGATGGGGACGTTTGCAAGACAAGAACCATCTGCACGAACAGTTCGACGTCGTTTGCAGCAGCATGGACTATCAGCTCTGAGACCGTGGCTGCGGTTACCCTTGACGCTGCATCACAGACAGGAGCGCCTGCGATGATGTACTCAACGACAAACCTAGGTGCACGAATGGCAAAACGTCATTTTTAGGTTGAATCCAGGTTGTGTTTACAGCATCATGATGGTCGCATCCGTGTTTGGCGACATCACGGTAAACGCACATTGGAAGCGTGTATTCGTCATCGCCATACTGGCGTATCACCCGCCGTGATGGTGTGGGGTGCTATTGGTTACACGTTTCTGTCGCCTCCTGTTCGCATTGACGGCACTCTGAACAGTGGACGTTACATTTCAGATGTGTTACGGCCCGTGGCTCTACCCTTCATTCGATCCCTGTGGAACCCTACATTTCAGCAGGATAATGCACGACCGCATGTTGCAGGTTCTGTACGGGCCTTTCTGGATACAGAAAATGTTAGACTGCTGCCCTCGCCAGCACATTCTGCAGATCTCTCACCAACTGAAAAAGTGTGGTCAATGGTGGCCGAGCAACTGGCTCGTCACAATACGCCAGTCACTACTCTTGATGAACTGTGGTATCGTGTTAAGCTGCATGGGGGGCAGTACCCGTACACGCCATCCAAGCTCTGTTTGACTCAATGCCCAGGCGAATCAAGGCCTTTATTAGGGCCAGAGGTGGTTGTTCTGCGTACTGATTTCTCAGGATCTATGCACCCAAATTGCGTGAAAATGTAATCACATGTCAGTTCTAGTATAATATATTTGTCCAATGAATATCAGTTTATCATCTGCATTTCTTCTTGGTGTAGAAATTTTAATGGCCAGTATTGCAATACATTCTCCTTCACTATTGACAAGTCTGCCAACGCTGGAGTTACATTCAGATTGCGCGACTGTAGAAACCGCGTGGTTAGGAGGCGGAGAATTCGTCGAGCAACGTCCAGATCGAATTTTCATCCGGAAAGGAAGTTCCTTGAAGGTTATTAGAGAGCGGAAAAGGTAAAAATCTCATGGCGCAAGATGAGGTGAAGAAGGGGACCGGGGATGTGGAATGAGTTACCAACCCAACTCCTGTATAGTGCTTTTACTCAGTCTAGCAGAAAGCGTTATCGTGGAGTAGCATCACTCCACGCAGTCCTCCTATCGTTGTTCTTGGATTGCATATGGAGGACGTCTCAGTTGACAACAAATCAATAAATATCAGCTGTGGTGATCACACTTCTGGGAAGCAATTCATAGCACACGATGCTATAGCTGATCCAGTAGATGCGATGTGTGCAGGGAGCTGCTGCCCTGATTAGACTCAACCATTCTTTTCTTTCAATTATGTTAAGATAAAGGCACCATTTGTCGTCACCAATAACGATACAGTGTAATATCTCTTTATATTCGATGAATTATTCAGATACAACTCTACCCTTGAATGACTTTTACTAATTTTCTATCTTCATACTCGCAAAATCCATGCGAAAAGTAGCTCATACAATAGCTATGCCATGAGCACATAAGTATTCTTTGTAGTACTCTCTCTGGTGGTTGTTAGAAACAAAAAAAGAAAGGGAGCTTCGGAGATTGTCTTCGTGCCGATTATCCTGAGCTTGGTTTGGAAGAACTGTAATCTGATTATTGAGATTTATCACAGAAGATAACTGATACGAACTGTACGATTAAAAGGAAATATATATAGATTGCTCCTTCAAATAAAAGGTGTGTATTTGAAATTTGAGAATTTATAATATTTATCGATATATTGCGTAGTTGTTAATCAGAAGTGAACTTCCGAAAGACTGGATACGAACCTGCGTTTAATAATCCAAGAGCTCCATTACTTCTTCGGAAGGTTAAACTTCATCAAAGCCAAATATCCGCTTGATATTAGGTTTCCCGACTGATTATACAACGCTCCCAAAATTACGAGGCATTTTATTTGTACAGATTAGCAGACTGCCGCTAAGCACGAGCCTGCAGAGAAGAATCATCGCCTGATTTCAGAGTCATTGTGAGTGACTGAGCTATGACTGTTTCCCATCATGAATGATTGATTGCTCGAACGAATTGAGAGCTACAGAACTACGTAGAGGGAAAAATTACATGATAGGAATGGTCAACTTTGTTCACGAGTGAACTGATGACGAGCAAGCAGATACACCCATACGGAGTGAACTGATGACGAGCAAGCAGATACACCCATACGGGTATCCGGTGATTTGTTTTTCACATAGAGCATGCGGCACCAATATTCCAGATTTTTAACCTTCCCCACTGGATGCAAATGTCGCACGATGGTGGAATGAACACAGTTCTCATTTTCCAGTTCTCGTGTAAACTCTATCGTGGATTAATACGTTTCAACGATCTTCAATAAACTGGGAAGGTCTTCCTGAACGTGGAGTCACTGACGTAAAAACGAGAGAACCATTTTCTTGCCGTGCTCCTCCCAGTGTCAATATTCCCATACGCGTCTCAAAAGCTTCTGGCTGCCTCCGCTGCTGTCACCCCTCTGCTGAACTCCCGACAGAATAAAATGTCGGAAATGTTCAGATTTCTCCACTGGGCACTCCATTTTCTAGCGTCCACAGTGACACTCACTATCACCAAATGACAAAATGCAGACTCAAACAGCAACAGTGAACTACAAATAAGACAATCGATAAACTGATAGTAACCGGAATTCCAGCATGCAAAACAAACTTTACAAACTTTTGCACCGACCTGATAGTTGGGCGTGCTTAGTGCGTAGTGTCGCACTGTGGCTTAGGGACGGCAGTGTGGGGAAACTTGGAGAGACTGGGCGTGCTTCTGCGGGTTTCCCGCGGGTCAGCAGGAACTGTGGACACGCTCTTAAGGATCCCCGCTGCAGGCAACTGCACGGAGATACCTGTGATACCCCACTCCACTTCTGACGCAGCGCCTGTGACTGAGCGGAGATTCCGGGACAGCCTTTTCATTCGGAGTTCGCGTCTTACATACGTTGGACGGAAAGTGCGGGAAGTTCAAATAGGTGGATAAGCGTGTCTCGTTCCCGTCAGTAATTTGTATACATTTCGACACAACAGTATGCAGAAATTTTTGCTGGTTGATCGCTTGTAGGAATTCCAAATGCAGAAGACAGAAAATTCGGGGGTTGGAACTTTAATAGTGGCAACTATTTACAGCTCGTACAAAATAGATGCGTGTTTCAAAGTTTTACTGACGTTCAAAGTAGTCACCAGCATTGTGTACAACCCGTTGCCAGGTATGTGGAAGTCGTAGGATACTGTCAGCAATGCGAGTTGACAGTTCGAGCGGCGCAGTCTATTGCCCGACGAATTTGTAGCAGTGCTGAAGCGAATGGCGTGAAGTGTTTCCTTCAGTTTAGAAACAGTTGAACTTACGAGGGCTTAAGTCAGCACTTAGCAGCCAGATGACTCAGACAAATCAGTAAGATCTCACACTGTACGTGCTTGAACACTGTCCTGCAAAATGGTCAGGTCCTGCAGAAAGTGTCGCCACTTCTGTCTCCATGCTGTTCATTTTTGGAACACAAGCTACCACCAGCTTAGAAGTGATGGCACTGTCTGCAGGACCTGACCATCATTTTGCAGGACAATGCTCAAGCACGTACAGTGCAAGCTGTCACCGATTTGTTTGACTGATGATGGGACTGCTAAGTGCTATACCACCTACTGCACTCCCCTGACTGAAGCCCTCGTGAGTTAAACCCGATTTCTAAACTGAAGGAAACACTTCACGGCATTCACTTCAGAAGTGCTACAAATTCGTCGGGAAATGCTGGTGACTACTTTGAAGATTAGTGAAACTTTGAAACACGTTTAGTACTAGCTGTAAAGAAATAGTTGCCACTATTAAAGTTCCAACCGTCGTACGTGATAATTATTGCGGTCTTTAGACTAGAATGTCCAGTTCGGTAGGTGATTTACTGTAAATCTCGTTTCGTGTTTTGTAAGAGATTAGTGGGCTTAACTGTTCGAAGTATATGGAGAGGTTTGAAGGTCGCCATGGAATTTAAAATAATGCGAATGTCGTTAGTTTTTAAGTATAAATGAGAAAAGTAAAGAAGATTGAAATAAGTATTTCGTTTACGTGAAAAAACATTGCGTCTAACTAGGAGTTCACAAGAAAACTGGTTACACGTTTGTACGAATGCGTCGCGTCTATTCTTTCGGGCAAGTTGAGAAGACATGACGCGGAATCCGCAACTGCAATAATATCGTGTAAATTGAAGGTGGAGAGGATAAAAAGGGAAGGAGTTCAATATTAGCTGCATCAGGTCTGTATGCGGAATCAATGGCGACAAGTAAAAACGTGTGCCGTACTGGGTCTCGAATCTGGGGTCTCTTGCTTAGTAGACAGTTGCGTTAACCACTCCGCCACTACCTGTGCACGCTCCTTGCCCGACTCACAGCTGCGAATTTCGCGTGGTGTCTGTGCTTTGACACGTACGAAAGAAGACACCACGCGTTATATAATCGATTCGCCTCGACGGGCAATGAATCCACCGCCTTCCGTGCAGATAAACATTTACGATCGACCTCCCGCGGGAATTTAAAACTAGCGAGCATGGAGAACATGGACGTGGTCGGGGATTGCTGATAGGAGGCGCTATGTGGCAATGTGAGGAATTTGTCAAGATAGTCGGCGCATTTGCGACTGACATTGTGTCCGGGTGCCGCAGTGGTTAACGCACCAGCCTAACCAGCAGGAGGTCCCGAGTTGCAGTCCCTGTCCAGCACACTTCCACTAGTCACCGCAAATTCCTTACAAAATCCTGGAGCAGCTCAAATCACTGTTTCCTTACCTACCGCCTTTCACCCCTCCACAGCCAATTTACATAATGTGGTTACATATTATTTAACTAGACCAAGTAACTTCTACTGAATGCTGCATTCCAAGTTAATGACATTATTTTCCAGCCTAGTCACGAAGTATCTCCAAACAACGGTTGGAGCGTTCTACGAACGTTAATCTCCTGAGGTATGGAAATGCCCTCCTTAGTCGCAGAATCGTTAGAGAACCGCTTTGTGAACGTCTTAAACGTTGGAGTGTGTCTCTGGACTGTTATGAATCACCACTGCCGGCCTCTATGCGGCTTTGGTCAGATTGTTGTCACCGTGTCACTACGGCTGAACGGAACGTTGCATTTGGTCTCCCTATCGCCAGAATTTCACAGTGAATCTGTGGCCAATTTAGATGTTCTACCTCAAGAATAGCCGCGTACATAAGTTCTGAAGTACGCTTGAGGTTGCCGCGCGACTTTCGGAACATGTGCTGTCTTCTGGCAATGCATCTCCTTTCTTGGGTAGTAGTCTTAGCTTGGGACGACATGTGTAACATACTTAAAGTCCCTACATACATTAAAACGTTGCCCGACATTTAGTTAGTACCACACACGAGAAAAGATCCTGCTTGGATTCTGCTTCTGAAACGACTGCAACAAATGTGAGCTTAAATTTCCCATCGAGTAAAGCTATCTAAATTTTGCAGGTTGGTTTGAGCGCAGTATGCTTTCTGGGTTATCTCGCTGAAGGCTGGGTGCCCCGCCAGTTACAGCGGATCTACATTTGAACGTCGACTCCTTACTGCGGCACAACCTGGAACTTTCACATAAAAAAAAATTGGCGCCAAAAGTGAAAGAATCGTAACTGACAAAGCTGAAGTATGACTA
Source organism: Schistocerca piceifrons (assembly GCF_021461385.2). Taxonomy (NCBI): domain Eukaryota; kingdom Metazoa; phylum Arthropoda; class Insecta; order Orthoptera; family Acrididae; genus Schistocerca; species Schistocerca piceifrons. The sequence goes on from NC_060141.1 coordinate 764,766,322, forward strand.
GAAATCGAACTGCACCTCTGTGGGTTTTAAGTCGAGGACTCAAGCCATGAGACACCGAATGCAAAATTTACGGATATGTAAAAAAATATTTCGTGATTACAAATTCTCAGAAAGTGGCATGTAAAGTATACCATAAGAGTGTGTGTGCAAGTGCATTCGGTTTTTTCGTCAAAGTGCGCCGCCTCAGTTTTCGCATAGCCTCCTACGACAGCATTGGAAGTAACCATCTACAACAATCTACACGATATCTGATTCTGCTGACCGTCTGGTCTCTGCTTCAGAGCCTCCTACGTCACTGGTCTCATAAAGGAGACCGTTGCAAAACTATTCGGAAGTTGGAAGCCAGGCTGCGACTCGCTTCAGCTACTAACTTGAAAAGTGCTGTATTCGGACGTCACGCGAATACCAGGCGTTCAGACTTGTTACAGCTTAGTGTTTGAACGCGCTAACGAGCGAGAGATAAAGGTTCGACACTCAAACATGACTACACTGGCCATCGCGATATCGGTTCCCTCGCGGCAGCGCGACACAGCAGGCGGTGTGAGGAGGACCCCAGTTGAGCAGCGGCGCCGTGTTTTGGCAGCGCGAGGCTTCGAGGCGAGCTGGCGCGCTAAGATTAGAGCGCAGTGGAGCTAGGGCCTACCTACATACAGGCACACCGGCAGGCGAGGGCAGCGCGCGAGGTGGGCTGCGGGCGACCAGGAGACGTCACAGGGTGACTGCCACTGAATTATAAGGAATAAAATCGTCATAACTCCTGAACGGTTTGCGTTAGTACGTTCAAACTGCACGGTTGGCCGCGGCCTATGATAAGTATGCGCAAAGTGCCTTGTTGGCGTCTGCCACTTCAATTTGAATGGCTTCCTCAATAAGCAAAATTGGTGCGTTTGGGGACTGGGAATCGGCATTTGGCGATCCATATGTGTTGAGTGCTATTGACAAGGGATTTCAGATCGATTCCTTTTTTTTTAGATTTTCGGAAGGCTTTTGACACTGTACCACAACAAAAAACTCGTAGTGAAATTGCGTGCTTATGGAATATGGTCTGTTACGTTACTGGATTTCTGATTTCCTGTCAGAGGTCACAGTTCGTAGCAATTGACGTAAAGTCAGAGTTAAAAAGAAGTGATTTCTAGCGTTCCCCAAGGTAGTGTTATTATGCCCTTTACTGTTCCTTATCTATAAAAACGAATTGGGAGATCATCTGAGCAGCCGCCTTCGGTTGTTTGCAGATGACGCTGTCGTTTATCGACTAATGAAGTCGTGAGAAGATCAAAACAAACTGCAAAACAGATACAGAAAAAATATCTGAATGGTGCGAAAGGTGGCAGTTGACACTAAGTAACGAAAAAAGGTCATCCACATGAGTGCTGAAAGGAAGTCGTTAAACTTCGGTTACACGACAAATCAGTCTAATCTAAAAGCCGTACATTCAAATAAATACCTAGGTATTACAATTACGAACAACTTAAATTGGAAGGAACACGCAGAAAAAGTTGTGGGGGAAGGCTAACCAAAGGCTGCGTTTTATTGGCAGGACACTTAGAAAATATAACAGACCTACTAAGGAGACTGCCTACACTACGCTTGTCCGTCCTCTTGTAGAATACTGCTGCGCGGTGTGGGATCCATACCAGATAGGACTGACGGAGTACATCGAAAAAGTGCAAAGAAAGGCAGCACGTTCTGTATTATCGCGAAATATGAGGGAGTATCACAGAAATGATACAGGATTTGGGCTGGAAATCCTCCGAATGCGAAAGTATTTTGTTGACACCGACCTGCATAGGAAGGAACGATCACCACGATAAAATAAGGGAAATTAGTGATATAGGTGTTTATTCTTTCCGCGCACTATACGAGATTGGAATAATAGAGAATTGTGAAGGTGGTTCGATGAACCCTCCGACAGGAAGTAAAATGTGATTTGCAGAGTATCCACGTAGATGTAGAGACGTGTCTTCGCCCTCAACGGCTGACTGTGTTGTGCAGTGACCAGTCACGGAATAATCGTTGAGATATTCTTTGCTGGCACGGTGACTACAGACAGCGTGAAAGTTTCGGAAGATGATTTCATTCCCATTATCCAAAGTGAAACTGATATCGACAAGTGGTTCACGCAAGCCGGAGCTAGACCCCAACCAAGCATGGAAGTGTTTAATGTCCTGGAGGAGCACTTTGGGGACCGCGTTCAGGGTCTAGGGTACCCACAGGCCAATGGTCTTGATTGGCCGCCATATTCTCCGGATCCGAACACATGCGATTTTTGGGACTACATTAAAGACAAGGTGTAGAGCAATAACCCCAAAACAATTGCTGAGCTTTAAAAGCCATTCAGGTCGTCGACAGCATCGATGTTCCGACACTGCAGCGGGTCATGCAGAATTTGGCTATTCGTCTGCGCCGTATCATCGCCAATGATGGCAGGCATATCGGACGCGTCATAATCTAAATCCGAATACTTGTAGTGACGTTTACATCTTGAATAAAGTGGGTGTAGTCCGTAGTTTGCAACTAATTTAAGTTTTTTCATGTAGTTCTGAAATTGTCACCCTGCAGATTCACCTCTATAACAGTCTCGGTGACGTCACTGTGACCTATACTTGCCCAGTTTCGACCGTCGCGGATATCTGTAGACTTTAGTGGTGGTATACAGTAAAAGTGCATCAGGGCAGTGAGACCAGAGAGGGTGAGCCTCCCGTAGCACAAAGGTCACGTCTAGTATACTTGCTGCCGTAAATTACCAATCATGTGACTGGTTCTTGCTCCCATCCATGAAAGTGCTTGGGAATCTTTATTTCAGAAACTGTGTCTGCAAGTGTACCATTATTGTGTGTGCCTCATAAGTATTAATAAACTGTAATGTATTCATAGGTTGCACACCAGTGGATAAATCACATCTTGCCTCGTCTTACTAGATTTGACCCGTTTATTGACTTCGTTGTAATCGACCTTTTCGTTGATTTGAGGACCATATACATAACGTTATGTTTACATACATGAAAAAAACTAAATGTGCTTTGCGCACCAGAATAATAAATGTAGGATTACCATAACACTCTTCTGAAACCGCAAAGAGGTTGTAAATAACGATTATCGTTGTGACTGTCATTCTTACAAAGCATGAACTCATTAGCTTAAACTGGTACAGTCATTGCCGTTTTGGAAACTACTGCTGCCTTTTCTTTCTTTGAAAGTGAGAACCTACCCACTTGATTCTAGTTACTTTCATATGTATTACGAAAAGTACTTAACAATAAGCTCCCACAACGTTAAGTGTGCCTGTTGTCTGAAGTATGTTCTAATTTGTGGAAAAATTATAATTCAGTGCGAGAAAAAAGTCTTCCTTTGCACCTGAAAGTAACCGAAACGACAAAAACAGCAACATTCATGTAACAGCACCAGAACACATTTCGTCTGCATATTTCTTTAATTGAAGGTGATCTTGTTCGGAAAATAAGTCTCGTAAAATAACTAGCTCGTAAATTTTGTTTTATATTTTGTAGACGGTGTAGTCTGCTACCTTTCAGCTCTTTCAAATGTATCAGTCTTTCGTGTTTTTTGTTTTAGGTGCTACCTAGTTTGTTTCACTAGATGATCGACGTGTTTAGATTTCTTGCGTCTTTCATGTTTAATTTGTAAAAGCGAAAAAAATTTTGGAGCAGAATTCGAACCACTTCACAAACTAAATTCTACATTTTAACTCGGCATCTCTGCCAACCAACACGCCATTGTGGATCCTAACATACGCTCCTATTACGTAGATTTTTTAACCGGTGTTAAATTTAATTGTAACATCGTACCACTAACTATGCGTTTTCGAGTGCCTATAAATTTGAAGCGGTTTATATTGATATGTCGTAATTTAAAATCCATAAACTAACAAAGGGAGGCCGCCAATTGTGAAATTCAGATTCGATTCATACTGCGCATAATAAAAGCTCATGGCCAGAGGTGTAATGTGGCAAAGCACCAAGATGCACTTCTCAGCCGTTGTCGAGAAAATCGACAGTTAAAAGAAACCGTTGCGGTGAAATACTCTCTACGATTGATTGTTTTCTACAGCGTCGTGGCGCAGCGGTAAGCGCTCGGGTTCGTAATCCTAAGGTCGCCGGATGGAATCTCGCGCCATGCAGTTTTTTATTATTAGTTTTTGTAATTCATTAATAGTAATATATATATATATATATATATAGTATTAATAGTGCGTATATATATATATATATATTAATGAATTGCTTATGCATGTTGGTGAAGGCGGATCGCTCTCCAATTGTACCGCCTCCATTTTTCCGTTTTTTTAACAGGGTGTACCAAAGCTCTCCTGTCCGCACTGATTTTCGACGATCTTATAAGTTGCGCTAGGGACCGCATCTACCTTCTTGCGAAGTTAGCAGGCAACTACGCTGTTATGCAGCGGCTCGTTTCGACCCATTCAACATCTGTCCTTAAAGTGTAACGAGCGAGTAACGGAGTTTATATTTCATACCTGCCACAGCGAATTTGTGTTCGTGGGGTCTCTATTCTAATTCGAACGTTTGACTTACGCTATACGTATTCGTTTCGGAATATCGTTTCTACGTCTTCCGTTAACTATACGTGGTTAACATTATGAAGACAATTAATAACATTTGTGAAATACAACTTTGTTTGCAGAAAACATAATGAGGTTCGAAGTCGCCAGTTTTTCGACGACAAACGACTTTCAACAACTTATTATATGCATAATTGTTGCAACTGATTGCTGGGAATTACATATATATTTGAATTACAAAAAACAAATACTAAAAAAAAAATTGAATGGTGCGAGATTCGATCCGGCGACCTTCGGATTACAAACCCGAGCCCTTACCGCTGCGCCACGACGCTGTGGAAAAGTATTAATTGTAGAGATTATTTCACCGCAACGGTTTCTTTTAACTGTCGATTTTCTCGACAACGGCTGAGAAGTGCATCTTGGTGCTTTGCCACATTACACCTCTGGCCATGAGCTTTTGTTATGCGCAGTATGAATCTAATCTGAATTTCACAATTGGCGGCCTCTCCTTGTGAGATCATGCATTGTGGCTGTTCGTAGCAAGACCGGTTCGTAAGAAAGATGTATTTTTCTACAATGTGACGGATATTGTGTTTTACTATCAGTTACTCGTATTTGAGCATGACCTGTTTTGGCCAACAGGAATAGCAACGTTCTACTAGTAACTGGTATAGATTTCCAGTCATTGTACTACGAGCAGTTTTGTATCAGCATGCCAGTGTCCGTTATTAACGATACCTACGCCTGTGGAGTCCATACACGAACGTGCAGAGTCACTCCGCGTGTGGAAAGCATCGATTGAAAACATACACGTGTAGGTCACCTTAAATTTTGATTTTTATTACTAAAGGCAGTGGGTGATCCCGAAGGTTCAGAACCGCTCAGAAATGCGCTACGAATATAAATCACATTCCAAAAATGGCGACACGAGGCATCCGCAGGCAAAACTGCGCTTCTTGTCAAGCGACATTTAACACCTATTAAAGTTGGAATCGATCCGCCTCGCGGATTGACGAGGGCTGATGGGCCGGCGTGCGTGGATGTGGTTGTCAGGCGGTTTCTCACACAACGTAGGGAAATTGGAAAAAGCAAAAGGAAAAAGCCTTACAAAATCGACGAACCTTCTCATGCAGTTCATATTGCCAAATGAAGTACACACAAAGTGGTTGGGAATATTTCGCTGTATGTGGTGTTTCACATTCTACTACATAGATACTGTTTTCCCTCGCGTTACCAAAGTTCCTCTCTTATTCCTTGAATAGGTGATCATTCAGATGTCTCTTAATAAAAAGAGCGGTTTTGCATGCAAATTGCTCGTAGTACTGTTCCTGTGAAGAGTGATTCATATTCTAGCAATAATTACGTGGGTTCTATGCACTACAGGTCACACATTGCCCAGTAAGTCGTAAACTAAGCTTTCTTAAAAACCTCATACCATTTCCAGACGTGTCAGGGCATTTGAAAAACAATAATAGCTTTTTATTGACAGATACTGCCATCCAGTACTGTTTAGAGATCGATAGTCGAGTGTACCGCTGAGCAACTGTCGAGCATAAACGTATATGGTACGTGTCTTGCTAGATAGTAAAGGATAGCCATTAAATTTAAATTGCCGTCTCTCCAGAGTTAGACAAAACATAGAGGATGATGTACTTAAAACTAATTAAATGGAAGTTGGTGGGACGAAGTCAGGCGAATGACCAACGAAATTTCTTGTTCTAAGGAATAAGGCCTTGAATTAACGAGGGGCACGTGACATAAGAAAACATGTACGTGCAACATGGTTGAAGACAATAGTGAGAAGAAAGGTCTAGGGGCAGCTTTATCCATTGTCACGATTGACGATTATAAATTAAGAGAAGTGTTTAAATAACCTGTCCGGTCATTAAAGTGCTTAAGAGTAAGGCGATATTTCCCAGCCATTTTAATTTTATAATCGTAGACAAAAAACTTAAGTGAGATAGTTAACCAGGTAATATTGCCTGAAGTGCGTTTGTCTGCCGTAAAAGTTGGTGCTCTTCAGTTAATGCTTTAGGGCGGTTGTTCTTGAATGCAAGTCGCAATCTTCAAACAGACCTGCTAAAAGGCTCCATCTCCCCTCCCTCTCGCTCCTTGCAAAAACAAACACAATCGCTTACCACAATCAAAGACAAGCAAATTAAATGTAGTATATAACACTTGACAAAGAAGCACAATGCGGTAGAAGAAAGTTTGCCGTTTTAAACAGCTTAACCTTCAGGAATTTATCTGGCAACTATGTCATACGTTAAGTTTCTCTACTATTGCAGCTTGCGGCAGCGAAGCTACGCTAAGTACTGTGCTGCGAGAATACGACCAGCCGCGGTCGCGGTAATGTTACGATAATGCAAGGCTTCTTAAATTGTCAATCGCCTAATTAGTTTCTTATAAGAAAAGTCCTTCGGAAACAGACAGCTATGAGTGCGAAACCTGTTTCCTTCGAATGTTGTTAACCAGAAAAAGTGGAGAAACATTACCTTGCCACCTTGCCACCTTGAAAGTAATCAGATAGGTTATTAACATTATTGCCAAAAATGTCAGCAGTTGGGCATGTATTAGACTAAAGTAGCGTCTTAGCTACAACCAAGTATTCCTCTCATTTTGTCGTCTCATCTATTTCTTCTTTTCATTAATAATTCCCAGTATACTTCTCCGCATTACTCAGGGTCTGATTGAGTTTCACATTTAAGGTCCACGTTTCACTGCCACAAGCCAGAACTGAGTGATAGTAAACTTTGTTTCACACACATGAGGAGATATGTTTTTAAAACAGTTACGAAAGAATTTAACTTTCCATAACCATGAGTTTTCAGCTCCCCGAAACGCAAAAACCCCTAAACTGTTACTAGGACTAAAACGGTGGCAATTTGTATTGTCCCAGTTTTAGTATGTTAATTAATCTTATCTTCAGATATGTTCTACGCCGTCAACCGTTTCTTCATAGGACACACAGTGCATCACCAAATGTATGTTTAATGTTCCGTGTATGCGAAGGCTTTGAACGTTTCAAATTACGTATTACTCGGACTACGCGGTTAGCAGGTTTTAAGATACTGTGTATGTCAGAAACAAGCCATGAAAAAGTTAGTATTAACTTAGTCATTCAGTGAGAAATTACTGATCAAAGAAAATCCACTTTAAAGATGCTTCTGGGATGTGAACTTAACTGTATGTACATAATGGTTTAATAAAGTTCTACCTGCGAGACACTATAGTTTCCACTGTATATACTAAACGTTTGACCATCTACAACCGCTATTATTTCCGCTGCCAGATCTCTCAAAGAAACTAACGTCATTTAAACATTTGTTTTCCATGTACCTAATTCACAAAGAAATCAATAATTTCTTAGTAACTTTAATAGGGCTAACTAACAGCGATGTTTTGTGATGGCATTGGCAGATACCATCGTACACTGTGGTTAGTTATGGTCTATCTGCGACCATCAAAGTGTGTTTCCTACCTTTTTCGGACGTGCTGCTGCATACCTTATCTTCTCCGTTCGTGGCCGATCGTCGTTACCTGCTACAAATGGCAGCCCTCGAGGATCATGTTGAAAAACGTATGTCGAAAATTTTACACCACCGAAGTCTTATTCCTGAACGTAATCTATTCACAATTTAATGCAAATAAAATTTCAAACTACTGAAGGGAAGCTGCTGAATGGGATTTCACGTTTAGTTTCAGCAAAACACAATATTGTGGTAGCAAATGTTACGAACCAGATACGATTTACTAGTTGGGCTGTTCGCACATTAAGAACTTCATTTCACATAAAACTTCGAGCTTTGCCCTTCCAACTATAGTTAGTTGCAATATTATTCTCAAAATTCTTGCATCAGAATGTTTTCCATTAACACCGTTTATTTGTTACAGTGGATATATGTACACACACTTCCGCTCTTCTCTAACAAGATTAACACTTGCTTTTAATCGTTAGTTTCTGCTTCTTCCACAGTTGTCTTGGTTAAATGTCCATTAGCTACCAAATTTCTCGAACGTCAAGCAATGCTACCTATCAGACGTAGTTTCCAAATGTTCGGGTCTTCTCTTCGCTCGTGAGCCTTCTTCAGTAAATACTTCTGTCAAAGCTTCGCCTTTCCTCTCTACATTCTGCTTTCTTCTATATCTCCACCATCCAGGTTTCCTACGATAAACGGTAGTTCAATATAAAGTTCGTTAAAGAGCTGTAAGGCATCGCCACTATGCAACAAAACCGCGACAATTTCAACACACACAACAGTACCTCCGAAGTTCGACGTCACGTTTTGGTAAGCTGTTCAGCACATCTTTTGACACGGCTTTTTTAAAACCACACTCCAAATTACCACACACGTCTCCTTTATCGAATTTCGTAAAATGTGCACATTAGCGTATTTCCGTTCCAACCAGTACTGTCAATTTTAAACGTTTCCCTAAAAGCAAAGATTACATTCATTCCTAACTGAGAAACAAATCACAATATTTACATCCAATTTTTTTGGATCAATGCACCCACTAAAAATTTTTGAGCAAATGTAAATAAGCCAACAAAAACGAAATAAATATGCATTAGAAAAGATATAGAGTAGAAAATAGAATTTAACGAGAACAAATAGATAACAAAATAACCGCAACTGTTTCAGTAACACATTTTCACGAAACTGAGTTAAAATCTTTCTGGAAATATATTTACCCTAGACTCTGGTAACGTTGCTCCTTTACTGCACAGCAATGATACCAGTACTAAAGTCTTTCTATTACATACGCAAGCCATTGAATGTCCTAGGATGTTTGCGGAGACTGTTATGGCGTGGTGTGGGCCACTAATCGGCTCCGTTGTACACCCGTGCGATAGTGTGCAATAGAAGTGGTACCACATCTGTGATAGGTCATCAACTGAAATATTGCGTTCTGAATATGTAGCTGTCGGTTAACTTCATCGTGGACGGTGGAAAAGTAGGCCAATCTTCGTCGCGCAGTAGAGCTTCACTATAGTTCAGCTGTGTTGGTTGCACTCAACGTATGTGAAACTGACATGCGATGTAGCGTTCGTCACGAACATTGCCTACTTAATCTCGCATTTCAGAGTACAGCGCAAGACATGGTGACAGTCGATATTTCTGAAATCAGTAATACTGATCGCTAATTTTAGCAAGGCTGGAAGAAATATTGTGGCATTCCAAAATGTTCTTTACTGCAAATCCAGAACTAGTGAAACACGCAAGAAAGTTTGCAATTGCATGTGGGAATAAAATTTACACCTGCAGAGTGCAACACGTCTGAAGTTAAAAGTTTAGGGCTGTCAAGGACTGAACTGAATTAAAGTGAAGGAAAAAAATTGTCAAGAAGCATGTTAAAAGTGGTAGAATGGCTACTAGCTTCACGTTACTAAAGCAATACAGTCTGGTTTGGTGTTAATCAGCTGTTGTTAAATGTGCATTACACTAGCGAGCACTAGAGCGGTATATGGGCTTATATTACTTAAGTTTATTAAGTGAGCTTAATCACAGGTCGACAATATCTTTCTGTTACTGACCAAGACTCATTTACGGTCATTGTCTCATGCGGACTTACCTCTGTCTCCACTGAATTTTCAGGTCAACGAAGTAACTTGTCAGTTAAAACCGGCATTTAACTGCAAAATTCCAGTATCCTTGTAAATCATAAAAGCGTTATGAAAATCAAACGTTCTGGAGTTAAACTTTGCCATAATTTTTTTTATGCAGCGCGAGATATGTATACAAATTACTGCGCTAAAATTTAACATGTATCTGGGCTGAGTGACCTGTATTGGCATAAGTACGTAATTTTCCAACGCCAGCGATACTTAAACGTTACTTGCCACCACAGGTTCTATAACGGCTTGCATCACAAGCCCATTCTGACTTACTATACGTGTAATTAGTGGTTTTGCGGCCGCGATATCGTATAGGCCTAATTGATATAATAAAGACGTAGTAAGAAATACGCAGAAAATTTCCATACACTTTAGCTTGTTTATATAGCCACAATAAATTACTTCAAAGAGGTCTTTGTTCACTTACGGCTGTAAAAACTTCATTGCAATCCGCTATGTATAGATGTAGACTAACACATAATTTTCGAAGCAATTATGTTTTGAATGCAAGGTCTCTGGTGTCCATGGCAATATTTTCGTCATACAGCATGCAGTAAAATCTCAAACAGTTAAGCATGCAATCAACAGTTCAGTATCCAAGCGAACATAATTGAAACTGTGCTATCCCAAAGTTTCTGAAATTTGTATGACTCGCGCTTTCAAACTGTGGTACAACAAAAGCCGCTAAGAGGAGCGTAATAAACGTTTCTTTCGTCGGTATGCCTGGTGACTTCGATCTAGACGTCCAGAGAAGCGGCGCAGGAATGATTTGGGTCCTTGACCACGACAATGCGAGGCCGCGTACAGCTTTAATCATGCAGCAGTTTCGGCCAAAAAATAACATGGCGGTTCTTTCTAACGCACTGTTTTCACCCGACTTGTCTCCTTGCGATTTCTTCCTCCTCCCAACTTGAAAATTAAGTGGAAGGGACAGAGATTAGACACGATAAGATTAAAGGGGGCACACACACACACACACACACACACACACACACACACACCTTCAGGATACATTCTGTTCCTGGTAGAAGCGCTGGAATCAGCGTCTGATCTTCCGAGGAGAGTACTTTAAAGGTGACGGTGGCGAATAAAAAATCTTGTAAGATGTGATTATATTTAGTGTTGGATTCCGGCAAGTTTTGGAAAGCGCCTCGTATTTCTATCTTTCTCCATCTACATACGTACTTCGCAAGCTAACATACGGTACGTGGCAAAGGGTACCTTGTACCACTATTAGTAAATTCCTTTCCTAACGCATTCACAAGTGAAGCCAGGGAAAAACGATTTTGTTTAAGAGCCCTAATTTCTTTGATTCTTGTCTTCGTGGGCCTCACCTGAATTTTGCGGTGGCGGCAGTAGAATCTTTCTAGTCAAAGGCAAATGCCGATTTTCTAAATTTTCTCAATATTGTTTCGAGAAAAGAAAGTATATCCTCCAGGGATATGAGTTTACGAAGCATCGCCGTAATCCTAGTGTGTTGGTCGAACCTACCGGTAACAGATCAAGCAGCGCGCTTCTGAATTGCTTCGATGTGCCTCTTTGATCCGACCTTGGGGAGACCCCAACCACTTGAGCAGTAGTCAACAGTGTGTGTCGTAGCGTTAAACGCGGTCTCCTTTACATCTTCTCTACTTTTCTAGAATTCTCCCCATGAACCGAAGTCGACCATCTCGCCTTCATTACTACCGGTCTTAAATGCTCACTGGACATACGGTTTTGCTTCGTTACGCCTAAATACTTAATCGACGTGACTGTCGAACAGAACATCACTAATACTGTAGTCAACCATTACAGAATTACATTCCCTACTCATTTGCATTAACTTGCACATTTCTACTTTTCAGAGCAAGCTGCCACTTGTCACTCGAACTAGAAATTTCGTCAGTAGTCTTGTATCATTCTACAGTCACTAAGTGGTGATACTTTCCCGAGCACACGTACACTACAGTGACATCAGCAGTCGCAGATCATGATGTACGCATCATTCATGTATACAGATAGTAAGAGCGGTCCTATCGCACTTCACTGGGCCACTGTTGATGATACCTTTGTCTCTGAACAGACACGTCCAGGACTTGGGCACTCGTGTCACCAACTTCCCAGCAATCCTACTTTTACATTCACCTTCATTTGGTCTGTAGCGGAGCGCTCTGTCGAACTCTTTCCGAAAATCTAGGAATACAGAATCTGCCTGCTGCCCTTCATCCATGGTTCGCAGGACATCGTGCGAGAAAAGGGGAATTGTCTCTAATTCCAGCACCACACGGTTGGTTCCAGTATATATATATTGCAGTAGTGTCGACGGTAGTCAAACGATCTGTCTTCTAGTGGAAGGAGAGGGGATCTACCAGGTATAAAAGTATGACACCGGAATTTGGTTGCAATAATTACACATACATGCATGTAGTTACACATAATATTTTATTCAAAGTAATCTCTATTGCTGTTTATACATTTCTCCCACCTCTCCGGCGAGCTACTCATGCCACACCAAAAAATAGTTCTTCTTTTGAAGCGAACCAGTCAGGGAGCCATTTTCGTTAATTTTCATACGAACTGAAGTTTCGTTCAACGAGAGCGTGTCCCAGTGACGCAAATAGATGATAATCGGACGCAGCAAAGTCTGGAGAATAAGCCGCATACCCCAGTATTTTCCAACTGAACGCCTCGATCGTTTCCCTGACCCGTTTTGCTGTATGCGATGGGGCGCTATTATGGAGTCTGCGTTAGCTTTTCCCATATTCCGGTCGCCTCGGGCATGAGTGTGTGTGTTACTTCCTTAGGTTAGTTAGGTTTAAGTAGTTCTAAGTCCAGAGGACTGATGATCTCAGAAGTCGCATAGTGCTTAGAGCCATTTGAACCATATTCCGGTCGTTTTTCAAGTAATCCTCGATTTAAATCGATCATTTTGTTGGTAGCGATCAATGTTAACGGTTTCACCACGTTTAAGCAGCCCATAATAGATGACACCCTTCTGATACAACCAAACACAGCGCTTCTTTCCAAAGCGATTTGGTCTTCCAGTGGATGTCTAGGGTTCGCCTGGATTCACCCATGATTTACGACGCTTAGGATTCTCAAAATACATCCATTTTTTCATCACCTGTCACTATTCGACGGAGAAAAGACTCTTTCGTATCTGGCGAGCAGCATTTCGCAAGTAGTCTTCGATTTGCTTGTCGTCTTTCATTCACTTCATGCGGAACCGATTTTCCAACTTTCTGCACATTTCCTAAAGCTTTCAACCGAAGAGGGAGGAGGAGATTAGTGTTTAACGTCCCGTCGACAACGAGGTCATTAGAGACGGAGCGCAAGCTCGGGTGAGGGAAGGATAAGGAAGGAAATCGGCCGTGCCATTTCAAAGGAACCATCCCGGCATTTGCCTGAAGCGATTTAGGGAAATCACGGAAAACCTAAATCAGGATGGCCGGAGACGGGATTGAACCGTCGTCCTCCCGAATGAGAGTCCAGTGTGCTAACCACTGCGCTCAACCGAAGAGAAACGGCTTTCTGCGTCATATTCAGTTGTTCCCCGAGTTCCTGTTGTTTATCATCTTCATCCAATAAAGCCTGCCTATTTCGGTGGTTTTCCGCACTCGTCGTTTCTCACGTCAAAATCACCACTTTTGAACTTTTTGAACCACTCGAAACACTCATTTCCCAAGAGAATGTTCGCCGAAAGCTTCGACAAGCATTCGATGCAATTCTGCAGCAGTTTGTAACCTCCCCACAGATAATTCCCGTAGCCTACCAATAATACAATGTGAGTAATCTGTCAATAAAAATTGTGGCTCACTTATAACCTCTCAGTAATTGACTGTGAATTTAAACTGGTGAATTTTGGACGTCAGCAGTGCTGCGTCATGGCCCTGAAAGATCATTCTGAATACACTGAAAATTCTTACCTCAATGAAGTCGCCGGATAACGCGTATATATCTGCTACTATAAGAATTTTTTCTGGCACAGCCCAGTGCAGTGCTGGCCACTAGATTTGTCACGTATAAAAGGAAGCTACAGATTTTTATTTAGGATAATCGGGATGACCATGGATTTAAGAAATTAGTAAATTCTTCAAATTCGAATGAATGATTATCAAAAAGTTAATTTTATAAAATATATTACAATTTAAAGATTTTTGAAACATTTACATGGGACTTGATTTAACAATAGTACCAATTTAGTTAAACTACATATGCGCGCGGCTGATTTTTACCTTATATTACATCGCTCAGGCACCGCCATCGTTCCCCCGACCGGCCCAGCCAACTCCATACACCAGGCTGCTAGCCACTACTTACTCCTAGTACACTGTTCTTACTGCAGCCAACATTGCTCTCTGGTCTGCGATTCTATTGTAGCTTACATATCGCAGGCAGCGCGTGAGCAATCCATTGAAATTACATCTGCTCGAGTGCGCTAGCAATAAATTTCTTAGTCATGGACCTCTTGCAAGTTTCCTTCAAATGGTGCCGGAAACCAATGCTGTCCGCAAATGGTAGTTTGTAGGCACAAAACTTGACATGTTTACGGGTTTTAAACGTACCAATGTATGGAACTTGAGTTACTATGTGTTGACATTCGTCGTCGGCCATTACAGGAATCAGATGGCGCTGCAGACAGTCTCACGTGCCCTACAGTGACGGCTAGCGCCATTTATAGGGAAATTCCGGTTTTATACTTCTGCACCTGATTTATAAGTAGGATGAAAAGGCGAAGGAAAAATAATTGGATGTTTCTGCTCTGATTCTCTTGGGTAAGCGGCGCTTCCCTTCGAACACCGTGAATGCACGCTGGCCGCTTCCGCGTGCCCCCCCCCCCCTCCCCCCACCTTCCCCTTCGCCGCTCCGCTAAAGCTCGACGAGCATTCATTGCCCCGTGCCGCTATTCCTGGATTGACAGGCGGAGTAATGGAGGCAGGCAGCAACAAGTGTCTGGCTAGTAATGGCTTTTGTGCAGCCCCTCCATGAACTTCACGGACTCCCTAAACAGCTGTATTTGATCCGGTGAAATGTCAAGCCGGCAAATACAATGAGAGCTGGTCAACAAGAGCCGTCACCAGGAGTTCCCTGCCTCTGGTCCTGCCGTAATTCACGATCAGCTAATCGGAAGACGGCCATCGGAAATGAAGGAACAGTGCGGTCATTTGATAGCACAACTGGACAGTGGGTGGGCAGTTATAGTCTAAATTTTTCAAACGGAAATTCCCCGTTTTGTCTTAGGCGGCGATGAGAAAATAGGGGCGCTCACTTGACAAAGTGTTCACGTAGACATTACGTGGCACAGACTTCTGCACTGCGAATACTGTTGCGTTTCTAATGAGTTATTTATTATGCTTAATGATCAAATGTTTCCCAGTTTAAAAAACTGTCAGACATTTTTTCTTCTGAGAGACATCAAGGAAAGTAAAACCTTTTTAATACATACTAAGTGTCCACAGGCTTTGTTCCTGTTACGGGCGGAAATAAGCACTTTGTTGCACGTAATTTACTGGTTCTACTGCATGACAGGAGCATTTTTCAGACGCACTTCGCAAATAAGTCACTGTTGAATTCAAATAAGTCACTGTTGAATTCAAATAAGTCACTGTTGAATTCAAATAAGTCACTGTTGAATTCAAATAAGTCACTGTTGAATTCAAATAAGTCACTGTTGAATTCAAATAAGTCACTGTTGAATTCAAATAAGTCACTGTTGAATTCAAATAAGTCACTGTTGAATTCAAATAAGTCACTGTTGAATTCAAATAAGTCACTGTTGAATTCAAATAAGTCACTGTTGAATTCAATTGGATTGCAGGCAACATGTCCCTTGGCACAATTTGGAAGCTGCGGTGCGTTATGGTAAGAGAATGTCAGACATGCAGGAGTCGCATTAGAGGAAGTTCTCAATTATCCTGTTTAACATGTACTCGAGGTTGCACAGATAAGTGAAAGGCAAATGTCTGCTGGGAGTTCGTTTTTAATTCCTTTTTCAAGACACTGTCATTTCGTTTACTTCCTTGTTCTGTAATGTTTCCGACTCGATTTAACATCCTGATCTCCCGCTGCAACTTCATGAAATTCCTCAGTTACATTTAGATGTTAGTTGAGCACTCAACGTTTACTTCAAAGATTTTGCAAAACAAATGTAAGTCTACTGCATTTCGTGAAACGTAATTATTACTTTAATTCTAAACGTGGGAGACCATGCTGGTACGAGTGAGAGAGTGGTGGTGGGTGGGTGGGGAAGGGGGGGGAGAAAATGGATATAGAAAGCAGATAGGAGATTGACAGATGGGACAGAGAGGGAGGAGGAGATTAGGACAGATACCCTGTTAACCAGACAGCCACAGCAACGCGTGGTCTGTGTGTGTCTCACGTCATTTAAAGTCACTAGACATGGTTCACCACGAGAAGATGGGTCTGGCGGGGATTACTTTAGCATGCGTGGGGCTGAGTATAGAGAAGACGGCACAACCGAGAGAAACTATTAAATAATAGCTGTATTCACGCTCTGGTTCATTTAGAAGAGCAACATTAAACGACTAAAATCAGGTAGCTTATGTCCTTAACCATCGTCCTGTTCAGAAATATAATTCGGGTGTGTCTTAATTTTCTAAAGCTGTCTCTTTGAAATAAATGAAAAGCTATTGACGTTCAACAGCGCACCGTCAAGATCATCAGAAACTGAGCACTGGCTGGGAATTGTCAAGGATGAGTAATAAAATGAGTCGTGAAACCGTTTCGGCACACTCTGCGAAACTTAGATCTGTATGGGTGAACTTGGATTTAAAGCAGACTGTGTCGGTTTAAGTGTCCGCTGGCTGAGAGTGCCGATAACAGCAACATTGTTGTCAAAGACGAATATTAGTTCGCAGGAATCAGCCACGAAAAGGCAGTGAGTAAGCCATGCGAGTTAACGACTCGCTGTGAAATGCAATTTTCGCGGCACTAAAGTGACAGCTGACTCGTGTTGCTATGCGGCAGGCCTGCGCGGCGTGCCAACTGTGAATCTCTTTCATCACACAATTGTCAACTGTCTGCTCCTCGGCTACCGCAGGCTTCCCGCTCCGAGAGGGGACATCGTGGCACGGGACAGAACTTGTCAGCGTGAAGATTAACACGACTAGAAGTTGAGCCGTATCATTTAGTTGGCAGTAGATGCGACATTGTGTTCAAGGAGCTTGTTTCGAAACGGTGTGAGTGAAGCCATTTACACACTTTTGTGCGGCCCCCTAGGCAGGGCCTCAATCTCCTGAAGTTGCGTCCGACATTAGGTAACACTTCGCTGTGTACTCTTTGCCATATCCAACTCCGGAAAAAGCACACCATCTGTTTCTTGCGTAACAATGCGCCCCGCTTTATCGGCAGCATGTAGTATTCTTGAGACAACGCATGTCAGAGGTATCAGTTGTCGCGGTAAGATATTTTCTATACCAGTTACTTTTAATAGTTGTAAATAACGGCTGGTTATTTTTACTCCCGAATTCGCCAAACTGGCGTACAGTTGACAACTAAATAGGCGGAATCTTTCAATTTAGTTTATCATTATAATTAACTGTTGGAATTGCGAACTCGCAGAAATGTCGGCCGAATCGTGCCATAGCCTTAGGTAATTAACTGCCCATTATATTTTAGCTGATTTTTGAAGGGTTGTCGGTGTTTCATGTTACAGCTACAGAAATCATAAGAATTATTGCGACAGAACTATTAAAACTGAAATGTCAGACTTTCTTTTGCAAGTACCAAGAATACGTAAACCGAATACTGCGGTTAAAATTCGAAGCTTTATTTCTGGGGCTGTTCACTTAGTGGAATAAGTGTAGGCCATGAGTCAAAACAAACGTAGCTCGATAGATTCGTTTACTTAATTCCAAGATACTCCATTTGAGAAAACGGAGAGCATGTGAGACCTGAAACAGATTTCTGCAAAAGTTCTTCAGCAACAGAGAGGTTCTTAATTTTTTGGTGTGATAATGACTAATTACATTTCTCAAACTCTTAGGTCTTGGATTATTTACAACCAAATTTTTAAATTGGACTAGAAAGTATAAAATACTTTCTCTTAGCCCCATACAGATACCCAACCCCATAGAGATAGTCCTGAAAATTTGTTCTTGTGAATTTTTAATGGGCATGACAATACTTGAAAAATAAAAACGTGGGGCACATGCAGTATATAACTGAAGCATGAACAGTCCACCTAAGACTAAAAATTTTTATTGCACTGCAAACGTAAACAGATATTTCTGAACGGCAGATACTCTACGGTCCTTGCTATCACCTATTGCATGTGCTCCATAAATACGAGATTTTGTCAAAAGTATTACAGTTGCATTTATTTACGATTCATTAGTGACGACTGATTTCGTTCATTCAAAACTCTCGTTTCTTTCTCGGAGCCCAAAAGATATCTCGTAGATTCTTATGAAATAAAATCAATCGTACGCCGCCGTACCAGCAACGGCGCCTAACGGCAAATCATGACACTAATACTACTAACAACGCAAATCCTGCAGTGCAGTCTGAACGTAAGTCCTATAAACTTGGGTAGTCATATGGTAAATACACAGAGGTGACATCCATGGGTACCTCCCAATATAGTGTGGGACCTTCTTTTGCCCGGCATACTGCAGCAATTCGACGTGGCATGGACTCGGTCGTTCGTAGTCTAGTGCAGCAAACATTGACCCATGCTGCCTCTACAGCCGTCCACAATTGCGAAAGTGTTTCCGGTGCAGAATTTTGCCCTCCATTACGTCCCACAGATTCTCGATGGGTGGTCAAACGATTAGCTCGAATTGTGTAGAATGTTCATCAAACCAGTCACGAACAATTGTGGCCCGGTGGTATGGCGTATTACCATCCACAAAAATTCCGTCATTCTTCGGGAACATGAAGTCCATGAATGTCTGCAGATACTAAGTAACCAAACTTAACAATTCCTAGTCAGTGATACGTTCAGTTCCGCACAAACACAACTTGGCTTATCGCGACTCATCTGACCATTTCAGTCTTACGTCCAACCGATGTTACTGGCCCAAGAATGGCGCCGCAGGTGATGTTGTGCTGTTAGCAAAGGCACTCGCGTTAATGGGCTTTGGCAGCAGACGACTAACGCCGAATTTCGCTGGTCTGTCCTAAGGGATATGTTCGTCGTACGATCCACATTTCTGCGATTATTTCTCGCAGAGTTGATTGTCTGTTAGCACTGACGACTCTACGGGAACGTGTAAATCTCGGAATATTTAATACCCCAACGATTTCCGAAATCGAATATCCCATGCGCCTAGTTCCAGCTACCATTCCCATTCGAAGTTTGTTCCCGCCGTGCGGCCATAACCATCTCGGAAATCTTTCCACGTGAATTACCTCAGTACAGATAACTGCAACGCATTGCCCTTCTACACCTTGTGTACGACGGTACTACCACCGTCTGTGTATGTGCATACTGCTGTCCCAGGTTTCCTTTCTACACTCCCTCAAGTAGCGGAAGTTCAACTGTAATCGTCCTGTTTATCAAATATGAATGGCAGAGTTCACAGCAATACTAGTTACTGATTGTGAAAGCACATAATCCGTTTCAGATGTCTGTGAAGGTTTAACTGCTACTTGAAAACACATTTGTTGACGTTTCGCTCTTGAATTCAAATAGTCACTGTTGAATTCAAATAGTCACTGTTGAATTCAAATAGTCACTGTTGAATTCAAATAGTCACTGTTGAATTCAAATAGTCACTGTTGAATTCAAATAGTCACTGTTGAATTCAAATAGTCACTGTTGAATTTGTACTGCGTGTCTGGTGACCAACCTGACGAGATTCCTTTCAGACCTGGGCTATAGACTGCGGCGAAGCTTTCACTGACCGTTGTGTAAGGGTGAGCGCACGGAACCTAACATTTCTTCAAGGTTATTTCAGTAGCGAACATACAGTGCACGATAGAAGCGCGCTTTCGCAGTGGGTACTTACTTTTCGAACAATCAGAGCATCGCAACCAAGCGTGCATTCAACGAACAATTTAATATGGCGCCTGCAGGCCGTGCTCTTGATGGAAAATGGATTCCGTCCATGGGCATGTCTACGTACTGGTGGTGTGCACGAAAAGAAACTAGGACCTACAAGGACCACCAGAAAGTGTCGAGAAAGCAAGGCTAGCGGTTTTGAATTCCCCCCCCCCCCCCTCCTCCCATCCACCGCCAACCCTCTAAGCTATCTACACGCAAACGTGCAGCTGCGTTTGGAATTACGTTCTTGAGTGATGAGACATTTTCAATTGTTTGGATGCGTGGATTAAGACGCGACTCTGGAATGGCACGAACCCCCGAGACTTTCAGGAATGGACTCTGCATACACAACATGTGACTGACTGGCGTGCAGTATCCAAAATTAACGTTTTGCCGTCCGCACGTCTCGTACAAATTTATTCGCTTGCCGCCGGCAGCGCTAGTTCGGATTACTTCGCTTGTCGCCGGCCGCTGGTCAGCTTTCCGTTGATGACAAGCTTCAAACACATTGACTTTGGCGCGCTTTAATTTTTCCGGAAATCCTCTATTTTGCCATATCGTTCCACAAACTCGAATTTTCTTTTCAAGTAACTTCTCCGCAAGTTCTACACTGTTATAATAATTATCCATGTAGAAGTGATGCCACTTCCCATAAGGTGTCGGTAGTTCCATCACGGCTTCTGCTAAAGGTTGCCCAGCATCGTAATATATCTTGAATGAGGACACAGCATCCGAATGAGTACACCATATTTCGTAATTTTCGACGGATGGTAAACTTTAAAATTTAACCGCCCACGCCACGGTATCATTCCTTCATGAGTTGATTTTTGACTTAGATTAAACGTTTTCTTAAACTTTTTGGAAAAATAATCAAGCTGGTCGGCATTATCCGGTTTATTGTTGGTGTGGGAAAAATGTAAAAATGATACTAATATTTGTCTGAATCGGTTGCGGACATCATTTTGCGAAATATCGGTGTGTCTATCAAGGGATTGGTTGACTAATAATCACCGATCCTTGCTTCTTTTACACTTCCCTTAAGGATAGTAAGCCCAAACCATTTTCTAGGTTCGGGTCCCTTAACGTGGACAAATATGGCATTTTTTATCCAGTTTCCTTCTGTTGCAATTTTGACTGTAATACTTGTCCGTTTCGTTGCTAATATATTAAAATAGATCGTTCCCAATGTATAATTCAACGATATCCACGACGCTCTGCGTATCTTTGGGAAATACATGTGGACCCGTAGATCCCTAAAATTATTGGTCCTCAGTTAATCATAGTCTGTCTTCTTCGTCTGATTCATCTGGATCAGTTGACAAACGTAGCGTTCACCGAATTCTCCTTGGACGTATTTCATTATTTTCCGACGATTCTGCTTCACTTTCATTTCTTTGATATCCAGTGTCTTCTTGCCAATCGGCCACGTCGTCCGGAACGTCAGACAAGACGACCGCGCATTCATCGTAAATAATCGTACCGTCCCTTTCATCTGCCATGATGAAAGTGCGCAAGTACTTATAAAAAGAAAAAAACTTGACTTGTGTAACTTACTGTTACCTAAACAAAAGAACAAAATGAAAAAGATACTAAAGTGCTGTCACCGGCCACTGCGCGGTACTATGCACACGACACCACTATGGTGTCGCCGGACGGCAAAGTGTTAACATTACTGGCACTTCGTTTTTCGAAAACTTCGTGCAATTAAGGTGACACCAGGCCCGTGGCGTTCTTCCTTTCGCCTCTCCCGAAAGGACTCGACCACACTGTGTCGTCTCCGCATTGGCCATACCAGGCTGACCCATGGTTCTCTTTTGCGTGATGAGCCACCCCCGCTATGTGGTTGTGGAGCCCTCCAGTCAGTAGCCCACATTTTGGTTGAATGCCCCCTTCTTTTGGCTCTGCGTGCTAAGTACAGACTCCCCCACACCTTACCTTTGATGTTGGCTGACGATTCCCGGATGGTCTTTCTGGTTCTCGGTTTCATCCGGGAAAGTGGTTTTTATTCTCAGTTTTAAGGTTTTTAATCTCTCTCTGGTGTTGGGGCAGGGTGGTGAGTGTTTGGGTGTCTCCCACTGTAGGCAGTGTTCGGAGATTCCCGATTCACCTCCCTGACCGAAATCCTCTTTTCTTCCCCTTTTACTGTTTTTACCCTTTTTTTTTAAGGCTTGGTTCGTCTTTCTATTCCCATACGTACTTCATACATTATAGCACTTGTACCTTTTAAGTCACAGGTGGTCTTGCCTATGCTGCTTCAGCATAGTGTTTGGTTCGTTCTCTTGCCGACTTCTCATTTTCTTTACCAATGACAACGTGACTGCCCTTTTACTTTTTTCCCTTTTTCCGTTTTATTGTTCTGACTTTACTGAGATGTCCCATTAGCGGAATGGAGCATATTTGAAACAAGGGACTGATGACCTTGCTGTTTGGTCCCTTCAACCTCAAACAACCAACCAACCATCGTTTTTCGAAGAGAACGATAGGGCAGCTACAATAACTTCTGAGCGTTACGTACAGATACATTTTTTCCCCCAAACTTGATGTAGATACGGGGATGTCAGGTTCCAACAACACGTTGCCATGGCACTCAGGAGCGTCGCTCTATCTTGCGTGGAAACGTCCCCGACAGCCTCATGCGTTAAAGCGACGTTCTTCAGCGACCAACACGCTCGCTAGTTCAGTCTTCTGCGATCTTTTCTTAGGGAACCTTCTCAAATTTTTGATTTAAACCAACCGTCCATAGACCCTGGGTGAGCTGCCGGATAATATTGGTGTTTCTATTGCCAACAGACATGCTGGACTGCGTGAATCGTAACTTGAGACTTACTCTCCAGATGCATTGAACAGAGCGGAGGCCAGTTTAAAGATACCGCTTTCAAAACCTAATGAAATAAAACATTAAATGCACTTCCAGTAAATAAAAGAATAAAACTGATATCTCAAATACTTCATGATTTTTAAAATAAGGAAGCCCCTACGTATACCATGTATTACTAGTGGGAGATTTTTGGTAGTGTTTTTGGGAAACGGCGATCTATTAAGCTATATACATTGAAGCGCCAACGAAACTGGTATGGCATGCGTATTCAAATATGGAGATACGGGGTGTTTCAAAAATGACCGGTATATTTGAAACGGCAATAAAAACTAAACGAGCAGCGATAGAAATACACCGTTTGTTGCAATATGCTTGGGACAACAGTACATTTTCAGGCAGAAAAATTTTCGAAATTACAGTAGTTACAATTTTCAACAACAGATGGCGCTGCGGTCTGGGAAACTCTATAGTACGATACTTTCCACATATCCACCATGCGTAGCAATAATATGGCGTAGTCTCTGAATGAAATTACCCGTAACCTTTGACAACGTGTCTGGCGGAATGGCTTCACATGCAGATGAGATGTACTGCTTCAGCTGTTCAATTGTTTCTGGATTCTGGCGGTGCACCTGGTCTTTCAAGTGTCCCCACAGAAAGAAGTCACAGGGGTTCATGTCTGGCGAACAGGGAGGCCAATCCACGCCGCCTCCTGTATGTTTCGGATAGCCCAAAACAATCACACGATCGTCGAAATATTCATTCAGGAAATTAAAGACGTCGGCCGTGCGATGTGGCCGGGCACCATCTTGCATAAACCACGAGGTGTTCGCAGTGTCGTCTAAGGCAGTTTGTACCGCCACAAATTCACGAAGAATGTCCAGATAGCGTGATGCTGTAATCGTTTCGGATCTGAAAAATGAGCCAATGATTCCTTTGGAAGAAATGGCGGCCCAGACCAGTACTTTTTGAGGATGCAGGGACGATGGGACTGCAACATGGGTCTTTTCGGTTGCCCAAATGCGCCAGTTCTGTTTATTGACGAAGCCGTCCAGGTAAAAATAAGCTTCGTCAGTAAACCAAATGCTGCCCACATGCATATCGCCGTCATCAATCCTGTGCACTATATCGTTAGCGAATGTGTCTCGTGCAGCAATGGTAGCGGCGCTGAGGGGCTGCCGCGTTTGAATTTTGTATGGATAGAGGTGTAAACTCTGGCGCATGAGACGATACGTGGACGTTGGCGTCATTTGGACCGCAGCTGCAACACAGCGAACGGAAACCCCGAGGCCACTGTTGGATCACCTGCTGCACTAGCTGCTCGTTGCCCTCTGTGGTTGCCGTACACGGTCGCCCTACCTTTCCAGCACGTTCATCCGTCACGTTGCCAGTCCGTTGAAATTTTTCAAACAGATCCTTTATTGTATCGCTTTTCGGTCCTTTGGTTACATTAAACCTCCGTTGAAAACTTCGTCTTGTTGCAACAACACTGTGTTCTAGGCGGTGGAATTCCAACACCAGAAAAATCCTCTGTTCTAAGGAATAAACCATGTTGCCTACAGCACACTTGCACGTTGTGAACAGCACACGCTTACAGCAGAAAGACGACGTACAGAATGGCGCACCCACAAACTGCGTTGTCTTCTATATCTTTCACATCACTTGCAGCGCCATCTGTTGTTGAAAATTGTAACTACTGTAATTTCGAAAGTTTGTCCGCCTGAAAATGTACTGTTGTCCCAAGCATATTGCAACAAACGGTGTATTTCTATCGCTGCTCGTTCAGTTTTTATTGCCGTTTCAAATATACCGGTCATTTTTGAAACACCCTGTATGTAAACAGGCAGAATACGGCGTTGCGGTCGGCAACGCCTATGTGACAAGCTTCTGCCGCAGTTCTCTGATCGATTACTGCTCCTACAATGGCAGGTTATCAAGATTTGAGTGAGTTTGAACGTCGTGTTATGGTCGGCGCACGAGTGATGCGACACAGCATCTCCAAGGTAGCGACGAAACGGGGGTGAATATCAGGAATTACGTAAAACGTCAAACCACGGACCGCTGCGGCCGGGAAAATATCGTGTAAGAACAGGACCAACGGCGACTGAAGAGAATCGTACAACGTGACAAAAGTGCAACAGTTCTGCGAACTGCTGCAGATTTCAATGCCGGGCCATCACCAAGTATCGTAGATACTGGCTTTCGGAGCTGAAGGCCCAGTCACGTACCCTTCATGACTGCACGACACAGCTTTACACCTCGCCTTGGGCCCGTCTACACCGACATTTGACTGTTCATGGCTGGAAACATGTTGCCTGGTGGGACGAGTCTCGTTTCAAATTTGTATCGAGCAGACGGACATGTACTGGTATGGAGACAACGTCATGAATCCATGGATCTTGCATGTCAGCAGAGGACTGTTAAAGCTGATGGGGGCTCCGTGAAGGTGTGAGGCGCGTGCACTTAGTGATACGGTACCCCTGATACAGTCTAGGTACGACTGTGAGAGAGGTGACACGTACGTAAGCCGCCTGTCTGATCCATTCATATCCATTGTGCATTCCGACAGACTTGGCCATTTCCAGCAGGACAATGCGACACCCCACACGTCCAGAATTGCTACAGAGTGGCTCCAACAACACTCTGCCGAGTTGAAACACTTCCGATGGCCACCAAACTTTCCAGACATGAACTTTATTTAGCATATCCGTGATGATGCCTTGAAACATGCTGTTAAGAAACCTTAACCTCTCGTACTACCGTCCGCTGTGGCGGAGCGGCTCTAGGCGCTTCAATCCGGAACCGCGCTGCTGCTACGGTCGCAGGTTCGAATACTGCCTCGGGCATGGATGTGTGTGATGTCCTTAGGTTAGTTAGGTTTAGGCAGTTCTAAGTCTAGGGGACTGATGACCTCAGATGTTAAGTCCCATAGTGCTCAGAGCCATTTGAGCGTCCTCGTACTCCTACGAATTTATGGACAGCCTTGCAGGATTTATGGTGCCAATCCCCTTAAGCACTGCTTCAGACATTAGTCGGAGTCCATGTGTTTATTTATTTATTTATTTATTGTTCCGTGGGACCACATTAAGGAGAAGTCTCCATGGTCATGGAACGAGTCATTACATGAAATTATAACACGATTGTAGAAACAGACAAAATGAAATATAAGAAACATATTCAGGCGCCACGTTGTTAGTTTAAATAAAGAAAATCAAGAATGTAACACTGGAATTAGCTTAATTTTTTAGCTCTTCCAGGAGCTCCTCGACAGAATAGGAGTGAGCCATGAGAAAACTCTTCAGTTTAGACTTAAAAGTGTTTGGGCTACTGCTAAGATTCTTGAGTTCTTGTGGTAGCTTATTGAAAATGGATGCAGCAGAATACTGCACTCCTTTCTGCACAAGAGTCAAGGAAGTGCATTCCACATGCAGATCTGATTTCTGCCTAGTATTAACTGAGTGAAAGCTGCTAACTCTTCGGAATAAGCTAATATTGCTAACAACAAACGACATTAAAGAAAATACATACTGTGAGGGCAATGTCAAAATGCCCAGACTATTGAATAGGGGTCGACAAGAGGTTTTCGAACTTACACCATACATAGCTCGAACAGCCCGTTTTTGAGCCAAAAATACCCTTTTTGAATCAGAAGAATTACCCCAAAAAATACCATATGACATAAGTGTATGAAAATATGCGAAGTAGACTACTTTTCGTGTTGAAATGTCACTTATTTCAGATACTGTTCTAATGGTAAATAAAGCGGCATTTAGTTTCTGAACAAGATACTAAACATGGGCTTTCCACAACAGCTTACTATCTATCCGTACGCCTAGGAACTTGAACTGTTCCGTCTCGCTTATAATATGCCCATTCTGTCTGATCAAAATATCATTTCTTGTTGAATTGTGAGTTAGAAACTGTAAAAACTGAGTCTTACTGTGATTCAGCATCAAATTATTTTCCACAAGCCACGAACTTATTTCATGAACTAAGTTATTTGATAATGTTTCAATATTACACACAAGATCCTTCACTACCAAGGTGGTGTCATCAGCAAACAGAAATATTTTTGAATCACCTGTAATACTAGAAGGCTTATCATTTACATAAATAAGAAACAGCAGTGGCCCCAGCACCGACCCTTGGGGAACACCCCATTTAACAGTGCCCCATTGGGACTGAACATCATTACCACTCTCAATATTGCGGAGGATTACCTTCTGCTTTCTGTTCTTAAAGTAGGAGGCGAACCAATTGTAAGCTACTCCCCTTACTCCATAATGTTCCAACTTCTGCAGTAATATTTTGTGGTCAACACAGTCAAAAGCCTTCGTTAAATCAAAGAAAACACCTAACGTTCGCAACCTTTTATTTAATCCGTCCAAAACCTCACAGAGAAAAGAGACTATAGCATTTTCAGTTGTTAAGCCATTTCTAAAACCAAACTGTACATTTGACAGCAAATTATGTGAATTTAAATGCTGCAGTAACCTTGTATATACAACCCTCTCGATAACTTTAGCAAACACCGATGGCATAGAAATAGGTCTATAATTGTCAACATTATCCCTGTCTCCCTTTTTATAAAGTGGCTTCACTACCGAGTACTTTAATCGGTCAGGAAACCGACCACTCCTAAAGGAAAAGTTACAGATATGGCTAAGTACTGAGCTAACATACGTGGAACAATACTTCAGTATTCTGCTAGATACCCCGTCGTATCCATGAGTTTTCTTGGTCTTTAGTGATTTAATTATTAACTCAATCTCCCTCTTGTCAGTATCATGGAGGAGCATTTCAGGTAACAGTCTCGGAACACTTTTTTTCTACGAGCGCTATATGATTCCCTATTGGGACTAGGTTTCTATTTAGTTCACCTGCTATATTCAGAAAGTGATTATTAAATACTGTACATATATGTGACTTATCAGTAACATGGACATTCCCACTACACACTGATTCTATATCCTCGACCTGTCTCTGCAGACCAGCCGCTTCCTTTACGACTGACCACATGGTTTTAATTTTATCCTGAGACTTAGCTATTCCATCTGCATACCACATACTTTTTGCCTTCCTAATAACTTTTTTAAGCACCTTACAATACTGTTTGTAATGGGCTATTGCATTTAGATTGTGACTGTTTCTAACGTTTTGATATAATTGCCACTTCGTTCTAAAAGATATTCTTATCCCTCTAGTCAGCCACCCAGGCTGCCTGTTTGTGCTAGTACCCTGTTTTGAACGTTCTAACGGAAAGCAACTTTCAAAGAGCACGAGAAAAGTCTTCAGGAAAGCATTATATTTATCGTCTACTGTATCAGCACTATAAACATCTTGCCACTCTTGTTCCTTGATCAGGTTTACAAAAGTCTCTACAGCAACTGGATCAGCTTTCCTAAAAAGTTGGTAACTATATTTAACATGTGTTGCAGCACAAAAATCTTTTAGACTTAAAATTTGTGCATCGTGATCTGAAAGGCCATTCACCATTTGGCTAACAGAATGCCCTTCTAGTAATGAAGAATGAACAAAAATATTGTCTGTGGCACTTGTGCGTGCTCGCGGGGGCCCTACACGATATTGGGCAGGTGTTCCACTTTCTTGTACTCTTCAGTGTAACATCTGTGCAAAAAACAATCTAGATCGCGATGGTTATTTTATTAAAGTGATCGGTTTCGGCCTTTTTATCCCATTGTCAGTAAGCGCCATCAGCTGAAGATGACGACGTCTAAAACGGTGAATAGATCTGTCCCTGAAACTGCTCTGCTGACTGAGGTCTGTTGACTTCTTCAGAGATCAGCTTCAGCTGATGGTGCTGATCTGACTAGGCCGAAAGCGATCATTTAATAAAATAACTGTCCAGATTTTCAAGGATTCTATAAAATGGCTGAAATGGCTTAAACCGTTGTTCACGATGAAGACCGAGGGCGGGAAGGAATGACGCCTATTTTTGGGTCGTATCGCGTCCGTTCGGGAAAAAGTCCCCGAATTGCTGACTCTGGCCGGATGAGACGCTGCTAGGGAATATGGTTGGAGGGAGGCGCCCGTGCAGCAGGGAAGCAAAGTGTCGGCGGGTTGCCCGAGTGCGGCGCCTGCGTGGCTGTTGGCCGGTGAGTCAGCCAGTGTCCCGGCCGTGGCGGTAGGTCAGTGCCGCGTATTGAGCCGGCTGCGTCGCCTCAGCACTCCACTCCACTGCACAGCACGCCGCGGCTCGATAGCCAGCCGGGCAGCCGGGCGGGCGGTGCGCAGCGGGTGACGTGTCCGCCGCCCTCACTACACCAGGGGGCTTGCTGCAGTCCTCTCGCACAGGCAGGTTTGTTTCGACCGACAGTCTTCGTTGTGTGACAGCTTACCTTCTCCCGGCGAATTGAATGTTCAAATAACTTACGGGTTTGCTGCCGGGTGACGTCGTCGACCACCGCCGATATTTCGACAGGAGCACACCCTGCCATTCTCAAGGCACAACTACAAGGAGGAAGCAATGTGCAAGGAAATTTAACACCTCGGTTCACAGAGGAGAAACAAGTAACACACCACACACAGAACAAACTGCAGAGTCAACACTCAACCAAAGATACCCAACATCAGAAATATCGACAGTGACCACTAATCAACAGGTGAAGTAGCACTAATTCTGTCGCTCTGTTTTTTTTATAACAGAGCCGGATTCCAAGCATCATTTAAACAAAATCCACCGTCTCTGTTCATAAGGTTGCTTGTTGTTGTCGTTGTTCTCTTCAGTCCTGAGACTCGTTCGATGCAGCTCTCCATGCTATTCTATCATGTGCAAGTTTCATCATCTCCCAGTACCTACTGCAACCCACATCCTTCAGAATCTGCTTACTGTATTCATCTCTTGGTCTCCCTCTACGATTTTTACCCTCCACGCTGCCCTCCAATACTAAATTTGTGATCCCTTGATGCCTCAGAACATGTCCTACCAACCGGTCCCTTCTTCTAGTCAAGTTGTGCCACAAACTCCTCAATTTATTCAGTACCTCCTCATTAGTTATGTGATCTACCCGTCTAATCTTCAGCATTCTTCTGTAGCACCACATTTCGAAAGCTTCTATTCTCCTCCTGTCCAAACTATTTATCGTCCATGTTTCACTTTCATACGTGGCTACACTCCATACAAATACTTTTCGAAACGACTTCCTGACATTTAAATCTATACTCGATGTTAACAAATTTCTCTCCTTCAGAAAAGCTTTCCTTGCCATTGCCAGTCTACATTTTATATCCTCTCTACTTCGACCATCATCAGTTACTTTGTTCCCCAAATAGCAAAACTCCTTTACTACTTTGTCTCATTCCCTAATCTAATTCCCTCAGCATCACCCGACTTAATTCGACTACATTCCATTATCCTCGTTTTGCTTTTGTTGATGTTCATCTTATATCCTCCTTTCAAGACACTGTCCATTCCATTCAACTGCTCTTCCAAGTCCTTTGCTGTCTCTGACAGAATTACAATGTCATCGGCGAACCTCAATGTTTTAATTTCTTCTCCATGGATTTTTATAGCTACTCCGAATTCTTCTTTTGTTTCCTTTACTGCTTGCTCAATATACAGATTGAATAACATTGGGGAGAGGCTACAACCCTGTCTCACTCCCTTCCCAACCGCTACTTCCCTTTCATGCCCCTTGACTCTTATAACTGCCATCTGGTTTCTGTACAAATGGTAAATAGCCTTTCGCTCCCTATATTTTACCCCTGCCACCTTCAGAATTTGAAAGAGTATTCCAGTCAACATTGTCAAAAGCTTTCTCTAACTCTACAAATGCTAGAAACGTAGGTTTGCCTTCCTTAATCTTTCTTCTAAGATAAGTCGTAGAGTCAGTATTACCTCACGTGTTCCAATATTTGTACGGAATCCAAACTCATCTTCCCCGATGTCAACTTCTACCAGTTTTCCCATTCGTCTGTAAAGAATTCGTGTTAGTATTTTGCAGCTGTGACTTACTAAACTGATAGTTCGGTAATTTTCACATCTGTCAACACCTGCTTTCTTTGGGATCGGAATTATTATATTCTTCTTGAAGTCTCAGGGTATTTCGCCTGTCTCATACATCTTGCTCACCAGATGGTAGAGTTTTCTTAGGCCTGGCTCTCCCAAGGCTGTCAGAAGTTCTAATGGAATGTTGTCTACTCCCAGGGCCTTGTTTCGACTCAGGTCTTTCAGTGCTCCGTCAAACTCTTCACGCAGTATCATATCTCCCATTTCATCTTCATCTACATCCCCTTCCATTTCGATAATATTGTCCTCAAGTACATCGCCCTTGTAAAGACCCTCTATATACTCCTTCCATCTTTCTGCTTTCCCTTCTTTGGTTAGAACTGGGTTTCCATCTGAGCTCTTGATATTCATACAAGTGGTTCTCTTCTCCGAAGGTCGCTTTAATTTTCCTGTAGGCAGTATCTATCTTACCCCTAGTGAGATAAGCCTATACATCCTTACATTTGTCCTCTAGCCATGCCTGCTTAGCCATTTTGCACTTCCTGTGGATCTCATTTTTGAGACGTTTGTATTCCTTTTTGCCCGCTTCATTTACTGCACTTGTATATTTTCTCCTTTCATCAATTAAGTTCAATATTTCTTCTGTTACCCAAGGATTTCTACTAGCCCTCGTCTTTTTACCTACTTGATCTTCTGCTGCCTTCACTACTTCCTCCCTCAGAGCTACCCATTCTTCTTCTACTGTACTTCTTTCCCCCACTGCTGTCAATTGTTCCCTTATGCTCTCCCTGAAACTCTGTACAACCTCTGGTTTAATCAGTTTGTCCAGGTCCCATCTCCTTAAATTCCCACCTTTTTGCAGTTTCTTCAGTTTTAATCTACAGGTCATAACCAATAGATTGTGGTCAGAGTCCACATCTGCCCCTGGAAATGTCTTAAAATTTAAAACCTGGTTCCTAAATCCCTGTCTTACCATTATATAATCTGATACCTTTTAGTATCTCTGGGATTCTTCCATGTATACAACCTTTTGATTCTTGAACAAAGTGTTAGCTATGATTAAGTTATGCTCTGTGCAAAATTATACCAGGCGGCTTCCTCTTTCATTTCTTAGCCCCAATCCATATTCACCTACTATGTTTCGTTCTGTCCCTTTTCCTACACTCGAATTCCAGTCACCCATGACTATTAAATTTTCGTCTCCCTTCACTATCTGAATAATTTCTTTTATCTCATCATACATTTCCTCAATTTCTTCATCTGCAGAGCTAGTTGGCATATAAACTTGTACTTGTACTTGGTAGGCGTGGGCTTCGTATCTATCTTGGCCACAATGCGTTCACTATGCTGTTTGTAGTAGCTTACCCGCACGCATGTTTTTATTCATTATTTAACCTATTCCAGCATTACCTCGATTTGATTTTGTATTTATAACCCTGTATTCACCTGGCCAAAAGTCTTGTTCCTCCTGCCACCTATAATGAATTCTACTCTGTAAATGATGAAAGTCTATATGAATGCAGCTTGCCGCTAACTTGGTGTAATGTTTTGTCTGTACAGAGGTGTATCTGTCGCCTTTATTACTCTTTCACTCTCACACACAAATCGGTACAATAAAGTCAGGGCTTCGTGTTTTCTTATTAGGCTGATCCGTGAAAAGACAGACAAACAATTATGCTAATGGAGGATTCTGAGTAATTTCTCTCTCTCTCTCTCTCTCTCTCTCTCTCTCTCTCTCTCTCTCTCTCTCTCTCTCTCCCTCTCTGTCCTTCATCTGTGTACAGTCTAAATATATTAATTACGTGAAATCAGCGTAGTAGAATCTCCGGTGGAGCCCTTCGTCTTAATATTCAGCGGCTGGCTTGCTAGAAAAGATCATGGCATTTGTTATTATTATTAAGCGCTGCATTCAATTGGGAAAATCGATCGTTTGAACAATTCGTTCAGTTTACGACAGATCTAAAATTTCATATGTGGACGAAGCCTTTTTGGACGATTTATAAAAACTCAGAGATTGCAGGCTCTCCGTCACAGCTGAAACTTCCCAATTAATTACAGGGCCCGGACAATCATCAATGGTTCAGACAGAGAACTCATTCATCATTCACTCTAGAATAAAATGGTCACAAACCTTATTTTTGAGGAAAATTGTATATTGAATCCATTTCCGTACATGTTCCGTTTTCTGTTGGTTCCAAGTCTCATGTAATTTCCTTTTACAGGTTTTTCTTTTTTAATCTATCACGCTAGCGGCACAAACTTTCCTAGCTCGCTTTAGCGCGAAGAAGAGTAAATAAATCTCTTTTAGCAATCCGAAAATCTTCCAACCGATACTTCCGAAGCTGTTCCTCTCTCTCTCTCTCTCTCTCTCTCTCTCTCTCTCTCTCTCTCTCTCTCTCTCTCTCTCTCTATAATAACCATGGAGCATACATTTCTGTACCTCGTTTGTTCCAAAGAATAAACGTACTAGAAAAATACTTTGGCGTCGACGATCTGTCGGCGCATATATTACTAGAAAATCTGATCAGATACTTTTCAAACGTAAATACACGTGGATGATTTGGTTGACCATTATTAATTATTGCGTGGTAGAGGGTAATTTTCCGTGGGGAGATTACAATGCCCCTCGCAGCGAGCGAAGTTTGTGAGCTCAATTTTGATTCACCGAACACACTTCGCGAGCTATCTATTAGCGTGGATAACCCGGAAGTGATGATTGTCAGTCATCCGACTGAAAAAGAATATTATATTTGAGACAGACGAAGAAAAGAAATGTTGAAGACAGAAGAAATGAAGAGACTGGTACCGCGGCTGTATTGCTTTTACGTGCATCTAGGTGTTATATTTGCTGTGCGCAACCAAGAAAGATGATCTTTCATGAACTGATGTCAGGGTCTACCCATTCGGGAACTTTCTTAAGCAGGGAAACCTTGGAAAACCTCTTAAGCCTAGACCCCCAGCCTACGGTACATAGAAGATAGGAAAGCCTATAGAAGAAAAAAAATATAATTTTGAAATAAATCTCCAAAGGAAAGACAGGGATCAATTTGTATCACGATTTGGAGAAGAGTGGTTTGTGCCTCTAGCAAAACAAAACGTTTTACAATAAATAACGTGAATTCTCGTTTTACAATCTTGCTCCTGGTACAATATCTTGCGGTGCTAAACTCCCCCGGGTCTTGCATGTCCCCGACGTCCACATTTGTAGTCGGTCTTCTACGCGGCCCCCTCTGTAGTCGGTCTTCTACGCGCCCCACAATGGGAAGAGTAGAAGGAACAGGGATACTCGAATTCACATGCAACATTCATTCCAAAAGAATTAGCAATGACCAAAAGGGAAACTCTTCCTGTAAGAGAACTGATTAGGTTGCACCGTCCAAGATTCTCCTTTTTGAAAGCAAAATGCTTATGGCTTCATGGATCCTTTTTGATACGACGTACTTGAAGGAAGTCAACCATTAACTAATGATGTTGCCAAAAGCATCATCCGATTTACTCCCTTTTGAATACTCCTTTTGACTTTGCCTCCCCACTTGTGCTTAGAAGTCCAAAAGTTCTAACACATTTTCTATCACTGATTTGTTCTTCGTAATTTAAAGGATTCATGTAACTTACTATAGATTTTGGATTCAAATCATCGAATAATGGAAAGTGTAGTTCATTTTATACCAAGACATCATCCATATTTCCTTGATAAGTCATATAATTTAGCTGTACTCAAAACTTTTTATTCTAAATACATATATTTCTTCGCTTGAGTGCTGAAATCTAAAAGTTATTACCATTGAGGAATGCGGATT
Organism: Schistocerca piceifrons; assembly: GCF_021461385.2. NCBI lineage: Eukaryota > Metazoa > Arthropoda > Insecta > Orthoptera > Acrididae > Schistocerca > Schistocerca piceifrons. Next base: position 764,801,048 of record NC_060141.1, read on the forward strand.
CGCTTCTTTCAATTAATCTCTGATTCATACGGTGTTCATCCATGCTCATATATGGAAATGGATTTTTCACACAAAATTCCCAAACGAACACGAACCATTAAATTACTACTGAATCTATGAATATTACTTTCTTTAATCATTCATTAATAAATTAAAAACTCTTAACTTCTAATTATAACACCTATTCCTTTTAGAGTTCAACATGAATCAGTTTATCCTCGCGTTTGGTGCGAGTCTCTTACAAAGCATATCTGTATCGTCTATATTGATTTTAATTCTCGCGCCGACGTCAACTGTTTCGCGCGGGAAATTATCTTTGCGGCGTTAACCGTCACTCACGATTCACTACCACAACACATCCCTTCACACGTTTACACATGTAAGCGTTCACATGAGATTATATTATGAATATTCACTCGGAACCTCTTTTGATTATTCCGCGTCATTTGCGGGAAACATTTCATTCTTCTTGAAGGTCAGTTAGATCCTTAATCATTCTTGATGACATTAGCAATGCTAAAGTTCTATGTTCACCCAAACCACAGGTGAAGCCTATCTCCACTATCTTCTTTACAACACTCGATAATAATAGTTAGTCACTATTTCTATACTCTATGTCACTGATTAACTACTTCAATTTAAAGGTTTCTATCACTACACACACAGTTTATTATGTTTTTTACGAGCGTTCATTTCTGTCACTCGGAACACCATTCCTCCCTATCTTCTAGCCTTCATTATACTTTAAGTCGTTATGAGAAAATAACCCTTTTATTTTGTTCGATCCCGGGTATGCTAAGAGATAAGCCCCCGGATTCGGAATTTGTAGGATAATGTATGGTCTAGTATCGTTTAACTAGTACCTTCTCTCCGACAAGGTATGTCTGTACCCTTTTGATTAATTTGTCATATCGTTGTTTCCTTTGATCAGCTTTTTTCGTCATATTTATGATAGCTTGTCTTATTTTTTCTTCCCAAGGCATCTGTTTCCTGAGTTTTGGGGATATGATCAGTCCAGAAGTTTTCCTCTTTTGCTCCGAACATCAATTCACAAGGTGTATATCCAGTTGAGGAGTGGGGCATGTTATTGTATATCTGCTCAAACTCTTCCACATAATTTGCCCACGCAGTTTGCTTATTATGGCAATACGTCCTCATAAATCGATTGAATTCTCTAAAAATCCTCTCAACCAAATTGCTTTGTGGGTGGTAAAATGATGTTGGTATATGTTTCACACCGACTTGAGACAGTCTGCTTCCATCGGAGTCCCGTGAATATTTTAGCATTGTCTGTTATGATCGCCTTATGTGTACCAACATGTGGAAGATAATCCCTTATCAATCTTAATACAATTACTTTGGCTGTAGCCGCCTTTATCGGGTATAGCTTTACGTATTTCGTACACAGATCGAGAAATGCCAACACACATTTAACACCACCTCTTGAAGTAGGTAACGGTCCACACAGATCGCATGAAATTAATTCTTTTGGTTCTTGTACTAATATTGGGCATAATGGGTGCTTAGTCCCTTTCGAATCCGGCTTTGTTTTTTGACATATTATGCATCTCTTTAAGACCTCATTCACTCTGCGCTTTACGTTGGGAAAATAACAGTACCCACTTATTTTGTCTGCACATTTTGTCGCACCGAAATGTCCCCAGGTTAAATGAGTGAACCATACAAGTTTCTCTATTTGTGCCTCAGGTATACAAATACACCAACGGACTTTGTTTGGCCTTCCACAGCGGAAAAATAATACGCCATTTAGCAGCTTGTAATAGTTTGCCATCTGATCCGAAGGTTGCTGTTGTAACCTTTGAATGACACTTCCCCATTGAGCATCCTTTTTCTGTAATTGGGCCATATGCACACACAAATTGACGTAGTACGTCTTAAATGGATTTTCCTGCAGCAGCAATACAGGGAATTCTGAGGAATTATTTACTTCAATCTCTTTCGTTAAACCCTGCGGTGACCTTGATAGAGCGTCAGCAATAATGTTTTGCTGCCCTGAGACATGTACGATCTTAAACTGGTATTGTTGCAGAGCGAGCGTCCATCTAGCCAGCCTGGGGTGTAACAGTTTACACGTTTGTAAAAACGTTAATGATTGGTGATCGCAATATACGATAGTCTTCGACCTATATAAATAATAATGAAATTTTTTAAATCCCCAGACGACCGCAAGAGCCTCTAATTCTGTCGTCGTGTACGTTCGTTCACGGTTGGACAAAACACGACTAGCAAACGCAATAGGACAAAAGGTAAGCTGTCCATTTATCTTGCGTACTTGGAAAAGGCACACTCCAAGACCCACATTTGACGAATCTGTTGACAAGTAGAATTCCTCTTGCATGTCCGGATGGTACAAAAGCGGTGCATTTACTAATTGCTTCTTTATCTCTTCAAATGCTTCTTGATACTCTAATGTCCAGAGCCAGGGCACATCCTTCTTGAGCAAACTATTTAGAGCTGCTGCATTCATGGCCTGATTCGTTATAAATCTTCTAAAAAATGCGACAAGACCCATAAACCCTTTTAATTGCCTCCTATTTCTCGGTGTTGAAAACTTACTAATCGCAATTAGCTTCTCCTTGGTCGGTAAAATTCCCTTTGCGTCAACTATATGCCCCAGGAACTTGATTCTGTTTAGCGCAAAATGGGATTTCTGTAGGTTAGCAGTTATTCCCATGGTTTTGAACACGTCCAACACCCGACTCAGTAAGGTAATATGCTCCTCCCAGGTCTTCGATGCAATAAGCATATCATCAACAAATACTGTTATCCTGCTTCTTAGTTCTGGGCCTAGAGCATAATCTAGAGCTGCTATAAAGATTCCAGCACTAATGTTGAGTCCGAAAGGAACTACAGTAAATTGGTAACTTCTTCCGGCATAAATGAAAGCTGTATATTTCCTTGATAACTCATCCAGCTTGACCTGCCAATAAGAACTCCGCAAATCGATGCTCGTCAAATATTGGACATCCTGGAACCGTTGTATCAGCTCGTCTATGTTTTCCGGATGTGTCCTCACTGGAATTATGATTTTATTTATTTCCCTGGCGTCGAGTACCAGTCTCACAGTTCCATTTGCTTTTGGCACGACCAACAATGGGGAGCAGTATGGGCTTGTAGAGGGTTCGATCAAACCCTATTTCAACATGCGATCTATTTCTTTTTGAACTTGAGCCTTTAACCTCCAGGGAACAGGATAGAAAGTTCTACAATACGTTTCGTGTGGCTTAACGTAGAGATGGCATATGTATCCCTTAATAACTCCTGGCCTTTCGTCAAACACGTTTTCATACACTAATAATAATTCTTTGAGCTGCTTCTTCTGCTCTTCAATAATGCAGTCGGATTCATTTAACTAATTGACCGAAGTCTCCTTTGACTTGGAACTCATTATTTACGTGCTGTTTAGAATTTTGTGCAGTCCTGATTACTTGCACACTGATTCCACTATTATATTTTCTGGTAAGGCTTTCCTTTTTCAACAAGTCCAACTCAATTTCTTGTTTATTTACATTTAACCAAATTTTTCCTGTTTTAAAATCTATTCTGCATCCGTATTGACGTAGGCTGTCGACTCCTATAATGCAGTCTACCACCAAATTTTTTACAACAAGGAATGTGCTTAATATTGCTACATTTCCGACTTCTACACTAAGTAGTGACTGCACTTGTACATTAGCCGATCTAGCCCCAACGGCGCCTATTATTCTGCAATTTTGAACTGGAAAAATTGGTACTCGTTTTATATTTCTGATCTTGTTGAATAGAGCCTCCGAAATAACATTCGTGGTTGCAGCTGTGTCCAAAACCGCCACTATAGGTACAGTCTCCAAAATGACTTGCACTTCGGCTACTGCCACGCGTTCCTTATCCTCATCTTGGAGTTCTAAGTCCTCGGTCAATTCATCTGCCAGTAATCGTCCATCATTATACGTTAGCATGGGCACACACATCCTGTTGCCCCTCAACCAATTGTTGACCGCTCCTCCGGGGCACGAGTGGGTCCTTAAAAGTTTGTTGGATTTTGATTCGCCTGGTGGTTGACATCGTCCGTCACTTCGGTAATTACCGGTTGATTCGTAGATGTCCGTCCCCACTGATTTTGGTTATTTGAGTTTATTCCCCCCGGTTGATTCCACTTTCTATTACCGTTATTGTTCCAGGCTTGCGGTCTGAAATTCCTTTCGTTTCCCCATACGGGATTGTATAGTTTCCCATTCCTGTTGTTCCTTGGATAGCCCCTCGCAAGACTATTGCCGGTATTATTGTTGAAATTTTGAGGGGTTTCTCCACTGTTTATCGATCTCTGTGCGTTCTCTTGCCTACCATTTGGCGGAGGTTATATCTCCCTATATTGGAATCTGTTGTTGCGGGCTTTCTGGTTGCTCTCTTCTATAATGTCTATATGATCTAACGTCGTGAGGAACGACTCCAAGTCTTTATCGTTGCCGTAAATTATGATTCCGGATGTTAGTTGGTAATCTTGCCTTAAGTATGTTTATTATGTCTGGCAAAGGCATAGGTCTGTCCCAATATCTAGTTTTGTTTATATATTTTTCAAAATACTTCCTAAGGCTTCCTTTTGAAAAAGAGAGGCTCTGGGTAGAGCACCTCCTCCTGCCTTAGGCGTTCCTGTACCCCTTCTGACCAGAATTTTGCTAAAAACGCTTTCTCAAAATCGCCATATGTCGAGCAAACAGAAGTCATGTCCGAGGCCCAGATCGCCCCCGAACCTTGTATATACCCAGTCACGAAACTGATTTTCTGCCACTCCGACCAATTTCTGGGTAGCACTCCTCTAAAACTTCGGATAAAAACAATCGGATGGACCCCCCTTTTGTCAGTGTTAAAAATCTGGAATTGCCGATGCTTTATCATTTTTTCTTCGGCATGGCAAAGGCTTTCGTAATCTCCGTCAGATAAAACTTCACGCGAACAACTAGCTCGTGGCAATTTAATATTCGAGTTACTCACACAAGTCGGTATCGTGTGCGAATGTGCAGTAACTGGCTCTACAGACGCTGCCAACTTCTGCTGCTGGCCGGTATTCATTTGTTCTGAGCCTTGTTGTGAAACGCGTATCGACTCTTCTATCGTTTGTTTCCAATGCTCGAAATCAGCATCTAACTGCTGTCGCACTTCAAGTCCTTTCGCAAACAAATTTTCTTCCTGTTTGCCGCATAGACTCTGGAATGCTGCTTTAACATTTTGCTCAACGTTTTCACACATTAGCCTTTTGTTTTCTAATGTGATTTCGGATAATTTACCCGTTAATACATTAATTTGGTGGTCTATAACGTCTTGACGTTCTGTCAGATGTTCAACACTTTCCTTTAGGTTCGTCTGCGTACGTGCCAATTCCGGAAGTTGCGCAATTGCACATGACATGGCATCTTGCTTTTGTACTAATTGCGGAACCATTTCCACCTGTTCCCGTACGGTATCTATCTTAATAGCCACATACTCCTTCATTTCTACACGTACGCGTTGAGTAGATTCCTCACATTGAGCTTTAACCAATTCTATTTGTACAGTTAATTTTCGTTCCGTCTCTTCGGCCTGATCTTTAAGTTCCTTTGTCTTCGCCTCTATCCGCTGCTCTAATTCGGAAAAACTGTCATGTAACTGCTGCTTAATCTCAGCTTTCAGATTTTGCTGCCCCTCAGTAACTGAGGCTAATTTCTCATTCAAATCATTTTGCCCCTCGGTAACTGAGGCTAACTTCGCATTAATGTCGGTTTTCATATTATTCATGCTCTCGGTTATCATCTGCATCTGTCTCATGATAATTACTAATGGATCTAATCCATGTTGCATACTTGCTGTTAAATCTCCAGCCGTGTCTACCGGGCGTTCTATTGCACTATCTGTAGCGATCGGTTCTACAACACTTCTTACTACATCACTATTATCCGTTCTCACAGCTGAAGGCTGTTGCGTGTTGCTCTGCTCTGCTTGACTCATCTTAAACATTGCCCTACTTAAAACCATATAAATGTTCTACAGTCAATATGTATATATCTCCCTTCACACAAGAATACTTCTGTGGCTACTTTCTTATAGTACTTATACAGGTAAATGCAACTAGGGCAGGTCAATCAAACTACGTCTGGCATGAACACAATTAGTAAATGTTCAAATCTAAGTCTACTTCCTCAATACTAGCAAGCTTTAATAAAAAATTATAGATCTGGCCTTTTTTCTGCGCCCAGCGTGCTGCTTTTATTTGTAGATCAATTTGCCTGCGAGTATTTCTTCTCTTTTCCAAGTTAAGTTGTCTCGTCGTAGTTCACATGAAACAGAGAACAAAATTATTTTAACAACGTCCAAAAACGTGTCCTGTCACGGATTGGCCATTATAATGAATTCTACTCTGTAAATGATGAAAGTCTATATGAATGCAGCTTGCCGCTAACTTGGTGTAATGTTTTGTCTGTACAGAGGTGTATCTGTCGCCTTTATTACTCTTTCACTCTCACACACAAATCGGTACAATAAAGTCAGGGCTTCGTGTTTTCTTATTAGGCTGATCCGTGAAAAGACAGACAAACAATTATGCTAATGGAGGATTCTGAGTAATTTCTCGAATTCCATTCTCTCTCTCTCTCTCTCTCTCTCTCTCTCTCTGTCCTTTATCTGTGTACAGTCTAAATATATTAATTACGTGAAATCAGCCTAGTAGAATCTCTGGTGGAGCCCTTCGTCTTAATATTCAGCGGCTGGCTTGCTAGAAAAGATCATGGCATTTGTTATTATTATTGAGCGCTGCATTCAGTTGGGAAAATCGATCGTTTGAACAATTCGTTCAGTTTACGACAGATCTAAAATTTCATATGTGGACGAAGCCTTTTTGGACGATTTATAAAAACTCAGAGATTGCAGGCTCTCCGTCACAGCTGAAACTTCCCAATTAATTACAGGGCCCGGACAATCATCAATGGTTCAGACAGAGAACTCATTCATCATTCATTCTAGAATAAAATGGTCACAAACCTTATTTCTGAGGAAAATTGTATATTGAATCCATTTCCGTACATGTTCCGTTTTCTGTTGGTTCCAAGTCTCATGTAATTTTCTTTTACAGGTTTTTCTTTTTTCTCTTAATCTATCACGCTAGCGGCACAAACTTTCCTAGCTCGCTTTAGCGCGAAGAAGAGTAAATAAATCTCTTTTAGCAATCCGAAAATCTTCCAACCGATACTTCCGAAGCTGTTCCTCTCTCTATAATAACCATGGAGCATACATTTCTGTACCTCTGTTGTTCCAAAGAATAAACGTACTAGAAAAATACTTTGGCGTCGACGATCTGTCGGCGCATATATTACTAGAAAATCTGATCAGATACTTTTCAAACGTAAATACACGTGGATGATTTGGTTGACCATTATTAATTATTGCGTGGTAGAGGGTAATTTTCCGTGGGGAGATTACACACCGAACTTCACTAATTCCCACTATATCTAACTTTAACCTATCCATTTCCCTTTTTAACTTTCTAACCTGCCTGCTCGATTAAGGGATCCGACATTCCACGCTCCGATCTGTAGAACGCGTTTTCTTTCTCCTGATAACGACATCCTCTTGAGTAGTCCCCGCCCGGAGATCCGAATGGGGGACTATTTTACCTCCGGAATATTTTACCCAAGAGGACGCCATCATCATTAATCATACAGTAAAGCTGCATGCCCTCGGGAGAAATCACGGCTGTAGTTTTCCCTTGCTTTCAGCCGTTCGCAGTACCAGCACATCAAGGCCGTTTTGGTTAATGTTAGAAGGCCAGATCAATGATCCAGACTGTTGCCCCTGCAACTACTGAAAAAGCTGCTGCCCCTCTTCATGAACCACACGTTTGTCTGGCCTCTCAACAGATACCCCTCCGTTGTGGTTGCACCTACGGTACGGCCATCTGTATCGCTGAGGCACGCAAGCCTCCCCACCATCGGCAAGGTCCATGGTTCAGGGGGGGGGGGGGGGGTTGGGTTGGGTTGCTTGATAGTTGATAGTTAAATTTCAACAGCTTCCTTGATAACACTATCCCAATAGCTGGACCTGAATTGGAGTCGGCTGCCTTAAAACCTGCGTGTTTTTTTTAGATATGTAGACGATACTTTTGTTGTTTTGGCTTCATGGTAGTGAGAAGTTAAACAGGTTTTTGGAACACCTGAATTCAATTCTCCCGAATATTCAGTTCACTATGGAGGTGGAAAAGAATGGAGGTGAGGCTGGCATGAAACAAATACCGCTCATCACGTGGTTCATGCGACGTCTAGTGTAAACGGTAAATCGAGGTTAGTTTCTGATGCATACAAAACAATTTATTACAATTGAATTTTGTGTGCCGATTTCATAGAACGATCTCGAATTTTTTTCGTATATGTGGTCTACTGTCCACTGACACGTATTAATGAGGACGGCGACATACAGCACTCCGGCAAGTAAGTAGGGTGGTTGCGTGGTGGTAGCAAGTCTTTCGGTGTCTCGTTAGTATCGACTGCATTGCGCGCGCGCGAACACACACACACATACACACACACACACACACATACACACACACACACACACATACACACACACACACACACATACACACACACACATACACACACATACACACACATACACACACATACACACACATACACACACATACACACACATACACACACATACACACACATACACACACATACACACACATACAAACACACATACACACACACATACACACACACATACACACACACATACACACACACATACACACACACACACAAATACACACACACATACACACACACACACACATACAAACACACACAAATACACACACACACAAATACACACACACACACACACACACACACACATACACACACACACACATACACACACACACACATACACATATACCGATTTTCGTGTGTGTGTATCTCAAGTATTCCACTCAGCTTTACAGTTCCATTTTACAGACATTTCGGGAAGACAGCTTGCTGTTAGTTCCCATATCGTGTCCATTATGTGTCACTAGGCGTTAGGATTTACAGAAGAGACTTCGGCTAAAGTACCCTCTGGCCTTTAAGTTGTTCACCGTCTCTCTTTTGGCTTGTCTGTTACAGCCAAGAAACACAGCCACACAGTCGAGGTTGGAGTACTGGTTATCTTCACTGCATCATTAAATCCAATATAGTAAGATAGTTGCCCATTATTCCTACTTCATTCCATAGAATGGTTGCATTATTTTCTTCTTTTGGAGCAGCTCCATACACACACACTGCAAAAGAGAGATTGCAGGTAGTAATAAAGCCTGATGGCTGTCACCTGGCGTGCAAAGTACCTATAGTGTACAATCCCAAAGTTAACAAGAGATGCATAGCATGCCCTTAGAAGTTACAGGTACAAGCTATCTCGTCTGCTTTAGTAATTTCAGTTTTGTAACAAACAAGCTAATCCTTAAGGGGTTTACGCACATCTGCAGGCTTCAAAAGCCACTGTTATTTAAGGTAAAACTATTGTACGTTGTCAGGCCGCGTCATGTTTCTCTTAAGTTCCCTCTCAGATCAACGTTTTGCGCCCCCCCCCCCCCCCCCCCCCTCTGCTTGGATAATCTTTAGAATGTTCCGATTTCCCCAATTATCTGAAAACAGCGTCGCGATCGCTTAAAGGAAGTTTTCCCGCGCTTATTCTGAATTGGAATTACTGCATAAAGAATGTTTCGTCTTTGGTGGACCATCCTCATCGGATAGAGAGCGAACAAAGCAGAGCAAAAGCGTGGGAATTTTCATAAAAAATATTATTGTTGTGCTGCAGAGGTGGCTTCCTGGTCTTTGTTCGCGTTCCTCGCGCACTGTGGGGGCGTATTTACTTGAGTTACGAACATCCCAGTAACAGATAGTGTGGAGATCATAGTGCAGAATGTTGCTCCGGATGTGTGGCCTGATCGAATAGTGTTCACGATAGAGCTGTTTTAAATAGAATAGCAGATTTTCTGAGTACTCTGGCGGAGGGTGTCTCCTTGCGCTCTCTGAATTGCGCGGGTTTCTTTGTGGATACAATGAGGCAACTGACCAAAAATTGTGGTATACATTAACACAGGCTGCCTAGATGCAATACTAGGCGGCATTGATGCCTATGCCTATGATGTCAAATGAGGCTCGACCCAGCGTAGAAAACAAAATGTGCAAGTGGAAAACATGGAAAACAACATACGCAATGACGTGCGGCCCTCACCATTGCAGTGGACCATCAGCACTGGATAGATAGCGAACCAAACGGTGCAAGTGTGTGCGAATTTTCATAAAAATATTGTTGTGCCGCATAGGTGACCAGCGTAAGGTACCACTAAAACCTTGTTACCTTGGCTATGTGGATGAGCCATGTGTTATATGGCCACCCTGTAAAGAAGAGCTTAACAGTCTACAGTGAGATTAGTCTGAAAATCAGCTTCGCCTTGGGAGGTGCAGAACGAGATCTTAGATACAGACGCCTCTTCGCACCACCACCCAGCCCAAAAGCAAGCAGTGCTAAACACTCTCTTCTGCCTTTCGTATTAGTGACTGAAACAGCTTGAAATCTGAGTTGGATCGTTAAAGGAGAGTATGAAGGCAAACTGCTATGACTGTTAATCCATAGGGCTTTGATTAAGTACTATTAATTATGCTAATAAAAAGCACGAGGAGCCGCCCTCTGCTAAGTTACCGTTCGTTTATATGTACAGACAGCAGAATTATAACAAAATTGTATAGAAATGATTTTTTTAGTAAGAACGAAATAACTTCCACAGCGAAACGCACGCACCTCATTATCTCCACACAGGGGGTGTCCATGAAGCGACGTATTGCTATAGGAAATTTTATGCAAGCGAAACGGACAGTAAAAAAATATATTGGAGACAACGAACACCACACGCGGTTAAAACCATGTGAAATCTGGGGTAGCTGAACACCAGGAAAACTGCTGTCAAACCTAGATTTCAATAACGTTTGTGAGCTGGCCAAGGGAAGCAATATTTATAGAAGGAACTTCGGAGAAGCGGTTAACATTTCAAAGAACGAATGTAGGTTTAATAGAGAAGACCGCCACAGGCTTCCAGCTTCGTGGCTTCCCGCCATCAAGGAAGTAGATACGCAGCCACGGTCCGCGAGACACACAAACAACGAACAGGAAACCACAGTTGCAGCACGGCAATAATACGCTGAACATTCCACCTCTCTCGTCCAGCCTAGTAACGAGGGACAAACCAAGAGCGGCCCACTGAAAACCCAGTAACCCAACTTCACAATTAGCGGGGAAAAACTTAATTTTAAAAGTGAACGCGACACTGGTCTGTGACAGTGTTCAGCTGACTAGGAAGACTAGGAGATGCCATCAGAGGTCGATTGGGTAAGAAGAAACTTCCAGTCCAGTTGCAAACTCCTAGTCCAATTGCTCTATTTTGTGTTGGTTTTCCCACAGGGGCTCCCACTCCCTTCACCCCTCCTCTTCCATGCCTATTGCGGTGGATCCGCCTGACACTATCCCGGATATTGTCAGAGGTGGGCCCACATACATTAGTCTGGGATGGTCTGAAGCCGGTTCCACATTTGGGTGCTACCCGACACTTAACGTGTGAAATCTGGCTGCAGCTAGGAATATATAAAATACCTGCACTTACAGTCAACAGCAATGAGAAATGATTTTGTGTTAAAATACTGGCAGAAATCAATGGAATCCAGAGCCCTTACTACATTAAAGGACCCACGAGAGAGAGAGAGATTCCCACCTGTATCTGCTTGAAAAGAATGGTTATATCTAAATGTGCTGCCCTAGATGTTCTGAACATAGCAACAGAACAACCACTTGCAGAGCTAAAGGGAGCGTTCTCGCTTTTCGCGCACGGGGTCCCGGGTTCGATTCTTGGCGGTGTCAGGGAATTTCCCTGCCTCGAGATGGCTGGGTGTTGTCTTCATCATTCATCCCCATTACGGCCGGAGCAAAAAAATGGCAAACCACCTCCGCTAGGGCCTTGCCTAGTACAGCGGTGCGGGTTTCCCGCATCGTCCCCTACGCTCCTCGGAGTATGGGACATCATAAACATCAAGGGAATAGCATTAAATGAGTATTCGTTTGCAAAAGTTGTAAACATAAAGTTCTATACAGAAATTCCATAAGACTGCAGCAGGACGTCGCTAACATACACCCAGGAAGGTGTGGAGTGTTAAAACACCGTTACATAAAAAATGAGGTAAGATTAAACTCTCCCAATGCTTTCGACTAGATGATTTGCAGGTAGGAACGTAACTAATCATTGAAGCTATAAAACACACGTTACTAGGGAAAAATTAGATATGTTGTAGAATTCAGGAACATATCTTCTTTGTACATGTCAAATTACTGGATGGAGAGAGAAGTAGATTACTCCAACGTAGATTTAAATTACAAATTAAAAATGAAGCGTAATATTATTAAAACTGCGCCAAAAGTAAGGAAGGGGTTGTCTTCTGTATGTAAATCTGCAGAAGATACGCTTATCTGCTACTCAAACAAAAATCCTAAGTATTTTCCTATTTACGATTACCGGAGTGCATGAAAAATGTGTACACACTTAAGGAACGGAAAGTCCTATCGTTTTACATTTAATAACTGATAACACGTGTTGTACAACGTTCAGTTTAGAACATGGTTGCTTCAAATGTTCAGCGTTGGCGGCCACACACAATCGATTCCTGGTGCTTCCCAGGGAGTGAGGTGACCTAGAAAATACGTCGCCCAGGTGGGTTACCTGACACTGGATGTGTAACGTGATAAGACGTTATGTAAGATACGTGCTGGAACTTACTCATGCAAAAATTCAACGAAAGTGGTAACAAGGTGCGACCCTGTCGTGGTACTTTAATACGAAATTGTCTCTTGATACTGTCAGCCTGCTGCCCTCTTTCAAAACTAAACGTCAGTCTTTATAAAAGAAATACGATTTACGGATGGTTTACTCAGACGGATATTGGGCAACATGTGTTCTGAAGCTAGAACACACAGTGCGTCATGCACGACGAATCTACATGCAAAAAGGGAACGCGAAAGACACGATTTTACCTAACCTAAACGCGTTTGCGGTTTCCAGTCGCATAACAGAGCAACGAATTGCCAAGTCTCACGTCCGGGACGCCCTTCAACATTGAAGACAAACGAAAATATCGAAAAGGTAACGCGCATGCGCTATTGGTGCCGAAAATTCTCAGGATCGAACAAAGAGTAGCTCTTGAAAATGTTTGTACTGAAGCTTCGAATAACGCTGAAAATTATCATTTCTTGGAAGGAGTAGTGACACGTGACGAATCTTGGTTTCACTCAGCGCCGGTCCGTGAATTCGAAGGGCCCAACATCGCCGACGGCGAAAAAAGCTTGAATGAGCGAATCGGGATTCAGAGCGTTGATTTTTTTTTCCTATATTCAGGGAATTATATTCACAGCGCTCCTGAAGGTCAAACTATGAAACATCAGTGCGTCAGGGTTCTCCGTCAGCTCCGTGGGAAAATAGACAACTGTGGAAGGAAAAGTCATGGGTTCTGCATCGAGATAGCACGGCGGACCGTACTGCATTACCAGGTTTCTAGTGAAGTAAAACATTCCATTGTCAGACCATCCAAGTTATTCGGCCGACCTAGCATCATGTAACTTTCATCAATTCCTAAGGTCAAAAGTACATTAAAAGGAACAGAATTTCAATCTGTTGAAGTAGTAAAAGGAAAAAGCGGCACGCGTCATGAAGGAGCTCACAGAGGAAGATTCGTAGTTTTGCGTAAATTCTGGGAACACTTTAAATTATTTATTGCACAAGAACCAAATATTATACAGGTATCATACATCTCATTTTGAAGAGAAACCCTGAAAGTTTTTTCTGTCTACCGTCACAGCGTAGTTGAGTAATTTCCCGATAGTCAGCGCTAGTCGCAAACATGGAGAATTCAGGTGCGGAGCGAGCTTTCTGTGTGTAAGTGTGCTACAGCTGTTCGACGGATGTTTAGAACGATGTACGGTAAGAAGCCACCAACGAGGATGGCCGTCTAGCACTGGCACAACAAAGTCTTGAAGACGCTTGTGCCCGGCAAAGAGAAGCGGACGTCCCAGTGTGAGTGAAGTGAATGGGGAGCGCGTACGAGAGATATTCGTGGGTATTCCAAAGAAATTGGTGCGTCTTGCATCCCGTGAACTCGAAATGGCTTCAGTGACAGTGTGAAAAGTCTTGCAACAGAAGCTGTCTGATAAGATTCAAATTGGAGCTAGTGCAGAAACTCAAAGATGACGACAAAGACAAGTGTTTTGAGTTTAGTTCGCAGTTGCAACAATTGAATGAGGATGGCATTGTTGATCGCATAATTTTTAGTGACTAAGCCACTTTTCACGCTAATGGGAAAGTGAACAAGCATAATTGTCGAATCTGGAGTACAAAGCATCCACACGAATGCATTTGAGCGTGATTCCCCAAAGGTAAATGTTTTTCTGTGCCTTGTAGCGTCGAAAACTGTACTGGCCCTTCTTCGCCGAGAGCAGGGTCACTGGATATTCCTACTTGGACATGTTGCAGCAATGGCTGATGCCTCAAAGGCGATCGGACTGTCCATCTTTCAGCAGGATTTGTCTCCACTCCATTTTCATCGTGAAGTTTGTGGGTACCTGAACACGGAGCTGTCGCATCGATGGATCGACCGTGCTAGACAGCTGTGCCATGAAATGGCTCCCCCGGCCACCAGATCTCTCTGTGTGACTCTTTTCTGTGCGGACACCTTAGAGATCTGGTGCATGTACCGCCTCTACCACGTGATGTATCAGAGCTCTGGGAGAGAACACGGGGAGCGACTGCCACAGTTGACGAGGCCATGCTGGGACGGGTATGGCAAGAATTCGATTACCGTTTTGTCGTCTGCCGGGTCACTCACGGTTCGCATATCGAATGTTTGTAAAAATGCAATATGTGTGATATCTTTACAATGTTTAGTTGTTGTAAAACAAATAATTCAGTGTGTTCCCGGACTTAATACACTACTGACCATTAAAATTGCTACACCACGAAGATGACGTGCTATAGACGCGAGATTTAACCACAGGAAGATGCTGTGACATGCAAATGATTAGCTTTTCAGAGCATTCGCACAAGGTTGGCGCCGGTGGAGACACCTACAACGTGCTAACATGAGGAAAGTTCCCAACCGATTTCTCATACGCAAACAGCAGTTGACCGGCGTTGCCTGGTGAAACGTTGTTGTGATGCCTCGTGTAAGGAGGAGAAATGCGTACCATCACGTTTCCGACTTTGATAAAGGTCGGATTGTAGCCTATCGCGATTGTGGTTTATCGTATCGCGACACTGCTGCTCGCGTTGGTCGAGATCCAATGACTTTAGCAAAATATGGAATCGATGGGTGCAGGAGGGTAATACGGAACGCCGTGGTGGATCCCAACGGCCTCGTATCACTAGCAGTCGAGATGACAGGCATCTTATCAGCATGGCTGTAACGGATCGTGCAGCCACGTCTCGATCCCTGAGTCAACAGATGGGGACCTTTGCAACACAACCATCTGCACGAACAGTTCGACGTTTGCAGGAGCATGGACTATCAGCACGGAGACCATGGCTGCCGTTACCCCTGACGCTGCATCACAGACAGGAGCGCCTGCGGTGGTGTACTCAACGACAAACCTAGGTGCACGAATGGCAAAAAGGCATTTTTTCGGGTGAATCCAGGTTCTGTTTACAGCATCACGATGGTCGCATCCGTGTTTGGCGACATCGCGGTGAACGCACATTGGAAGCGTATATTCGTCATGGCTATACTGGCATATTATCCGGCGTGATGGTATTGTGTGCCATTGGTTACACGTCTGTCACCTCTTGTTCGCACTGACGCCACTGTGAACAGTGGACGTTACATTTCAGATGTGTTACGACCCGTGGCTCTACCCTTCATTCGATCCCTGCAAAACCCAACATTTCAGCAGGATAATGCACGACCACATGTTGCAGGTCGTGTACGGATCTTTATGGATACAGAAAATGTTCGACTGCTGCCCTGGCCAGCACATTCTCCACAGCCCTCACCAATTGAAAACGTCTGGTCAATGGTGGCCGAGCAACTGTCTCGTTACAATATGGCAGTCACTACTGTTGATGAACTGTGGTATCAAGCTGCATGGGCAGCTGTACCTGTACACGCCATCCAAGCTCTGTTTGACTCAATGCCCAGGTGAATCAAGGCCGTTATTACGGCCAGAGATGGTTGTTCTACGTACTGATTTCTCAGAATCTGTTCTCCAAACTTGCGTGAAAAAGTAATCACATGTCAGTTCTAGTATAATATATTTATCGAATGAATACCCGTTTATCATCTGCATTTCTTTTTGGTGTATAAATTTCAATGGCCAGCAGTGTATACATCCTGTAAGGTTTCCATCAATAGAAAATTAGCATAGATCGTTTTAGGGATACAAGAGAATGTTAAATCTGACAGTAACTAAATATGTAAGTTTTCAAACTGTTGTACTGAAATACTCCCGTTACTTCATTGCCGCATTTCGTATTTAATATTTTTCGTTGTACTTTTCCGTAAGATTGTCAGCGGACGATGAGCTCTGACTCGAGGCTATTACTGACATTAGCTTCAGCGCGCTAAACGTAAAGAGTGAAAGCTGAATTAATAGGTGTGTTGCGTTCCGGGTAGCTGTCGTCAGTTTCCGCACAGCAGTGGTGGCCAGGCGCCGCCTGTCTCTCGGCGCAGGTCGGGTCCGCCGCAGCGCCGCGCTGGTCAGCGTCCCGGTTGCGGCGTGCAGTGCGGAGCGTTGCATAACTGCCGGCCCGCAGCAGCAGCGGCTATCACTGTGCTGATCTCCACTCCACAGCTCGCGTCGTCGGCGGGCACTCGCCGGGGCACAAGGCGCACGCTGTAGGTCTGCACACGCTTCCCCTCTCCCCTCTCCCAGCTTCAGGCGCGACCGCTGGTGCTGGAACATGCACCGGCCGTGCGCAGAGAGAGAGAGAGAGAGAGAGAGAGAGAGAGAGAGAGAGAGAGAGAGAGAGAGTTTCCCTGCAAAACGAGGCGTTAACTAGTGTCAGGACTCCTGAAACGAGTGACTTCGTATTACGTGGCAGGACGCAACTTCTACGAAATTCATTTACATTCGCAATTACGGGATTTGCGGTCGATTCGTCCTTAACCGCTCTGCATAATCTCTCCTGCTTACGTGCCATCTTCCACCGGCTTTGACCACCTTTGTCTAATCAAACGATATCAGTATCGTTCATTTACTATCAAGCGCTGCATTAAATGTCTCTTTTTTACAAAAAAGTCATTAGGAAGTCTTCGCACAGGGCATAGATGATTGGAGTCTTTCGACATAAAATTTTTCTGGGTTTGGTACCGCGTCATAATGTATGAAACTACTGCTGCTATAGAAAAGCCAACGTTTCGGACACGGTTGCAGCGGCCTCCTTCTGGGTCTACTGGTGCGTTCTAGCTATGCAGTGTCCTTTATACGAGGTGCATTAAAGTTCTAAGGCCTCCGATTTTTTTTCTCCAAACTGGAAAGAGATAGAAACATGCGCATTGTTTTAAAATGAGGCCGCGTTCATTGTCAATACGTCCCAGAGATGGCAGCACCGTACGGCAGATGGAATTTTACTGCCAGCGGCGAGAATGAGAACTGTTTTGAATACTTAAAATGGCGACGTTTTCCTTACTTGAACAGCGTGCAATCATTCGTTTTCTGAATTTGCGTGGTGTGAAACCAATTAATTCGACAGTTGGAGACATGTGGTGGTGGAGTTATGGATGTGTCGAAAGTGCGTTCGTGGGTGCGACAGTTTAATGAAGGCAGAACATCGTGTGACAACAAACCGAAACAACCTCGGGCTCGCACAAGCCGGTCTGACGACATGATCGAGAAAGTGGAGAGAATTGCTTTGGGGATCACCGAATGACTGTTGAACAGATCGCCTCCAGAGTTGGCATTTCTGTGGGTTCTGTGCACACAATCCTGCATGACGACCTGAAAATGCGAAAAGTGTCATCCAGGTGGGTGCCATGAATGCTGACGGACGACCACATGGCTGCCCGTGTGGCATGTTGCCGAGCAATGTTGACGCGCAACGACAGCATGAATGGGACTTTCTTTTCGTCGGTTGTGACAGTGGATGAGACGTGGATGCCATTTTTCAATCCAGAAACAAAGCGCCAGTCAGCTCAATGGAAGCACACAGATTCACCGCCACCAAAAATATTTCAGGTTATCGCCAGTGCTGAAAAAATGGTGTCCATGTTCTGGGACAGCGAGGGCGTAATCCTTACCCATTGCGTTCCAAAGGGCACTACGGTAACAGGTGCACCCTACGAAAATGTTTTTAAGAACAAATTCCTTCCTGCACTGCAACAAAAACGTCCGGGAAGGGCTGCGCGTGTGCTGTTTCACCAAGACAACGCACCCGCACATCGAGCTAACGTTACGCAAGTGTTTCTTCGTGATAACTTTGAAGTGATTCCTCATGCTCCCTACTCACCTGACCTGGCTCCTAGTGACTTTTGGCTTTTCCAACAATGAAAGACACTCTGCGTGGCTGCACATTCACCAGCCGTGCTGCTGCTATTGCCTCAGCGATTTTCCAGTGGTCAAAACAGACTCCTAAAGAAGCCTTCGCTGCTGGAATCATGGCGTCAGCGTTGTGAAAAATGTGTACGTCTGCAGGGCGATTACGTCGAGAAGTAACGCCAGTTTCATCGATTTCGGGTGAGTAGTTAATTAGAAAAAAATCGGAGGCCTTAAACTTGAATGCACCTCGTATTTTGTTTGTTCACTGCGCATGCCATTACGTCATAATTTTAAAAAGGTAGTTTCATTGGTCACCCAGGAGGAGGCAGCTGCGATCGTGGCCGAAACGTTGGTTCTTCTGTAGCAGCAGGAATAGTTTTATACATTATGATGCGGTACCAAACCCAGAAAACTTCTATGTCGACTGACTCTGGCCGCGGAAGCCTACGCAATTATATCAGATCGGAGTCTTGCTTCTTTACCCACGTGTCCCCGCTGTATGCAGCTGCGTCCTCTGCGAATGCGCTCTGAGCTAGAAACTGCCACGTCACTTAACATGTGTTGCGAACAGCCTGTCACACTTTCTTCAGGTACGCCGGACGCTTTACATACGCTTCTGACGTCTCACAAGTCTTCTGTCACAGCGCATACTTCAAAACTGTGATAAACGACCGCGTACCGTTTTATCACATAATTACTAATGGCTGTTAGATCTCTGTACCAACGTCACACTATCTTCAATCACGTTACTGATTGTTTTCTGTACCAAGCTGCTGCAGACGTAGTCTGTCTGTATTCTTTACTAACCCGATACAGACGTCGCACTCTACAGTACCCAACTGTCCCGGGCTGTACCTTAACTACAGCGACTGTCCTGTTGTTCAGTTAGAACTCATTTCATCGCTCGTAAAATGTAGCTACCGCTTTGCACGCTTAAAGTTAGTCGACCCAACATATAGACAAACTTACGCTGCTGCAGTGCCTTGGACCTTCTACACAAACAAAAGTTTGAATATACACACACATTCAAGCAGTGTATAGCAAAACATAAAGCAAATATAATAAAATGAACCGAACTCTATTTACTCAATTGTTATATTGTGCACGACCTTGATTTTGTACACAACTCGGTGAAACACAAAGAAGACAGCCTAATATTTAAATTTACTCTTCACTCTGTAGTCCTTTTAAATGAATGTTAGTCCTATCGCAACAGCGAAACAAAACATCGATTACTCTCAGAAAAGAATACCGCGTATGGGTGTGAGGTACGCGTCGTTGAACAACATGAATTTGACTGGGCGCGTCTCTACTGTACTCTGTAAAAATTCAGTTGAGTGCAACTACGTAACATCTGCACTGCGACACACGAACTCGCTTGTCACTGGAATGAGATGTTCACTCTGCAGCGCAGTGTGCGCTGATATGGAACTTCTTGCCAGATTAAAGCTGTGTCCCGGACCGGGACTCTAACTCGGGACCTTTGCCTTTCGCGTGCAAGTGCTGTACCGTCTGAGCTACCCAAACACGACTCGTGCCCCGTCCTCACAGCTTTACTTCTGCCAGTACCTCGTCTCCTACTTTCCAAACTCTCTAGAAGCTCAAGTTTCACTTGTTACTGTTTAAGTGCTCAATATTTCACGACCTAACTAAATTGCTTTTCTTTATTCAAACAATTATCACTTCAAAATGTTTCTTTCCTAGATACGTCTTTGTAAGAGTGAATGTTCGTGTCACAATAAACAAGCTGTGTATGTTCATCGCTGGAAACAGAAGGTGAGTGCTGAGATTCTCCCGCTCCTAGTGATGAGTCGTGACGACGCTACAGACTTAGCGCTGTACGTGGCTGTGAAGCTGACACCGCCCTATTACGTGCCCCAAAACGTCAGCATTTATTTCTTCTTGCTCTTAATTCCCGTCGTATGCGCGCAACCGTTGTTTTAAACACTAAATGCCACAGTCTCTCGTGAAAAAGTTCCTAGCATTTTGAGATTTTCCGGTCATAAATGTGCATTTGATCCAGTAATACGACGCACTTGACCACGTTAATGTAAACTCTTTTCTGTTGTAAGTTTCGAATAACCGAGGAGGAGGCTGCTTTCGTAACCCAGCATTTTCCTTAGCACGGACTCACGAAGCTGGTGTTAGGGTTACGTACTCTTCTCTGACCGCACAGCACCAAACCGCGACCGACCCCAGCTCATCTGAACACAATACAGCGTGGCGGCTATCCGTGCGGCCTGCCTCAAAGTCCCGTGGTCAGTGTGGGAGACTCGCACTCCCTATTACTTGTACGGTGCGAGGCCCATGTTACAGTGTAAAATACACTGAAGCGCCGAAGAAACTGGTATCGGCATGCGTATTCTAATACAGAGATACGTAAACAGGCAGAATACGGCGGTACGGTCAGCAACGCCTATATAAGACAAAACGTGTCTGGCGCAGTTGTCAGATCGGTTACTGCTGCTACAATTGCAGGTTATCAAGGTTTGAGTGAGATTGAACGTGTTGTTATAGTCGGCGCAAGAGCATCTCCGAGGTAGCGAAGAAGTGGGGATTTTCCCGTACAACCATTTGATGAGTGTACCGTGAATATCTGGAATCCGGTAAAACATCAAATCTCAGACACCACTGCGGCTCGAAAAAGATCACGCGAGAACGTGACCAACTATGACAGAAGAGAATCGTACAATTTGACAGATGTGCAACGCTGCCGCAAATAATTGCAGATTTAAATGTTGGACCGTCAACAGGTGTCAGCGTGCAAATCATTCAACGAAACATAGATATGGGCTTTCGGAGCCGAAGGCTGAACTCGTGCACACCTGATGACTGCTCGACACAAAGCTTAACGCCTCAACACCGATATGGGACTGTTGACGACTGGAAACACGTTGCCTGGTCGGACGAGTCTCACTTCAAATTGTATCGAGCGGCTGGACGTGCTCTGGTATGGAGACAACCTCATGAATCCATGGATCCTGCATGTCAGCAGGGGACTGTTAAAGCTGGTGGAGGCTCTGTAATGTGGAACATGTGCAGCTGGAGTGATATGGGACCTGTGATTCACCTAGTTTACGACTCTGACAGGTGACGCGTACGCATTCATGTCCACGCACTTTGGCAATTCTGGACGTGTGTGGTGTCGCATTGTCCTGCTGGAATTTCCCAAGTGTCCCCAGGAACACACTTACGAGTTCAAACCTTGTGCTGGCCACCAAACCCCCTTGGACGTGAACATTGAGCATATTTGGGATGTCTTGCAACGTGCTGTTCAGAAGAGATCTCCACTCCCTAGGACTCTTACAGATTTATGTACAGCCCTGCAGTTCGTGGTGTCAGTTCTCTCCAGCGCTACTTCCGACATCAGTCGAGTCGACGCCATGCAGTGTTGCGGCACATCTGCGTGCTCACGGGGGCCCTACTCGATATTAGTCAGGTGTACTAGTTTCTTTGGCTCTTGAGTGTAGTTTTGTCAAAGATCTGTAATGAGACGTTCTACGAAACTTCTCACTCTGTAAAAGAGTACTTACGTAGTACCTTACAAAAATTTTGATAGTGTAATCCATGCTTAAGGCTGGGCATAAAACTGTCTGCTATGCTTGCTTAAATCGGTACAAGACACGCACTATAATTCTAGAACGCTCCTGTAGCGTAAAGTGCTCACATTCCTGCTCCAGGCGTCAACTAGACAACGGGCGGAGCTTCATGAAGTGAGTTAATTGTAATGTTTCAGAAAACTGAAGTGTCCGCGTGTATCACACTTCCGAAGTACTAAAACAAATTTTTATTTTTCAAGGTCAAATAGTATGTAGGTCGACAATGGGTAACAATGTACAGATTCAGGTCCAGTGGGCCGGTTTCACTTGCTTGGATATCGCTTATGAAAAAGTTAAAGTCCGACTGTATTTTCAGTTTCGTATTTTTCGCCAAAGTAAGTTTCGAAGGACGTTCGTTGTGGTCCAGACGCATCGAGCGAGGGTGGCTATGCGGCAGTCAACACAATGAACTCTCATTGGGATGACTGCTCTTCAGACCCCCCCCCCCCCCCTCCCTTTAATCTGGCCATACAGACTCCGACTTTCGGCGTTTCCTTTAAACCGAAAATGTCGGGATGGTTCCTTTAGAAAGGACACATGGTTTCCTTCGCCGTGCTCCCCTATCAGAACTTGTGCGTTATCTGTAATCTCGTCGACAGGGTGTCAATGATCTGCCTTCCGTGGCACAGAGAAGCGTATCTGTGACGTATAGCGCGTATGAGTTGAAATTCGCAAAATTGTGGTCAAAACTACTTGAAAATGCGCTAAAAATGAGCAGATTTTATTAAACATGTAGTGGACCTGTGAATTGACAATAGATTTGTGCCACGCAGCTAATTGACCATCTTGATGGTGTTAACTGCTACTGCCTTTTCTTTTGCGAATAAGTGTGTTTGTGAGCACCGCCTTTTGCAAAATGTTGTTGTTTTTGTTGGTGTTACTTAGATACACGTAAATAAGCACCTGTCTATCGTCTTAGGGTCTCCTGTCTGTCAAATATTGCAGACACTTCACGCTGGTTTCCCGTTTTAATTCTGAAACTCCATGTGCATCCAATTTCCTATGGTTGCTCACTTCAAGCAGGATTAATTTAAATGTTTGGTTTTACTTGCCGGCCTGTTGTCACGTGTTTCACAGTTAAACAGCATTTGGTCTGCGGAATAGCAGGAAAAACGTAATTCTATAGTGTACTTTCTCCAGTAACAGTAGTGGATATCCTGCACTTACTTTTTGTCGGATGTGTGTTCATTGTGGTGTTTAGAGAGTTGCTAATTCATTTCGCCTTGAGTCACGTTGCTGGAATAAGAGCCGTTAGTCTCGCTGTAACTGTTACGAAGATACTAGATTAGACAGGGCACGCTTTCGAATGTTGCCAACACTTTCTATATTATTGCATCAACACACAATGAATTAAAAGCAAGTTATGCCTGCAACTGAAAAAAGCAAAATATATAGCAACACTAACAGGAACGAGAGTTGCTGAAAGTATGTTTGTAATGGTTAAGGTTTATTTGGAAAAACATAGTATACTAGGATTAGACGCTTTCTTTATGCACCCGTTCGGCGTCTACGTTGAAACTAACATAAAATACTAAACTATAAAACAAATTTTTCATTAGCTATAATGTTAAGTATAGTGAAGTTCAATGCTTCTGTAATGCTCCCGGGAATGATATATTGCCTCCAAACTTAAACTGCAGACTTAATTGCGCGTAACAAACAGTTGCCTCACTATAATCGTTCAAAACGTTTGGTCTTCCCGGGCGAGATGGAAGTCAGGGAGCGACAGTATATGAGATGGCAAAGATCTTTAATTACCCGCGCTGCGTCCTTGCCGTAGCAAGCATGCACCGCAAACATAATTTATATTCTGGAAAAGCGTCGTATTTTTTAAATACTGTTTGACTGAGACGTTGCAGTCTGCTTTCCTCTCACACTGAAATCTCATCGCACACAGAGGTCACGTGTTCCTTGTCGTGTGCGCCACATGGCCGGCTACACACAACTGCTGCGAAAAAGGACCCTGAGAGTGAGCAATTGATATTTGGCAGTAAAGATAAACTTGTTGTTAAACCTTGCGACTGTAATTCGACAAGCTGATGTTCCGAACGGTCTCCACGCTCGGGTCACAGAGGCGCGGCGTGTTGCCTGCTTGGCAGGCGCCGGCTTCAAGAATCGGTACGCCCCCGTGCACACAACCAACCTGTCGCAAAGCAATCTTAACACCTCTACCCTTCACTTCTGCCCGATAAACTAAATTACCTCGTGCCTCTTCAAAGTGAGATCAGTACCGCAGAATACGTCGGTCTGAGAGCCAGATTCGTAACTATACTGTGAAATGAACCTATTTACAAAATTACATCAAAACTTATCTTGCAATTTCGTACCCATGTTGTGCATCCTTCGTCACTAATCGCGAATTCAAATATCAAGGAAAGAGAAATTGTTTACTATAAAGTTCGATGGATAAAAGCTTAAAGATGTACTAACCTTTCTGTTCATCCTTAATTGCTCATCGTTTTGCTATATGACGATCTCAGGCCTCTGATTTCTTACTAACGAAGTGAAGTCACATTTTCACGATATCCCAACCAAAGTTTCATTTGACATTTTAACTTCATACAATAGTAAAGATAAACGATTCAGCGTTTTAGCACTGAAGACAGGTTTTTTACTCGTGCCTTTACGAGACAAAATACATGCTGCAGATCCACTGAAACAAAAACTAATGTACAAACTGACAGAAAGCTACTGGATTAACTTGCGCGTATCCAGTTGTATACATTAAAGTATGAACTTTCACCATGTTCTAGAAATTGTACAGTTCAAATTGATTATAATCACACCTCGTTTCGGATTATTAATTGTTTAGCCTACGTTAAAGTTTCCTCTTGCAAAATTTGGAGGAATAAAACAAAGGTAACAATTTTATAAACTTCCAAATAGAAATTTTGGTGTACTAAAATATGCCACGTGTGAAGGGCAGTATATATTTAGCTTTTACAAAATATTGAGCTATTCACAAAAGGTTACGTATATTTTTAGAATATAACAATGGTTCTTATTATTAGTGAACAATAAATCTTAATGAAATATTCCTTAAATTACACTTGCAATATATTCCAGTCATGTAGCATTTATGCGAGTTGTCATAAAGTGAAACATATAGGTTAACTAATTTTTGCGACCAAAAGCTTTTACATTGAAAGAGGTCGGGACGTGCTGAAAAATGTTCGTTAAATGAAACAAACGTTATTAACATTCTACATCTTTGTTTTTTCATGTCTACATATTGGCAGTCGTCTGCCTAGATGATTCCGAATTGTAGCGTGTAACATGGCGGTGTGTAACCTAACTATCTGTGCGCGAGAAACAGCGTGCTGTAATAGTGTTTCAAATTACGAGAATTTGTCCACATCCTTAGACGTCACTCCACGTCTAAATCATGTATTTAGTCGGACGCCATGGTTTCACTGTCAATGATTATCGTCCGTATTTAGATTTTCATTTGTTGTCAAAACGTAAATATCTTCGAGGTCTTCACTTCGAGAGGATGAAGATGTGCAAGCAGAGGTGAGGTTGTATCTTCTCAACAAAGTCATTATGCAGTGAAGACAACAAACTGGTCTTTGGTTGGAAGAAATGTGTAAGTCTCCGAAGTGACTGTAAGAAACACGTAAACATGAATAAAGATGTGTTCATCAGGTTTGTTTTATTTAAAAGTGCTTCCACATAAATTCGGAAGAATTGCTTTCCAACAAGTCATCGCGCAAATAATGTTGCACTTGTTGCGGAATAAATTGGAAAAGTAGAAGATTGTCTTCGCAAATACTTAAGTATTTTATGTTAGTCCAATAGAAGAGAATCTTGTGTTTTGTAATTGTAGTTACAATGAACATTGCCGAAAGAACGAAATATGATCAGTGTTTGGTAAGTGGATGATCGTATCGCAAACTATATTTGACACAGGAATCGCGTAATGTTGGTTTGTAGAAAACTGTCAAGGGTAGAGAAATATTCAGAAAGCTGAAAACTGTCTGCCAGACCGAGACTACAACGCGAAACTTGCCTTAAGCGCGCAACGCTCAAAATAAGAGTGCTGGCAGAACTGAAGTGAAAGCGGCTCGTGGATCGTGCCTGGATGGCTCTTAGGAGCATCGTCCACGGCCGGCGGTTCCCTGTAAGGCGGGCAGCGTCCGCCACACACTTCAGACTGTGTCAGATGTACCGACGCGGCGCTGGTGGACAAAGCGCTGCCGACGGATCGCTTGCCATTGTAAGCGCTAACTCGCCCATTTCCCCTTCTCTTGGTGTGTGTTTGACGTGAGCCGCTGATCGCTACACACGCGTCTCTAACAGCCGGCGTACACCGGCGCACACCGGCGCTTCTCAGGCAAGTGGAAAAAATTGCAAATAATGACGAAACTATTAACGTTCTTCAGGTTTGCGTAAAAGTGCCCCAACTATGCACAGGGAAGCAAACTATCATTTTGTCGTTTGCGAGTTTATTTGGAAGGAAGATGTGCCATTAAACGACCAGCACTCTAGGTTATTTTTATTGGGTGGAAATTCAGTTCTGCAAATTTTATAAATTGTCGTCCATCCTATGCAGTGTACAGAAGTTACACAGGGTGGTCCATTGACCGTGTACGGTCGAAATATCTCAAGAAATAAGCGCCAAACGAAAAAACTACAAAGTACGAAACTTGTCTAGCTTGAAGGGGAAACCAGATGGCGATATGGTAGGCCCTCTAGGTGGCGCTGCCATAGGTCAAACGGATGTCACCTTCATTTTTTATTACATATTCGTATAGTACGTAAAGAAATGTTTTACTTGGATTGCTTTTCCTCTTTGTGACTATTACAGCGCCATCAATCACGAACATATGGCTCACAATTTTAGACGAACAGTTCGTAACAGGTAGGTTTTTTAAATTACAATACAGAACGTAGGTACGTTTGAACATTTTATTTCGGTTGTTCCAAAGTGATACATGTACCTTTGTGAACTTACCATTTCTGAGAACGCATGCTGTTACAGCGTGATTATCTGTAAATACATTAATGCAATAAATGCTCAAAATGATGATCGTCAACCTCAATGCATTTGGCAGTACGTGTAACGACATTCCTCTCAACAGCGCGTAGTTCGCCTTCCGTAATGTTTGCACATGCATTGACAATGCGCTGACGCCTGTTGTCACGCGTTGTCGGTGGATCACAATAGCAAATATCCTTCAACTTTCCACACACAAAGAAATCCGGGAACGTCAAATCCGGTGAACGTGCTTCGATGACCAATCCACCTTTCATGAAATACGCTATTCAATACCGCTTCAACCGCACGCGAGCCATGTGCCGGACATCCATCATGTTGGAAGTACATCGCCATTCTGACATGCAGTGAAACATCTTGTAGTAACATCGGTAGAACATTACGTAGGAAATCAGCATACATTGCACCACTTAGATTGCCATCGATAAAATGGGGGCCAATTATACTTCCCCCCCCCCACACACCCCATAATGCCGCACCATACATTAACCCGCCAAGGTCGCTGATGTTAGACTTGTCGCAGCAATCGTGGATTTTCAGTTGCCCAGTAGTGCATATTATGCTGGTTTACGTTACCGCTGTTGGTGAATGACGCTTCGTCGCTAAATAGAACGCGTGCAAAAAATCTGTCATCGTCCCGTAATTTCTCTTGTGCCCAGTGGCAGAACTGTACACCACGTTCAAACTTGTCGCCATGCAATTCCTGGTGCATAGAAACATGGTACGGTTGCAATCGATGTTGATGTAGCATTCTCAACGCCGCCGTTCTTGAGATTCCAGATTCTCGCGCAATTTGTCTGCTACTGGTGTGCGGATTAGCCGCGACAGCAGCTAAAACACCTACTTGCGCATCATCATTTGTTGCAGGTCGTGGTTGACGTTTCACATGTGGCTGATCACTTCCTGTTTCCTTAAATAACGTAACTATCCGGCGAACGGTCCGGACACTTGTATGTCGTTTAGGATACCGAGCAGGATACGTAGCACACGCCCGTTGGGCATTTTGATCACAATAGCCATACATCAACACGATATCGACCTTTTCCGCAATTGGTAAACGGTCCGTTTTAACGTGGGTAATGTATTACGAAGCAAATACCGTCCGCACTGGCGGAATGTTACGTGATACCACGTACTTATACGTATGTAACTATTACAGCGCCATCTATCACAACGCGAAAAAAGTGACCCAACTAAAACATTCATATTTCTTTACGTACTACACGAATATGTAACAAAAATGGGGGTTCCTATTTAAAACACGTAGTTGATATCCGTTTGACCTATGGCAGCGCCATCTGGTTTCCCCTTCAAGCTAGACGAGTTTCGTTCTTCGTAGTGTTTTCGTTTGACACTTATTTCGTGAGATATTAGCCCGGTCACTGTCAATGGCCGCGTGGGATTAGCCGAGCGGTCAGAGGCGCTGCAGTCATGGACTGTGGGGCTGGTCCCGGCGGAGGTTAGTCCTCCCTCGGGCATGGGTGTGTTTGTCCTCAGGATAATTTAGGTTAAGTAGTGCGTAAGCTTAGGGACTTACCTTAGAAGTTATGTCCCATAAGATTTCACACACATTTAAACACTATCAATGGACCATCCTGTATATCAGACATGACATCATAAACACAGATATCTGAAAAACTGTCGCATTGTGCGTGACGCTTAAATTCTACATTTTTGCTATTAACTCTGTTCCTACACACTTCGCATACGGTATCCATACATGTCGCTGAATGTACCTATACACATATTATTGCACGTCACATGACAGACGTCATAAACACGACATACATGGAAAAAATGAGACGACATGCATGAAGTTTTAATATGGTTATTCTTCGCTACTAAGACACCTACAGTCGAGTCAAGGAAATCCCTGACACCTCGCAGTGCTTTGGACAGTTTTAAAATGCGAAGCGCAAACCGCTGTAGGCGAAAAAAGATAGTCGTCTGTAGAGGTACGAAGAGACGTTTACAAAATTGCGCTGTAAGCACGCAAAGCAGCTGCGCCCACCGTACAGGAAGTGTTCGGGATATTACACTACAAACACAATTCAATTTTTGTTTTCGTTTAAAATAGAAAATTTGCAGAATGAATATCGGATCAATGCCAGTTCAGCAAGTAAGAGATATGTTTAAAATTTCGGCACTAATTTGGCAATTTTTTTCGTGTCTAAACACGGAAATAGAGCTACAATAACAAATAATTACGGCAAATGAGGGTGCAGTCGTTTCTCCTTCATCCGCGTTTTGGAGACTGGGTGCCTAATATTTAGAAATTACTCTCCTCCTGCGCAGTGGCTCGTGTGGATCAAAGATGGTCGTGGACTCTGGAAGTCTGATTCGTCTTGTAAAATTAGAATCCTCACTTCGACATGGGGTGTAGTATTCCTCGCTTCCTGAACTGAGACGACATGCGTAGGAGTGCTACGCAATACAAATCTTGTTTACGAGCAGATGAGCTGGGAAATTTTGTTGCGCAGTACGGTGACTGGCTGCTTACGTGGCGCGACGCTGCCAGTCTGACAGGCTAACGCGCCAATTGTACGATGACAAACATGAAAAGTTCGGCGAGCGCACCACAAAAAAAAAAAAAATTACCGGTGGGCACATTGCTCGAGCTCTGCGTTTACCAAGCTTACCCTTACCCCTTTCAAAAAAGTCATATGGGTGAGAGGGTTCGGTCAACAGCTTTTGAACTTTTGTAGATGGTGAAACATCTCTCGTTTCACAGGCAGGCAGTTGAGAGAATTGACTGTGCAGGAGGTAGTCCAACATATGGGAATACACGCTGTTTCGACTGAAGATAACTAGTAGGAAACTCGTCGAAACGTTGCGACGAGGCTGATATGCCGACATGATATGGTGAAAGTATTTCAGCACGTTTGGGAGAAAGCTCTGCCTATCCGAGCGCAACATATTGACAACCGCGATGAGAATTGGGTTGCGTGGAAAGGGGCGCGGAGGGATGGACTGATATGCTTCCCTCACGCAGTGCGGGTCGTACACACATCCCTACCGCGTAATGGGTACAGCACATACAGATTGACAATTATTGAACTATATGAAAAAGACGTAAATAACATACAAACTACAGCCCCCCCCCCCCCCCCCACACACACACACACACACACACACACACACACACACACACACACACACACACACACACTCTTCATTCAACATGTAAACGCCACTGCAGATATTCGGATTTGGTTTGACATGCTCGATATGCCTGCCATCATTGGCGATGATGTGATGCGGACGAATAGCGAAATTCTGCATGACCCGCCGAAGTGTCGCAACATGAACGCTGTCGAAGATCTCCTGAATAGTTGTTTTCGGCTCAGCAATGGTGTTGGGGTTGTTACTCTATACCTTGCCTTTAATATACCCCCACAAAAAGGAGTCGCATGTGTTCAGATCCGGAGAATATGGCGGCGAATCGAGGCCCATGGCATTGGCCTCTGGGTACCCCAGAACCAGAATGCGGTCGCCGAAATCCTGCTCCAGGACATCACTCTCCTGCTTCGATGGCATCAAGCTGCTGCTTGCATGAACCACATCTTGCCGAAGTCAGGGTCACTTTCAATAAAGGGAATGAAATCGTCTTCCAAAACCTTCACGTACCGTTCTGTAGTCGCCATGCCATCAAGAAATGTCGCACAGATTATTCCGTGACTGGACATTGCACTCCACGCGGTCACCCGTTGAGGGTGAGACGACTTCTTGATCGCGAGGTGCGGGTTCACATTCCCTCAGATGAGCAAATTTTGCTTAGTGATGAACCGATCCAAATGAAAGTGGGCCATGTTGTTAAACCAACCCATACTGATTCCCATCACGCCCCGCGACGAACCGTGCAGTTTCAACATCCTAAGGCAAATCGTCAAGAAGTTACGATTTTATTTCATATAGTTCAATAATTGTACTGTGCTTTCAGATTGCAAACGTTGGCACGGCTGGACACGCGACTTGTAACGCGAAGTCAGCACACTTCAGCGGATCCAAAACTAGGGAACCCTCTCTAAAGACGTTACGAACAAGCTACTGCAGGAAAGATACGTTTTCTGATCTCGAGAACCTCTCCACAGTGTCCAATTGACTACGGCATATCACACAGTTGGATTGCTCTTGGAGAAGGGTGAGCTGTTTATCAGCATTGGGTTTCTTATTACAATGAGCAACAAGAAAAATGGCACTGAAACTCCACGTGAACTGCAGTCACTTTCTCACATGCAGTCCTCCTGAGTACCTTCATCTAGCAAAACGCTGGGGCCACACACAGGGTCTGAGTAGTTCAGTCATTCAACTGACGAGCTATACGTGGCAGTCGCGTGACTTGACGTAAAGAGACTACACCAGACACCGTAGAACAGTTTCTGCACTCATACTCAGCAAGTCCTCTTGCCAATATCCTTCCCCATTCCCCAGTACATTTGTGAATAGCGTCTCGGGAAAAAGTTTCTGGAGTAACGTGTATAAGAGCAGATACTTCTAATGGTCACTGAGGACGATGTACTGACCGGCTCGCTGTCCGCGATCCCTCAACACCCTCAGTGTCCTGAATGGTACCTCCTGGGGAGCGGACCGAGTGGTCCTTCTCCGCCTCTATCGCGCCTTAGTGCGCTCGAAATTGGACAATGGAATCATAGTTTACTCCTCTGCTCGGCCGTCTATTCGGACTCTATCCGCCACCGTGGATTACGTTTAGTGTCTGGAGCTTTTTACACCAGCCCTGTGGAAAGCCTTTATGCTAAGACTGCTGAACCTCGCTGTCCAATCGGCGAGCTGTCCTGAGTCGTTATGCTAGCCATCTGTCTTCCATGCCTGCTAATCCAGCCCATGACATTTTTTCGACGCCTCCTTGGATTTAGGGTATGCAGGCCGCCCTTCCTCCCTACTACCACCGGGAGTCCGCTTCCGTCAACTGCTCCATTCTCTTTCCTTCCGCTTTCCTAAAACTTTCTTGACAACTTGGGGTACAGCACTGCCTTGGCTCCGTCCCCGGACCTGCCTGCTCCGTGACCTTTGTCAGTTTCCCAAGGATGGTACCCCTTCACTTGTTTATCGTCGGGCATTTGCTGCTTTATGTGCACAAATGAAGGAAGCCACATTTATTTACACTGATGGCTCGAAAACATCGTTAGGTGTAGGGAGTGCCTATATTGTTGGCGACACTCCAAATGGATTTCGGCTTCCCGACCAGTGTTCGGTTTATACTGCGGAGCTTGACGCTGTTCTCCAGGCTGTCCAATACATCTGTCGCCATCAGCGGATACAGTATTTTATCTGTTCAGATTCTCTCAGCTCTCTCCTCAGTCTCCAAGCTCTCTACCCCGTCCACCCTCTGGTCCACCGGATTCAGGGCTGCCTGCGCTTGCTCCACCTGGGGGGCGTCTCGGTGGCGTTCCTCTGGATCCCAGGACACGTTGGTATCTGTGGAAATGAGGCGGCCGATATAGCGGCTAAGGCTGCAGTTTCTCTTCTTTGGCCAGCTATTCGCACGATTCCCTTCGCCGATCTACGGAGTGTTTTATGTCGTCGTGTTGTTGTTTTATGGCACGCACATTGGTCGACACTTCCCCATAATAAATTGCGGGACGTGAAAGCTCTTCCCTGTGCTTGGACCTCTTCCTCCCGAACGCGTCGTCGGGAGGAGGTAATTTTAACTCTACTCCGGATAGGGCACTGTCTTTTTAGCCATCGACATCTTTTAAGCGGCGATCCTCTCCCACTCTGTCCCCAGTGCTCTCAGCTGTGGAAGGTAAGACACCTTTCACTTGAGAGGCCCTATTTTACTCCGTTACGCGCCCGTCTACAGCTGTCGCCTGATATATCGTCAATTTTACAGATGACGCGCGCTCAGCCGATCGCGTTCTCGAGTTTTAGTGCCAGTGAGATGACGTCAGTCATTTGAAGCTCTTTTTGTGGACAACCAACCCCATTTCTATAGTGGTTTTTTAAGCTTTCCTTCTGTTTTTAGTTTCTCCATTTTTGAGTTCCGTTCCCATTGCTGCTGGTTTCCAGTTTCGTTTTTTTACCTTTTCCTGAGTCACAGACCGGGCGCTAATGACCATAGCAGTTTTTCGCCCTAAAACCGTGACAAAAAAAGATGTACTGACCAAAGTTGCGGTAGTATTTACGTCATTTGTAGACTAACACTGTAATTATAGCCATCACAGGTCGTATGTTTCCAGATTGGTTAGTACCTCAAAGGACGTGTCAAGAGCTAATTTTCCCGTGGCCAGTGTTGAAGTGTGGACGCTTGGATGCATCATACTGGCAGGCTTAGTCCAGTTAGTGGTGCAGTTACGACCGTTCAGAAAACAGCAGGTAGTGAGCTATGTGAATTGTTTGCGGAAAGACCGTTGAACGCAGAGAAAAGGCAAGCAAGGCAGTGATGTGTGTAAGTATTACCCCTTTAAAGGGTCCCAGACTTAGGCACAACTAAACAATCTTCGAAATTGTCTTCTAATGATTGACATCTGCGTTTCCTAAAACCAGTGGTGAGAGCTAATTCCACTTTACATTGCTTCAGGTGGTTCCTCCTTTGTTTATTCAGTTGTTACTGTTACCAACGATTCACCAGCTATACTGTAATTGAACAGTAATGGGTAACTTTGCCTATAAGTGGGTAGTAGGTTAAATTTATACACGTTCAGGGCCGCTTGCTAGTTCCTGCAAGCGTCGATGATCTTCAGGTTCCCTTGCATTTTGCTACAGCCTTATGCCGTTCGACCTTTCTGCAGAAACAGCATCGTCCACGAACGGCCCAAAATACCTCCCGGCGTTATCCAGTATATCGTTTATATACAGGGTGACCAGAATGCCCACTGTCGTTTCGAAAAATTTCTTGTAAAACCTTTAGTAGTTCAGCTGTTTCTGATATGCTAAAATTTCAGCGTCAACAGTTGTGACTGCGACCCCTCGTGCACGACTCGATGAAGGAGTGTAAGTCGTGTTGTGTACAGCCCTGACATCAACCCACAGAACGAAGTCCAGTGTGGTGTTACCGGTGAGCACTCGGGCCTAGTGGTAGAGTGGTAAATTATGTGCAAGAAAATAGAAGGCGCAGGGTAGAGTCCGGGTCAGGTCACGGCTTTTTAAGTCTGCAGTTTAACCTACCATTCACCTCTCCATGACCTGTACATCCATCAGAAACGACATTTGGTTCAGATTCCCCTTTCCCCACTTGGATAACAATTGTAGGCTAAGGATACACGAGTCGCTGAAGTGGCATGCAGTTGATGGACTTGCACCAGGCCACTGAGCCACGCGAAGTTATTAAATCACGAGATTGTCACAGTACATACCTCAAGATGTGTGACGAGATGACTTTGCGGGGCCGTGCTGAAATGCAGTTTCCACTGTGTCAAAAAGTGCAAGATGTCTACTTACGGGGAAGTCTCTGACACTGCCTTTCCAAAATTTTTGAACCACTTCATTACTGTTACACATAAAGGTAAAATTCTCTCTACCGTTCCCCTGCTAACAAGGGAACCTCCCCATCGCACCCCCCTCAGATTTAGTTATAAGTTGGCACAGTGGATAGGCCTTGAAAAACTGAACACAGATCAATTGAGAAAACAGGAAGAAGTTGTGTGGAACTGTGAAAAAATAAGCAAAATATACAAACTGAGTAGTCCATGGGCCACATAAGCAACATCATGGACGAAGTGTGCTTAGAAGCGCCGTGGTCCCGTGGTAGCGTCAGCAGCTGCTGAGCGAGAGATCCTTGATTCAAGTCTTCCCTCGACTGAAAATTTTACTTCATTTTTGCATAGTTATTATCTGTCCGTTCGTTCATTGACGTCTCTGTTCACTGTAATAAGTTCAGTGTCTGTGTTTTGCGACCGCACTGCAAAACCGTGCGATTAGTAGACGAAAGGACGTGCCTCTCCAATGGGAACCGAAAACTTTTGATCGTAAGGTCATAGGTCAACCGATTCCTCCACAGGAAAACACGTCTGATATATTCTATACGACACTGGTGACGACATGTGCGCCACATGACAGGAATATGTTGTCAACCCACCTAACTTGTACACTTGGCGAATGGGTAAAAAGATTCTTCTACCTTGCCCGATTTAGGTTTTCTAGTGGATGTGATAATCACTCCCAAAGAAGTGATGAAAACATAAGAGTTTGTCACATAAACTGAATATAAAAAATTAAAATTTGCACTCGATGGAAGATTTGAACCTATGACCTTTCGTTCTGCAGCTGCTCACGAGACCACGGCGCTCCTGCGTTCCTATCGTCCTTAATGTTGCTTATCTTTCCTTGAACTGCTGAGTTTTTATATTTGGCCTATTTTTTCACAGTTCTACACAACTTCTTCCTGTTTTCTCAATTGATCTGTGTTCAGTTTTTCAAGGCCTATCCACTGTGCCAACTTATAACTAAATCTGAGGGGGGTGCGATGGGGAGGTTCCCTTGTAAGTATCTACAGTCAGGCATTGGTCAACAACAGTGCAATATCAACAAAAGCCACCTGCTAGGCATAAACATTTCGACACAGTCGGCCACCCGGGAGTGCGACATCAACACTTCTGTGTGACACAACGAGAGACCTCAGGAGGACAGTGTAAGACAAGTACAGACCAGCCTGCCTCAGTATCTCTCATAACATTCTGCAAGAAGCACCAGGTGGGACGTCACACTACCTATCTGGTTTGACGAAGCAGTTAAGATACTGAAAAAAAAATTAGGCAATACAGCAAAACTGAAGAATGCTGATGTCTCGGAGACCGACTCAGTCATCATAAGACGTCATATAGCAAAGCCATTCCTCGGCACTGCAAATACTCAACCCTGCCAGGATCGATGGCGTTAGTGTCGTTCACACTCGATTCTCTGATCATTACACAGTACCATCTAGTGAGAGGTTGTTCCAGTATTGGTCATACTCTTGCTGCCTGATGTGGTGACTACTGATCCGTAGCCACGGATGACTACGAACCAGTATCGACTACTCAAGCAGCCATTGACGGGTAGACCACGCGTCTACGAACACCGTTCCACTTCACGGCACCAACTGCTCTGATACTTCACCATCGTTCGGGTCACGTGGCATACCGAGCCGGCGGGCGAGGGTCAACATTCGACACGTCGCGGCATCAGATATTGTAATCCATGTGATGGGGCGTCACGGGCAGTGATCTGAGAGGGACGCAGTAATATCAGAATAGGGTGCGAGCCAAACATATACGCATCTGAAACTTCCTGGCAGATTAAAACTGTGTGCCCGACCGAGACTCTAACTCGGGACCTTTGCCTTTCGCGGGCAAGTGCTCTACCAACTGAGCTACCGAAGCATGACTCACGCCCGGCACTCACAGCTTTACTTCTGCCAGTACCTCGTCTCCTACCTTCCAAACTTCATCTGTCACGGCTTCGTCCTCAGCAGATAAGCAGATGGGAAGCACCGTCTGAACGAATGGGCAGGCAATCCGCTACACTGCGACCGGCCTGTCCTTAGGGCTGGTGCAGCGACATTCGGCTACCCTCAGTTCACCTCTCAATTCAGCAGATTCCACTCCCAGCTTACGAAGTCACCAGCCGCTGCGGAAGAGACGGCGACAAGATTTATTCTGAGGTACAAAAGACATTAAATCTTGTTTTATAGCCTCTGATCACGCCACACAGGTTTCTCAGCCTCTATCCTGACGGAACAGTAAGGGTTTCCAACCCTGGAGTGAGCGACCCCTATATTACGCTTTTTTTCCAGTGGTGTCCACGCGTACTGGTGTCGACAAACCTGCAGTATTATCACAGATTTGCATTCTGTATACCAGGTAACACGCTGCGCTTTATCGCAGTCTGTCCCAGTTTTGATGCATTGGGTCAAATCTGCAACAAAGCACAAAATAAAGAAGAAAAGATGAAATTTGCTAAAAGTCGTACAGCAAACATTTTCAAAGTTACTACATCCCTTTCTTTGAAATGATAGTGGTCCTTCATGCTGTGTTGTGTGTGTTAGATACAGAGGGCCTTTGGAAAGTCGAGGAAAACTGCATTAATCGCATTCCAGTCTACGGTGTCTCCATCTCGGGGACGAACAGAGCGAGCCGAGTTTAGCAAGATGTGCTGTTTGCGAAATTAATGTTTATCCCAGCAGACAAGATAACCGATCTTTTAAATCAGTCATTCATTATGTGCGAACATCAACCGTCTTACGTAATTGTGCAACAGGGTAACAGCGATACACGCCTGCTGCCCGACGAACGTTTTCGAAAACGTTAATGACTTGTAGAAATTCGGAAGCTGAAGCGAAATTCGGCCAGTTATCAACTAACACAATCGAACAGCCTTATCTTGTTTACTTCCGCCAACGTTTCACTTATCACGCTCCTGATGTGTCACAGTTGGATGCCGCATCACACACCGAAGGACTGCGGCGGGCGGACGGAGCCTGCGCCGTGTCGCGCTGCTCGAGCGCACAACTAGGTCCCGTCCTCTCCTCTCTTCCCCCCCCCCCCCCCCCTCCCGTCCCACCCACTGCGCTCCTCTTCTGGCTCCGCTCCGGTCGGGCGGCGGCGCCGATTTGGCGCCCCACCCGGCCGCGCGGAGATAATTAAAGTGACTGACTGGCACGTTTTGTAATTGCATCGCGTGGGCGCTGCGCCTAGTGCGAGGCGCGCTCAACAGATGGCGGCGGCTGCGCTGGCGCCCGCTCCGCGCCGGTCACGTGGTGCCGCGCTGGCCCGACTTGGGGAGTCCCGCGGTTCTCGGGACACCACGTCACGCGTACGTGGTGCAATGACGCGGGCGAGAATGCAGCGTCAGCTCTTCCATAGCGAGCGTACAGTCGCGAGAGGAGTCCCGCCTCGAGGACCGCACTGGATCCCACTGTCGTAAATTCTGTGAACCTCATGCAAATGGTAAGCAGCAGTCTCCGTATGCCGCATATCGTACTTTGTTTGGTAGCCATAGCAGTTAATTGTATTCTTGAAGCCTCTCCAAGCGACGATAAACTCAGCAGAGGCCCATGTGCGTGTCCGTGAACTGCTGTTCTTCCTTCTAAACAAATGATCATTTTGTTTGTACGCACTTTGCGTGGTGACCACTGCAGTCTGTACCATGACGAAATGTTCGTGCGAGAAGCTAAAGCCTTCAGTTAACAGCAACCTGATAACAGCGCATTCCGTTTAAAGTCGGTGAAATACGTCGTCGGCTAAATTGCTGTATCAGAGGGCGTGACTTCGTAGTTTCGCTGCTTCGTTCTCTCTGTAATATCCGCTGTTTTTCGAATGTCAGCGCGATGGGCTGCGTCCCCACGCCGTGCTCTGATTCTCGCATCGCCCTGTTAAAAAGCAAGGCCCAATGGCTGTTCATTAGTTTCGTGGAAGATAGACTATAAGCACAATTTCTAGTAAAATGACACTACAGACAACTGAATTGTTAGTTTATTACAAACACATTAATGCTACAAATTTGTAACATGTGCCCACCACCTAGTGCAATATACTTAAGTGAGGGTACAGCTTCCAGACTGTTTGTAAACGTTGCTTTGCATCTAACAGGGATATATACGAATACTTCCTGCTTCCAGTACTTTCGACGATGGCAAGTACCATGATGTAAATTCATTAAATTATAAACAGTTTCAGTGATAAAATTTCGTTTCAGTGCATTTTCTTCCCGCAGCGCTGATAATGCCAAACTATTTGCAGTACTCTGAATGCCTTCTATGTTATGCTGGATATGTCAAATAACTATGCGCTCGCATATCGTATTTCCATGAAAATAACTTACTCGAAATTCCTGACCGCTACTGTTACTTCACTCTGCGGTCTTAAAATAGGTAGGGGGCCTGAAGAATTGCTGCCGGCAGTATTTTTTCCCTGTCAGTGACAATTTTTTTCCATTAAACGACAGCACGGCCAAGAATAGATAGATTTTTAGCGTTCGTTAACTCATTCACACTCTGCCTTTGTAGATGCTGGTCTTGCTGTGCGGTTGTTCAGTTTGACGTAGGAGAGACTGCTTTCCCTGCTCCCCCGAGGGACAGGGACGTACCTATGGACAAAATCAAGTACGCGACTATGATTTCTTTCTCAAGTCATTACTGTCCACCGAACGATTTCTTATATGAACAGCAAAGGAGAAAATACACAGTACACTCGCACTCTAACAGACGTTTCTTGGGGGACGATATTTCAAGGTCGAGAGAGGTAGTCGCCATCGTGTTCATGTTCGGAAGTCAGACAGGACAAACAAGAGAAGTATAGTTAAATGTGGGTCGTTTCAACCGCTGCTATATCTGAACTACTACTGGCATCGCATGCCAGCCACACTTGGCTTCCAGGTAGCACACATCACTCAGTTTTCAACATCCTCGTGTGTCTAAGGTTGCTTCATACAGTGACGAGTCGAAACTAATGTAGCATGAGTTCCCCGTTTCGTGTAGCACAAGGCGCTGCTTTTTGAAGACAAGGATATACCGCTTTGTGATGAAATGATTTCCAATGTTGGAAGAAAGGTCTAGAGTTTTGGGCTAGATGTTTTAAAAGGAAAAAAATCAGACTGGATAGCGTTAGTGTGTGTGTGTGTGTGTGTGTGTGTGTGTGTGTGTGTGTGTGTGTGTAATGGGAGGCATGGAGGAAACTAAGAGAAATTCTGTATAAAATAAAACGAGGGCACCTGAAAAGCAGTATTTATTAATAAGAGAATCAAATGCGAGTACAGTTTGCCTTAGATATGCGAATATTACTTGGATGTTAGGTGGACAGGATGCGTCCGAATAATTTCTAAAAACATATTTTTAGTACTTACTGGCTGATAACGAAAGCATAACGAGGAAAACGTGACGAATTGAAGATTTAACTTGTACAGAAACAGCCTGCTAGGCGAACAGCAGTGAACATGGAGTTCAGGGGCTTCACGACATACTGCGCTGTGGATACTGGTATTTAGTGTCAGTTACTACTTCTAAGTTTCAGTCCCATGTTGAGACTTCAACTGCTTCAACGCAAACAATAATTTGGAGAACTTGGAACTATACTTAGTTATTAGATGTGATGGGATGGTCACCTGATATCGTGTGGCCGCTTCTCTGGCCCTACGAACTGCAGTGACTTGCCGTGGGAGTGAGCCTACAAGTCCCTGGTACTTAGGTGGAAGCTGCTGGCACCAAATCCTTTATAGAGGGGCAGCCAATTCCGGTCTGTGGGTCCAGGATCCACGGCACGGAACCTGCATTCCATGACGTAGCGGATATGTTCGATGGGTTTCAAATCTGAGTTCCCGGGTGACCACCTCAGTCTGCCGACCTTCTTTGTTGACCATTCAGTCCCTTCCAGAACAATGGTGTGTCCCATTCCATGCCAGGAAAATGCATCCCAGACCGTAGCAGAGGCACCACAGTCTTAGAACACACCTTCTTGGCAGGCTGGATCCAGCGACTAGTGTGGTCTGCGCCACACAGTGCCTCGGTATCGGCAGGTGCAATTGGAATCGTGATTAGTCTCCTACACAACCTCAACTGGCACATGGGTCGTGCGGTGGACATGTGATAACACATCTGCGCAGTCTGTGCCCCACTGTCCCATGACTTCTGGTATTTCTGTGTGCTTAACGTCATTTCGTCGCTCTTAGCTTAATCACTCTAGTGAGAAGGCTTTTTACCTCCTTCCTCATCGTAACAAAGATGTGAGTCAGAATGTACTCCTAGGAATAATGAGTAAAACTGCTAAATTTATTATCTATTACTAAGGTCACCATGAAGTATGGATGGTCAATATTCATATCTGTGAACCAACAGAAAAAAATTATAAATAATTATACAGTGGTATATATGAATATAAATTACCCCCTACTAGTTACGGGAACTTGTAAGGAAATTCTACAAACAAAAAAGTCAGTGTCTATTTGCGAATCACGCTGAAATCTTCTGAAAATTACAAGTGTCCAGAAATGCTAGGCGTGCAGGTCTCGAAGAATTAGTATAGTAGCCTTGGCGTATATTACTGTCGACTGAAGTTAATACGCTCTTGAAACCAAGAAAAAAATACGACGGGAAAAATCTATAGGTAAACTATAGCCCCTCTGCAAAGATCAGTCTGCGCTTTAAGCCGTATTTGTTCCCGCGATCCATATGTGACGGAAAGCGTGGTTCTACGTGTAGGTGTAGACCTTGAAGAAACAGCTGAGAGATGTCTTCAGTATAAAGGTCTCACACAATAACTATTGTGAACTACTTCGGTCCACTGCAATGTGCAGTTTAGCAGCACCTTAACCCGTGCAAAACCTGCCGCAGCTGAAACTACACACAGGACGCTACCCACATCTGAAAACGCATTTCCAACGTAAATTTCTCGTGACTACGTGAGCTGGTCTAGAGGAATACCTCAGATATATCGCTGCCGTAGGTTTCCACAGAAGCTGCAGTGCCGGAGTTTCCAGCCCTAACGCCCTACCGTCTGCTGACATCTGGCCGCGTAACTTGTCCTCTACGTGCCGTATTCCTTACCACTGTCTCCTAATGCCTGTCGTACTCATCTCGCGCCGGTACGTGTGCGTTCTTGTTTCCCCATGCACAGGTGAGTCGCCAGTGTGCTGACAGTGTAACGGTTGAAACAGGATAGATGTCATCCGTTGAATTCCAGGCGAATAACCAGTTGGCAGTTTCCAGGTGGGTCGTAAACACTGGAGGAAGTGTCGTGACCAATAAGATTAATTTGAAGGCAAAAGTATGTTTACTGTGTTCCACGATTTTTCGGAACGTCAGCAACGTACGAGCTTTCAATTTAAAAAAATATCTGCATGTGAGAAAACTGAATATATTGACTAAAAGTTTCTCTTCATGCAACGTGCACTTTGGGCAACGTATGACATTGTTGAGCGAGACTGACTGTCGATTGGCCCTGTGTTGCGCAGGTGAAGTGTCGTGAATTAAAACTGTAGACTTGATGAAATACAAAATTTAAAAAAGATGAATTTAATTAAACGCCCAAAGAAACTGTGTGCTCGAAGATAATTGTGTAAAACTAACAAAGTGCA
The DNA here is from genome assembly GCF_021461385.2 of Schistocerca piceifrons. Classification (NCBI taxonomy): domain Eukaryota; kingdom Metazoa; phylum Arthropoda; class Insecta; order Orthoptera; family Acrididae; genus Schistocerca; species Schistocerca piceifrons. The sequence continues at coordinate 764,843,216 of NC_060141.1, forward strand.
TTGTGAACGTTGCGTGATACGAAGTTAAAAGTTTGTCTTGGAATATCCACGAAAATAAATTATTGCACTACTCGGAAGAAAGTGTTTAAAATTACCAACACTGTTCACTGAAAATTAATGTGCCTGCTAGCACGACACATGAGAATTCCGACCATACACGGCTTGCTCAAGAATGGAAGGTGCATCTGCCCTGAAATAAGTGATTTACCTCTTGCTCAGCGTGCTGGTTTTTGTCTCGAGTACTGCCGTTTTCGAAAGCAAATACATGCACCATCTAGAGGAAAATAAACTGCTCACTATTAATTTCTATTTTTGCTTGTCAGAAATAATCTGACTTCGAATGGCCTAAAGTGCTGTGACACGTAACAAAAGTATTCAGAACTTTACTACGAATCATTAAGGTGGGTTTTACTTTAAAGAAAATAGTCTTTGACAAATTAAGCTCTGATTACAGACAAATAGGGCTGTACAACGTAAGACAGCTCCGACAAATGGGAAATTCATTACAAAAATTACTGACACCTCATCCAGTTGCGTAATTACGGCATAATGAAAACAGAGATCGAATGAAGACTAAGTAGTTACCTGAGGGACAAAGATTTCCTTCATTTAACAGTTCTGACACACATTTCATTCTTGCACACGTGTTCGTTACCCTAAAAATTCCCCCATCGATACAAAGAACGGGAAGGTGGTAAGAGTTTTCATCTTCATAATAAAGTATTCCAGATAGTGCCTCTCAGATTCATAAAAACACATCTCATCTGCGCCTTCGGTAAGAGTGCCCAGCGCTGCACAACTGATTGACTTTTGTTTTATTTGTGGGTGACTTGCTAGTCAAAGATCCTATTCACTGTTCATGCAGTGCGCTCATTCATCTTTCTCGTCACATTAGAGGCACATTCTACAACAACAGTCGCGACACTCCACATCTTTAGTTACCCACTGCGATTGCAGCGCGCCAAGCGGCCAACAATTTAAACTATTGAGTTCGGCGAGATCTTGTGAAAGCGAAAACGAGTCGTAATTTATCATATTCGTCTGTAGAATGGTTTTCAGGTGCACTAAGGACCCTACAGCGTGTGAACCTCTACATCACAGAGCAGTTTATTTACGATTTTCTTGTGAGCTAGGAGATTTTTGCCAGAGAATGTAGTCTTCAAAAACCAAAAAAATTCTAGTAAGCCGCAAAAGACATGACCTTTCGTAGATAGGCGGAGTATATCAACTCAATGTGCAATTTTCTTCACTACACTTCGTCAATCTGTGAATGCGGAACATAGGAAACGTGTATGAAACGCAATATCTACATTGACACAGCACATACGCTACTACAACTGTAGCTGAATGAATAACCATACAGACTTAATAATAGAACAACAAAAGCAATAAAATTGTTTCAAAGGTGGGTTATTTACAATTGCAGAAAACATATGAGAATCTTACTGGCACCTAGTTTTTAACGAAACGTGCGCTACATACACTACCGATTTCTCATACACAAACAGCAGTTGACCGGCGTTGCCTGGTGAAACGTTATTGCGATGCCTCGTGTAAGGAGGAGAAATGCGTACCATCACGTTTCCGACTTTGATATTGTAGCCTATCGCGACTGCGGTTTATCATATCGCGACATTGCTGCTCGCGTTGGTCGAGATCCAATGACAGTTAGCAGAATATGGAATCGGTGGGTTCAGGAGGGTAATACGGAACGCCGTCCTGGATCCCAACGGCCTCGTATCACTAGCAGTCGAGATGACAGGCATCTTATCAGCATGGCTGTAACGGATCGTGCATCCACGTCTCGATCCCTGAGTCAACAGATGGGGAAGTTCGCAAGACAACAATCTGCACGAACAGTTCGCAAGACAACAATCTGCACGAACAGTTCGATGACGTTTGCACCAGCATGGACTATCAGCTCGGAGGCCATGGCTGCGGTTACCCTTGACGCTGCATCACAGACAGGAGCGCCTGCAATGGACTACTCGATGACGAACCTGGGTGCACGAATGGCAAAACGTCGTTTTTTCGGATGAATCTAGGTTCTGTTCACTGCATCATGATGGTAGCATCCGTGTTTGGCGGCATCGCGGTGAACGCACATTCGAAGCGTGTATTAATCATAGCCATACTGGCGTATCACCCGGCGTGATGGTACGGGGTGCCATTGGTTGCACGTCTCGGTCCCCTCTTGTTCGCATTGACGGCACTTTGAACAGTAGACGTTACATTTCAGATGAGTTACGACCCGTGGCTCTAGCCTTCATTCGATCCCTGCGAAACCCTACATTTCAGCAGGATAATGCACGACAGCATGTTTCAGCTCCTCTACGAGCTTTTCTGGATACAGAAAATGTTAGACTGCTGCCGTGGCCAGCACATTCACCAGATCTCTCACCAACTGAAAACGTCTGGTCAATGGTGGCCGAGCAAGTGGCTCGTCACAATACGCCTGTAACTACTCTTGAACTGGGATATCGTGTTGAAACTGCATGGGCAACTGTACCTGTACACGCCATCCATGCTCTGTTTGACTCAATGCCCAGGCGTATGAAGGCCGTTATTACAGCCAGAGGTGGTGGTTCTGGGTACTGATTTCTCACGATCTATGCACCCAAATTGCGTGAAAATGTAATTACATGTGAGTTCTAGTATGTTTGTCCAATGAATACCCGTTTATCATCTGCTTTTCTTCTTGGTGTAACAATTTTAATGGCCAGTAGTGTAGGAGAGATTATTTACACACGTAAGGAAATGGTCCTCCCTATACACTCCGTTCCACAGAAAGGCGGAACTGGTGACGAGTGAGGGGCGAACTAGCCACAGTGAAGGAAAACTTTGGGAAGCAGTTGTGGCTGTCACAACGATCTGAGTACGTTACTGTAGAGAACAGGTAAGTGTCCGGCGCTTATCTGCCAATCGGCCGTGACTCACATTCCTCGCCAACTGCCCGATAAGCACTGACTCGGCGCTGAACACTGGGGACTGCACCGGCTTGATTAGCTGCGGCGGGATCACCAAGCACTGATAGCTCCAAGGCCAGAGATGTCGTTTCATCCGAATTGTCTCGCTGCCTGACAGTACTGCCTTACCGACAGCTGCTCCGCAGCTAGCAATCGTATGCAAGTTACCTATAAAAAAAACTTGACTATAAATGAAAATACTGAATAAACTTTTTTCGAAAACTTTTTTTTCGAAAACTTTTTCGTCGCTTAAGTTGGGCTCTAGATGTCGTAGCCGGCCGTTGTGGCCGACCGGTTCTAAGCGCTTCAGTCCGAAACCGTGCTGCTGCTGCTGCTACGGTCGCAGGTTCCTATCCTGCCTCGGGCATGGATGTGTGTGATGTTCTTAGGTCAGTTAGGTGTAAGTAGTTCTAAGTTCTAGGGGACTGATGACCTCAGATGTTAAGTCCCATAGTGCTCGGAACCATTTGAACAATTTTTTCTAGATGTCGTATTGAACTGCTGAGTAATGCTGACAGTTTGCCCTCTGTTGCGCATGTGAACAGTGTCGTGAAACAAAACTTTGAATTTAGTGACATACCAAATGTTAAACGGTGAAAAGAAATCTAATTGCCAAAAGTAATTCTGAACTCAGTGAAAACTGTTTAGCTGATACTGAAGTCCATTATGAAAGCTGCGCGAAATAAAGTGCAATTTCAGACTTTAAATGTCCACAAAATGTCACTGCTCTATTCGGAAGAAAAATAACTGTTAGAGATGACATACGCTGTTCACTGTACATTAATCTGCTTGTTTAGCGCAACACCTGGTAATTCTGACTACGGACTGTTTCCTCATAGGAGTGAAAAGTGAGAGAGACTTGTCCTGAAATAAAAAGTAATTTACCTGACGGTCAGCATGTTTTGGTTCTGGTGTACTGACGTCCTCGACAGCAAATAGAAATCAGTAGACGCAGCAGCTCAAACAATAAACTACACATTACAGTATTTGCTTTTTGCTTGTCAGAAACAATCCGTGGCTTCGTGTGGCGTAAGGTTCAATGCACACCCGACAAAATTTTATAATCTTCAATAAGAACGATAGAGGGGTTTACTTTAAAGAAAATCGTTCTTGAAAAATTAAAATCTGGTTGAAAAAAAACTGTAGAGCATAAGAAGACTCTAACAATTACGATGTTCTCTCAGCACAGTCTTCCAACCAGTTGCATTAATTGTGAGAGTCAAAACAAGCTCAAATTAATACTAATCATCAATGTTATTAGTTATGAGAGACAAATCGCCCTTCAATTACTAATTCTGACAAACATTTCACTCTTGGTCTTGCATTTGTTACTTTCAAAGATTCCTGCAAAACATCTTCTCCACCAATAGGAACAGTAACATGTTTACAAAAACGTTGTCTGTAGTAAAGTATTCTACACAATTTCTCTCATTCACAAATATCAAATCTCCTTAGCGAAAAGCTCAACTGTTCGCTACTGTACCTCAAATAAGAATGCACCAGTACAGTAAAGATGAATTATTTACAATGATAGAAAACACATGAAAACTTTTCACCTAGACTAGTGACACTAGATTTTAAGACTGTATTAAAGTGATACTATACGTATGTTCTACTACCGGGAAGTCCACATTAGGTGGATAACACAAACTTCCGACCACAAGGATTATGGCTATAGAAACGAGAGCCTCCACTTCTGGAATTTTTATGTCACGAGACGTATGTGAATCCATCTGGCATATGCTTTCCCCGTTTGTTTTATGTGGTCACTCCACTTTGATTCGCTCCGGGTGGGTTACTCGTAGGTTTTTCGCGGTGGTTAGTCTCTCCAGCAATTTGTCACTGTACAGCAGTAGAGTTTTTTCTCCACACATGTACAATATCTTAGTGTACGTGCATGGTGAAATGTCTCTGCAGGTCCTCCCCCAGTAGGCCACCGCCGTCTGCCGTTGGTGCCTTCTTATAGGTAATCGTATCTGCAGACAGCCTCATAGAGCTTCCGATGCTTTCTCCCAGATTACACACGGCAAACAGTAACGGTCCTATCACACTTCCTTCGGTACTTCTAAAGTTACCTTTACATCGGTCGATTTCGTTCCACTTAGAGAGGAGTTGTATATGCAAGGAAGTCTTCAATCCAGTCACACATGTCGTTATACTTCGTCGAGCACGTATTTTAATTTTTATTTATTTTCTTTTTTCCACCAACGTCAGTGCGGGACAGCATCAAATTCCTTCTTGAAGTCAATGAACATACCATCAATCTGGGCGCCGCCATCTATATCGCTACGGATCTCATGGGGGAACAGCGAGGCGATTCTCCCAATATCAGTGTGCGGAGCCGATGTCGAATTTGTGTGATTTTTAGTTCTCAAACATCGTGATACGTGAAATTAAAATAAAGTGAATAATTCTGCAACACAATGTCAGCGATAAAGGCCTATAAATATGTGCATCCGTCCTGTGATGCTTCTTGAAAACGGAAGTGACATGAGGTTCTTTTAGATCGCTAGGTACCCTTCGTTGCTCCAGGGGCCAACAATAAATTGGGATAATAGAAAGGGAGCAAATTCTTCGGCATTACCTCTAGAACCTTACACGTGCCTCGCCCTGACGCGTTTCTACTATTAAGCGATTTTAGTCACTTTCCTATTCCACGATAATATCTCAGTATCTACCATTTCGGCGTTCGTACGATAATTCCGCGCTGAAACAATGTCGGGAGACGGAATTCCGCCTTTAGGTCTTCTGTGATCTTCAGTTTTGATGCCAACATGGTCACTGCATGACTGAATAGATAATTTAGGTCTGCTTACTGACTTCAAGTGAAGACGAAAACTTCTTAGGTGCTTCAGTCAGTTCTGTTGGAAAACATTTCTTCAGAAGTCAATGGGCGCTTCACTCACTGCTCTCTTTGTGCTCATTATAGCTTCGTTCAGCATTCGTCAGCTAGGTTTCGAATTATCTTAATCTTCAATCTCTTCTTACACCGCATAACACTAATTCCGACAGAATTTTGTAGGTTGGTCAGGGATAGTTTGAGTGTCGCTATATGTGACCCCGTGATACCCAGAGGCTTTACGAAATTACGAAGTAATTTCTGTCCAGAAATTGATTAAAATACAGCATGTTACCAAGAACACACACGACAAAAACGCCTCTCAATAGCCAAGAAACTGAAACACCACGAAACTGTCACAGCTGCAAATATGCGCTAGCGCAATTATATTTAAAGAAACCAACATTGTTGCAATAGACAGATTACTCAAAATAGGATAGTCAGAACATGTATAAATAAAAAATACCAAGAAGATGGAGTTGAGGATGGCTTCAAATGGAACAGTTTATAAAGAAACAGAACCAGTGGCAATTACAGTGAAACAGAAACGGATCTCCATCCTAGGACAATTGAGGAGGGCAATATTAAATAGAATTAGCAGGAGAATAATTGAGAAGTTATGGAATCGTAAGAGCGGCATGAGATGAGTCAGAGATAAAGGACGACATGATGCCATTACGGATTACGATGCAGGATTTGAAAGGCAACCAGATTGGGGAGGGTGATCTCGGATGAGGAGACGGGCAATATCTGAAAGATCGAAAAAAGTACTGGCCAACAAAAACAGAACAGCCTAATTCGTAATATTGATTAAAGTGTTCCAATGTTGACCATAAAATAAATTTAAAAAAATTTATATCCTGTTTGCTACCTCCACTTACCTGTCCGTGGAAAAAAATCACAGCAGTGAAGGAGCCTGTAACATGCCATCGTTCATAACACGGAAGACTTTGTGTGTTACAGCTGCTGAAGCGGTGTGGTGTGGTTCCCTTCGCTGCGGGAACAGTTCCCGTGGCATCCTCTGCCGGCTCTTCCACCACGTTCAGTGAACGCGCACGAGACATAAATATTGGTCAGCTCGTAACTGTGATCAACAAACCTATCCGTACTGCTGTGCATCACTGTTGACGCACAACTAAGACTATCGGAAACACACATCCCGAACACAACCGAGCAATTCTGAATGCAATCTTATGGACGAAGAGTGCAGTGGGCGTTACCGTGTAGACAGCAACAGGTATGGTGACTGGATGGAACAAGATGATTCGCAAACAAGACACACAACGCATGCTATGCAAACTCCATTGTTGTCCAGTTCTCATTGTCGGTGCAACCGAGATACAAAGACAAATACCGGTGAGAATCAAACGAATGACGCCTTCAAGGATGTCTCGATCGCTTCCACTCTTGGAGCATCGAAACCGGCTTCCGTTTTTCTCCCACTAAGATCGTTTATGTTAATTTTTGGCGACGTAAGGAGTTTCTTCCACCTTCCTTACATCTAGGACCTGTCAACCTTCCGTTTTCGGATGTCGCTAAATTCTTGGGTCTTGTGTTTTTACAGAAAACTGTGCTGGTCCTCCCACGTTTCCTATCTTTCGGCTCGCTGTCTGCGATCCCTTAACACCCTCCGCGTCCTAAATGGTACTTCCTGGGGAGCGGACCGAGTGGTCCTTCTCCGCCTCTATCGCGCCTTAGTGCGCTCGACATTGGACTGTGGAATCATAGTTTACTCCTCTGCTCGGCCGTCTATTCTTCGGCGTCTCGACTCTATCCACCACCGTGGATTACGTTTAGTGTCTGGAGCTTTTTACACCAGCCCTGTGGAAAGCCTTTATGCTGAGACTGCTGAACCTCCGCTGTCCAATTGGCGAGCAGTCCTTCTGAGTCGTTATGCTAGCCATCTGTCTTCCATGCCTGCTAATCCGGCCCATGAACTTTTTTTCGACGCCTCCTTGGATTTAGGGTATTCAGGCCGCCCTTCCTCCCTACTACCACCGGGAGTCGGCTTCCGTCAACTGCTCCATTCTCTTTCCTTCCGCTTTCCTAAAACCACCTTGACAACTTGGGGTACAGCACCGCCTTGGCTCCGCCCCCGGACCTGCCTGCTCCGTGACCTTTGTCAGTTTCCCAAGGATGATACCCCTTCACTTGTTTATCGTCGGGCATTTTCTGCTCTGTGTGCACAAATGACGGAAGCCACATTTATTTACACTGATGGCTCAAAAACATCGTTTGGTGTAGGGGGTGCCTATATTGTTGGCGACACCACAAATAAATTTCGGCTTCCCGACCTATGTTCGGTGTATACTGCGGAGCTTTACGCTGTTCTCCAGGCTGTCCACTACATCCGCCGCCATCAGCGGATACAGTATGTTATCTGCTCAGATTCTCTCAGCTCTCTCCTCAGTCTCCAAGCTCTTTACCCTGTCCACCCTCTGGTCCACCGGATTCGGGACTGCCTACGCTTGCTCCACCTGGGGGGCGTCTCTGTGGCGTTCCTCTGGCTCCCGGGACACGTTGGTGTATGTGGAAATGAGGCGGCCGATATAGCGGCCAAGGCTGCAGTCTCTCTTCTTCGGCCAGCTATTCAATCTATTCCCTTCGCCGATCTACGGAGCGTTTTCGTGTTCTTTTATGGCACGCACACTGGTCGACACTTCCCCATAATAAATTGCGGGACGTGAAAGCTCTTCCTTGTGCTTGGACCTCTTCCTCCCGAACGCGTCGTCGGGAGGAGGTAATTTTAACTCGACTCCGGATAGGGCACTGTCTTTTTTAGCTGTCATCTTTTAAGTGGCGATCCGCCCCCACTCTGTCCCCACGGCTCTCAGCTGTGGACGGTAAGACACGTTTCACTTGAGTGCACCTATTTTACTCTGTTACGCGCCCGTCTACAGCTGTCGCCTGATATATCGTCAATTTTAGCAGATGACACGCGCTCGGCCGATCGCGTTCTCGAGTTTATTATACCCGGGCCGCTGAAACATTGCACTTGACGTTTGCGCATGAAGTTGGCAGCGTAACAGAGTAACAAGTGAAGAACGATAGGTGCTAGGCGTTCAGCGTGGGGCGCCAGCCAATCACAGCGCAGTGAGCACAGCTGTTACTCACGTGCTGTGACGTCAAAGTTCCCGCGTTGCCGGCTTTGTTTACTGAATGTGTATACAACGTGAATTGCATGTTGTTTACCGCGTGTTTTCGTTGTACTGTGTGCTATATCGTTGTGACTTTTGTTACGTTGTGAGTGTACATACTTGGAAAATGCCACCGAAAAGACTTCGTTCACTTAGTGACAATCCTTTGCGTCGAGGGGTGCCGCTAAACAGCCAGGCACTGGAGTTAATACGCAGAACTCGTGAGTTTTACGAGCAGGAGAAAAACTACGTAAGCATTCATGGACAGCCATCAATTCCTGCCGACAAAGTGGTGGAACGTACGTCGAAAACTCTTGGTATTAGTGCAAGAACCGTAGTAAGTAAGGGAGTATTACTACAAAACTTGGAAGATACTGAAGTGAGCCGTAATGATTCCGAGCTGTCTGGATCAAATAATACATTTTTATCAACACCGGGAAAGAAGAAAAAGCGGCCTAGTCCTATCACAGATTCAGATTCTTTCCAGACTGATGCAATTCGTAGGCATGTTTATGCTTACTACAGCAGAAAAGAGTATCCGACTGTAGCTAAGTTATTAATCTCTTTAAAAGAAAGTGAACTCTTCAGGGGTGGTAAAACATCACAAAAAATTGTGCTAAAAAATATGGGTTTCCGTTACAAAACGCTAGACGGATGCAAAGTACTGTTAGAGAGGGCACATATTGTTACCGCTCGTAGTATTTTCTTGCACAAACTTGTGGGCAGAGACATTCATTCCATAATTTGGCTAGACGAAACGTGGGTTAATGCCGGGGAAGCTGTCAGTAAATGTTGGACGGATAACACAACCAGCAGTAGCGGCCATCAGCCGACAGGAAGAGGAGCTAGATTAATTGTGGTTCATGCAGGCTCCTCCAGTGGTTTTGTCCCTGACGCACTATTAGTTTTTAGATCGAAAAAGACTGGTGATTACCATGAAGATATGGATCACACACGATTTGTTGAGTGGTTCAGGAACCTTTTAAAACAATTTCCTGTCCCTACAACAATTGTAATGGACAATGCTCCATATCATTCGGTGATACAGAACAAAGCCCAACCACAAATGATCGGAAAGAAGTTATGGTGCAGTGGTTACAGGCTCGAAATATTGCAGCGGATATGAGTATGACAAAGGTTCTGTTGTGTTCTCTTGTTAAAGAAAATAAGCCTACGACACCTACATATGTAGTAGACGAAATTGCCAAGGAGCAGGGTCATACTGTAATAAGGCTGCCACCATATCACTGCCATTTCAACCCTATTGAGTTAATATGGAGTGATGTAAAAATGTATGTAAGGAACAACAAGAAGTCCTTTACAATAACAGAGGTGGAAAAGCTGTTGCGTGAAGCTCTTGTGACTGTGGAGAAAAAAAGTAGAGCACGTCGAGAAGCTTATACGAGCAGCACAGACAATAGAAGGAATTATCAGTGGCCATGAACAATTAATGATTTGTCTTGCTGATGACGACGATGAAGACGGTTTTGGCGATGAGTCGGACAACAGTGACGATGGCGAGCTGGATGGAATTGCGCCATTATCGCTGTAAATTGGTGAGTGAAAAATTACTAATATTGGTTATTTATTGCAATCTCGGTTATTATTTATTTTGTAAACTACGTACATTACTGATTTGAAAGTACCAGTCGTCAGATGCTTGTTTTTTTGTATTTCTTTGCTCCGTTATCGAAAGGGTGCGCATTGTTATGCTTTTACATGTATTGTTATACGGTTGTTTACTTCCTGTCATTGTAGTACAACTAAAAACGAGTTTTTATATACACTGTAATTGCTCAGTCGCTTGCATTTACGAGACGGGTTGGAAAACTGTATCGTCTGCTGTGTGTATAGAGGCTGCTGTTGCAACATCGCTATTACAGTGTAGCCAACCTAAATAGACAAAAAGCGAACTGTCAAGTGCAATGTTTCGCCGGCGGGGGTATAGTGCCAGTGAAATGACATCAATCATTTGAAGCTATTTTGGGGACAACCAACCCCTTTCTGGAGTGGATTTTTAAGCCTTCCTTCTGCTTTTAGTTTCTCCAATTTTTTCAGTTTCGTTCCCATTGCTGCTGGTTTCCATTTTCGGTTTTTTACTGTTTCCTAAGTCACGGACCGGGCGCTAATGACCATAGCAGATTTGCGCCCTAAAAACAAAACAAAAAAAAAAGAATCAAACGAAATCAGATTGCTCTGTAGCGATCCACTGGAGACCTTTGGTCCGTTATACCAAAATAGTCCGACAAAGTTTCGTGTGTTGTTCTGGGATATTTTTATACACTGAGAACTCCTGGGATAGCGATATGTACATATGCAGACGGCAATAGCATCGCGTACACAACGTATAAAAGGTAGTGCATTGGCGGAGCTGTCATTTGCAGGTCGCGGCTCCATAGTGGTGTGGGCTGTGTTCACGTGGGATGGACTGCGTCCTTTGGTCCAAACGAACTACTTGGAGACCATTTGCAGCCAAAGATAGGATTTTTATGGATAACAATACGCCATGTCACGGGGCCGCAGTTGTTCGCTATTGCTTTGAAAAACATTCTGGACAATTCGAGCGAATTACTTGGCTACCCGTCGCACAGAATCGAGAGGTCAGTTTGTGCACAAAATCCTGCAACACTGTAGCAAAAGGACGACTGTAGAGGCAGCGCGGCTCACTAATTCCGCAGGGACTAGATGATGAGTCCAGTCCACGCAGAGTCGCTGACTACGCCGGGTGACATGACGTCCAACACGATGTTAGGAGGTACCCCATGACTTTTGTCGCCTCAGTGTGTTCTGGTATGTAGATCGCTACGCACTTCCTTGAATGTGCTCTACCTGAGTATTACAGTTTTTACCTATTATTTTTGACCAAACAACTCATTTTCATTCGTTTGTAGAGAATTGTCAATAGCTTTGGAATCGGTCTGCTAATAGACCCATAAATTGTAGGTACTTAGACTACCTTCCTCTAGAAATTGAGCAGTGCAGTTGCGAACCCATTGCAAACAGCCAGTACCTGGAAATGCATCAAGACTCGAACCGTTTATTCACAGAGATTTTGAAACACTAAAATTGACTCAAATTTTTATCCTTGCTCAGTAGTACTGTGAGGTAATGTAGGCTAGCGTTTACTGTGGAATACTTCTCTAAAGTAAGTCTGAAGCTCAAATTGTGAGGCCCGAAATGGCGAGTGTAGGTTTTGAGCCGTGTTAGGCAAAATTTGCAACAAATTAGACTTTGAGTCTTGTCTTGACAAACTAAATGAAAGAATATTTTTCATGGGTAGAACATGTTCGCTTCCGTGCAGTGTCCCGTAGCGACTAACGTAGTTATGTATCTGTAAGCAACGCGGAAATTTCGGGGTAGCCTTTCTCGACGAGTCGTGTGTACATTATTTACTTACCATGCTTGTTCCTCGTGCACAGTGTGTCTGGGATTTACGGCTTTTACTGTTCATTTAGCACGAAGTACTTCACAGCATTGAGAAGCTGCACCTTCATTTTTTATCGTGGTAATGTTTTGATACTTTTTAAGCCACCGAATGTTTTTCGTAACGGCGAAAACCGTATGTCCAGCCGTAAATTGCATTTATTAATTCACACACAGACGTAGCGTTAAAATCAGATCCTTAACTGTCGTCCATTGTGCAGAGGAGGTGGGTCGCTTCATCGCCATCGGTAATCTCTGTTGCACGTCTGTAGATCTCTGGCCTGAAATAAACTTCAGCTTCCCAGAAAAGTCTCCATCGTCCACCTCGCTGTAGAGAAGTTAGACGGAAACTTCGATCTGTCTTACACGTGATAAAGCAAGATTTCCTTCTTTCTGGGTATAAACAGTGAGTCATAGACAATAACCGTGTGTAAGGCAGGTAATTAGCATATCACCAGATTGCAGTACTTAACTAGAAATCGCCCACATGTTCAGAATTCCTTCCTTCACATAAGATGCGAATTTTATAATCACTCCCCTCAATTTGTTCCTGGAAATGAAAACAGAAAATCTATTGCTCTAGAAGTATGTCACCACGTTTGTATTTTTACTGTGTATCATGCAGGAAACTGTCAAGCATTTAGATGATTAATCTGACAACGGAGGTGAATGATTTATGAAATAAAGCCCATGTAGGAGGATATAAGATGAACATCAACAAAAGCAGAACAAGGATAATGGAATGTAGTCTAAGTCGGGTGATGCTGAGGGAATTAGATTAGGAAATGAGGCACTTAAAGTAGTAAAGGAGTTTTGCTATTTGGGGAGCAAAATAACTGATGAGGGTCGAAGTAGAGAGGATATAAAATGTAGGCTGGCAATGGCAAGGAAAGCGTTTCTGAAGAAGAGAAATTTGTTAACATCCAGTATTGATTTAAGTGTCAGGAAGTCATTTCTGAAAGTATTCGTATGGAGTGTAGCCATGTATGGAAGTGAAACATGGACGATAAATAGTTTGGACAAGAAGAGAATAGAAGCTTTCGAAATGTGGTGCTACAGAAGAATGCTGAAGATTAGATGGGTAGATCACATAACTAATGAGGAAGTATTGAATAGGATTGGGGAGAAGAGAAGTTTGTGGCACAACTTGACCAGAAGAAGGGATCGGTTGGTAGGACATGTTCTGAGGCATCAAGGGATCACCAATTTAGTATTGGAGGGCAGCGTGGAGGGTAAAAATCGTAGGGGGAGACCAAGAGATGAATACACTAAGCAGATTCAGAAGGATGTAGGTTGCAGTAGGTATTGGGAGATGAAAAAGCTTGCACAGGATAGAGTAGCATGGAGAGCTGCATCAAACCAGTCTCAGGACTGAAGACCACAACAACAACAACAACCAGCAGGTGCAGATAATCTTCTTAATAACTCGGTGTTTAATGTTCTGTTCCGACACACACTTCGCATTTGCAGCGAATGTCTGAGATTGAGTGGCAACATGAACACTGGTAGGCGGATATCGCGTTTGTAAAAAGGTATTTAGCTTTAGACTATGAAGCAGATGCCCTAGCAAACGGTCAAAATTTGTACTTAATGAGCACTTGGTTAGTCCATTCGTAATTTTTGTCGGTAGAGGAATGTTCGAGCCATCTGACAAGATTTTTAGAAAAGCGTTCGCTTTGTTTTGCTTCATATTTTACGAATTGAGTTCGCTTAGCATAGCTCTAAGTAATCGATTTTGTATTGCATCTCAATGCGATTTTTTTTAGGGAAACGCCACCGTTAAATTCAAAGTGAAAGCAAAAAGTTTTTCTGATCGCTATAGTTTGGAAAGCGTAAATATTGTCCTCCAGAAAGCTGGAACACAAGACGCTCAGGATGGTCAAAATCACAGAATATTCGTTTAGCTTCGCAGTGACGTTTTGTGGCTGCTAGGTTGCTCACGAAACAGAAATAACAGAATCTGTGACCGGCATTTTTAGACAGTTATCACTTTCGCCAATGTTGGTACGTGGTTTCCTTAAACACAGGGATTGTTCCAGTAGTAAACGGTTAGTTCCAGCGCTCAAGGGTACAGTTAAAAGGCTATCGCGCCACCATGGAATCCCTCCCTGCTCCACATGTCAGGATGAATCACAGCTGGACCCCAGACTACTGAGTTTATTTTAGATTACTCAGGCAGACTGACTTCATGCATTTTTGGATGCAGCACTTATTGTGAAACTAAGGTGTTTTAATCAGCTGAATTATCAACCGGTAAATTGAGGATACAATAAGTTGTAACGGAGACTTTTTGTTGGGAAAGAAAGCAAAATTAGCTAATTATGAAGTGACACCAACTCTGCGACATGTGATTTAATGTTAGACCTGCGTTTTTACATTAGTCAAGAGTTGCTGAGCTTAGGACTAAATCTATAAGGATACTCCGCATATAACAATTAAGTATCTGGCAGTGGATTCATCAAACCACCTTCTTATTCCAACTCTCGAACAGCGCGCGGAAAAAACTAACATCTATATCTTCCCGTGCGAGCTCTGATTTCCCTTATTTTGTAATGTTGATAGTTTCTCCGTATGTAGGTCTGCGTTAATAAAATATTTTCGCATTCGAAGGAGAAAGTTGCTGATAGAAATTTCGTGAAGATTGTGCTGCAACGAGAAACGCCATTGTCATGTCTACCCCATATCCCGTATCATGTCAAGTGATGTTTCTGCGATAATACAAAACGTGCTGCTCTTCTTAGAACTTTCTCGGTGTACTCTGCTAATCCTATCTTCTAAGAGTCCCACACCGCGCAGCAGGACTCCAAAAGTGAACGGCATGGCATAGTATAGCATAGCATAGGCAATCTCTTTAGTAGGCCTGTTACTTTTTCTAAGTGTTCTGTCAGTAAAATGCAGTCTTCAGTTAGCTCTCCTTAAGTGTTCTTTCCTTTTTAAGTTGTTCGTAATTTTAATTCCTAGGTATTTACGAGTAGTTAATCGATTTATAGTGTAACTGAAGTTTAACGGATTCCTTGTAGCACTCATGTGGATGACTACACTATTTCCATTATTTAGGGTCAAATGCCAATTTTCGTACCATACAGATACATTTTCTAAATCGTTTTGAACTCTGATATTGTGATGACTTTACTAAACGATAAAAGATAGCGTCACCTGCAAACAACCTAAGACGGTTCTTCCAATCCATCTGTGGCATACAGCAAACCAGTGCTATAAAGTCTTGGTTGCAATTTTAGTTTATTTTACAACTACGCGTTTCACCTTATTTAGGCATCTTCATCTTGATCTTAATTTGGTATTTCTTAAAACGATCCTTAAGACAGTGTAGCCTAAGGGCATCGTCGGATACATCAGGCCAACATCGCATTCGTTAAGCTCAGTAAAAACTTTCTAAGGCAGTTGTTCAGATTGTGTCGTAAATCGTTTATATAGATAAGGAACAGCAGAAGGCATATAACACTTCTGGGGAATGCCATAAATCACTTCCACTTTTCTCTGACTTTCCGTCGATTACTACGGTTAGTTGTATTTAACAAGAACGATGTTTTCAGAATCCGCGTAGACTGTCTGTCAACAAACCGTTCTCTTCGGGGTAATTCATAATCTTGGAACACAATATATGTTCCAAAATCCTGCTGCATATCGATGTTAATGATACGGACCTATTATTCAGTGGATTACTCATATTGCTTTTCTTGAATATTGGCGTGACCTGTGGAACTTTCCAGTCTTTGCGTTTGTATGTTCAGTCGACAGAGCGGCTGTATATGATTAAGTATGGAGTTACATGCATTAGCACACTCAGAAAGGAACCTAATTGGTATACAGTCTGGACAAGACGATTTGCTTTTATTACGTGACTTAATTCTCAATTTAAGAAGTTCAGCAAAACTTACCTGCGTATGCGACAGCGTCATCGCGTTCTGTACACATACAGTTTCGGCATCTGTTAAGTGTCTCTCGTCACGGTAGACAGCTCCACTGCACGGAGACAAACGTTTCACCAAAGTTCACAATGGCTACCGAAGTTTACGCGCTCACAAATGTACTGCAGGAGCTAAATCACAAATTTGATGATGATGATGATGATGATGATGATGATGATGATGATGATGATGATGATGATGCTAACCCTCTCCCGCTGCCCGCTGCTAAAATACAGCCTCGGTGAAGTAAAATTACAGCAACAGCTTCCACAAACGCGTGTAACCAGTCATGGTGCCTCACAATCAATTGTATGGGTATTTTCATTGACACAGGGTACAATGAAAAGGTGCCGGTATGCACCTGCAATATGTATGTGCACAGTATATCCACCAAGATCATACGTAAAACGTATCTTTCGCCATACCCAGATATTGATCGAATGCCAGCTTACAGTTCTGCACATTCCAAGGGTCCTGTTAGCGCTTCAGACAGATATCAGTACTGTCCGTAACTGTGACTAATACAGCTTCACCGTTAGTCCAATGTGAGCGATATGTACCGTTACGCTCCCATAGCGCTAGACTGGCGGATCTTTCTGCTGCTGGTCCACTGAAATTTTGGAACGCACCGTAGTATCACACTTTCGTAACTCCGTAGGAAACAATTGCAAATAGTTGTCTCGGCGTGTCTGTAACAATTGAGAAAGATTTGTTGCAAAACTGTGAAACACTGTTGAGCGTAGCTGCAGCAGTTTTTCCTCTGGTAACCAAAGCTCAGTGGAGAGGAATTGTAATTAATGAGAAAAGAAAGACGCCGTTACATACTTAGTGTCCTGTACGTTTTGTTCAGAGACTGGTACAATTAACATACGTTCTTGGTTCAGGAGTTGCGGACTGGGAAAAGATGTTTACTGAATGCTTGTTTGACCTTAGCCATTCTAAGGCAGAAGTATCATAGATATTCCACCAGAAGAAATGACTTTCCAGTTAACCGAGTGACTTCACCTGTGCAAGTTTTTTCTCGTTTTCAAGCATACGTTAATATTTTGCGGCTAAATTTCGTTACTTCGGTTTCATCTTTCCTTACAGCGTTTTTTCAACTACTGAGCCACTTCATTTAATAAGAGTCGAAATTGTATTTTTTGCTATTAAAGATATTTCGTCTGTAAATTTGTGTTGTAAAAATTTTTGCGTTTCTGCCCATCAGTATTTTCGTTATGAAAGGCTTTGGTTCTTCTGTGTGTCTTGTAAGTTGCAGTCTTGATTATTTATTCTCACTTCTCCAGTTAATGTCGCCTTGTGTTAATCTAGTTGTCTGAACCTTTAGTCTGATTTGGTTCTTTAACTTCTGTAGAGCTCTGAACAGCAATTGCAACCTTTCTGTGTCCATAAAAAGCCCCTCCTGTGTTTAAAACGGTTATCAGAAGGGCTCTGCTACCTACAACAGCTTCTTCCAGTGATTTACTTGCTGAGTATAGTTACGCTATAAACACTGAAACACCTAGTTGTGCCCGCATCTCGTGGTCGTGCGGTAGCGTTCTCGCTTCCCACGCCCGGGTTCCCGGGTTCGATTCCCGGCGGGGTCAGGGATTTTCTCTGCCTCGTGATGGCTGGGTGTTGCGTGATGTCCTTAGGTTAGTTAGGTTTAAGTAGTTCTAAGTTCTAGGGGACTGATGACCTAAGATGTTAAGTCCCATAGTGCTCCGAGCCATTTGAGCCACACCTAGTTGTATCATCAAGGAATCCCCGAACTAGACATAGCTCCCTCATCCTGAGTCATTCTGGAAGCTCTAATAGGGGGAAAAAGGTACCGGAAACAATCACTCCAGCTGGAATCTGTTACCAAGAGGCTCATATGTTTTCCTGGACGCGAATATTTACTCACAGGTACCTAATTCATCTCCGGACATGTCAAAAGTTCGTTTGAATTGAAAATTTTATTAGAATTGGCTATTAGAATCTTAAATTTCGGACACTTCCCTGTGTGTTGGTTCACACGAGCATAATGTGAAAGCTTCACGAACTCGCTGCACAATGCCACACATGTTAATTATGTTTAGTTACGTGTTTTCCTTGCAGTAGCACGGAGAGCATCCTTCTGAGTCAACAATTTCGACGAAGTTCTGTAAAACGGTGTTTCCAGTTTTGTTTTCCTCGTAAGATCCTAACGATGTTGACGGTACAAGTTTTTGTAGCTTGACTATCGAAAAGGGATTCAATTTTTGAATGTTAGATTTTATAAATCGTAGCATCTTCAAGCGAACTTGTACTAACGGCAGATTGACAGCAATGAATTTATCATTGACATAAGCTTACTAGCTGAGATGGGAAAAATATTTTGTCCTTTGTGTGTGTGTGTGTGTGTGTGTGTGTGTGTGTGTGTGTGTGTGTGTGTGTGTGTGTGTTTAATAGTGAATTCAGCTTTCTTCATTGACAAATTTATTTCTGGGATGTGTTAACTCCAATAGTTTCTTTAAAAACAGAACTGCGTGAGCGAGGAAGATCACAGTGCATGTTTGGCGACACATGGCTCTTCGTCACCTATTGATAAGAGACCTGTTAAATGGCCGCATCTTGGGACGGGAAGTGGAAGCGAGTCCACTACTCAAACTTTACGAAGACGAGGAAGATGTCACAGGCTTGGAGCAAAATCGCCGTAAGCGAGGAACGCAGAAGACAAATACTTTTGTCGTTCCAGTGGGGGCGCGTGCCCACGAGCAATTTTGGCAACACGGTAGGAGCCACCCGCTGAGGGCAGGTCACCACCGGCTATTGGGGTGGGACAGCCACTCAGTAGTGGACGGACAGCGTGAAGCAGGAAGACGTGACGCGCGGCCGCCCCAGCCGCCCTCTGCTTCCGACGCCGGGTCCATCGCAGCGACAAACCACGTGGAAGTATGCAGGTACCTGTAAAGCCACCGTGCGTTGCAAGACAGTGGCTCAGTATTTCATCTGATTTCTCACGCACTCAGCGGAATTTTGTACGTTCTTCTAATAACAGCTCGCGCTCTGAGAATAAATCACACACGCAGTTTTTACCAGAATTACCGTGTTCGTAAATCCTACTTACCGTAGAAGATAGGCGACGGAAAGGCAATCTTACGTTTATAGCACTTGCAGACTTGACAATGTTGACTGGATACTCTTTTTCGTAATCCTGAAGGTAACATGGGTAAAATATAGGGATCGAAAGGCTATTTAAAACTCATACGAAAGTCAGACGGCAGTTAGGAGTCGAGGGAAGGAAGTAGTGGTTGAGAAGGGAGTGAGAGACGGTTGTAGCCTGTCACCGATGTCATTTAATCTCTACATTGAGCAAGTACTAAAGCAAACCAAAGAAAATTTTGAATGAGGAAGTAAAGTTCAGAGAGAAGAAATGAAAAGTAATTCTGTCAAACTTCAAAGAACTGGGAACAGCAGCTGAAAGCATTGGATAGGGTCTTGAAAGGACGACATAATTTGAAAGTTAACAGAAAAACAAGAGTAATTGAAAGCAGTGGAATTCAATCAGGTGAAACTGAGGGAAATAGATTAGGAAGCGAGACACGTGAAGTAGTAGACGAGTTTTGCTATTTGGGCAGCGAAATAACTGATGATCTCCGAATTATACAGGGTGTAAATTGTGGACTGGCAATGGGGAGAAAAGCGTTTCTGAAGAAGAAAAATTTAACATCGAATACACACTTCAGTGTTAAGAAGTCTCTTCTGAAGGCATTTGTATGGAAGTGAATCGTGGACGATAAAGTGTAGATACCAAGTTTTTCAAACTTGGTACTACAGAAACATGCGAAGATTGATAGGTACATCATTTAACTCATGAGGTGAGGTGATACTGAATAGAACTGGGGGAGATACGAAATTTGTGGCACACCCTGACTAGATAAAACGAAGGATCAATTTAATAGGACACGTCCTGAGACATCAATAACCGCAGTAGTTATTCGGAGACGATGATTGATGCAGCTCTCCACGCTACTATATCCTGTGCAAACAAGTCTTTCAACTGAAGACCACTGCAAATGATCCTGCTTGAAGAGCCTAAATAATAGACTGTGCACTCATCTTGCAGCACTGAATCTAATCGAAGCACTTTGATTCACAGCATTTGTATTAAGATTAAAGTGCGTGGTTACTCTCAGGGAAATTGTTCTCTAACATCAATCTACCGACCGTGTCTCACTCATTTGCTTCAGCTATCGATACACACATTCGGCCGAAGTACTGAATCACGGGCAGCTAAAGTCGGGAGGAGACCGCAAGGGGTACTACGGCAAAGCCACTCTTTGATCCTTAGATCTCGTAGGGCAACAAATTGTGGCCATGTTTCGCCAGCTGCTACGGTCACAGAAAAGGTAACAGCACCGAACTTGACCTCATATGTTAAGAATAAAATTAAAAGCACACCTGCAAGATTTCAGGCCCAGCAATCGTTTCCGCACGAAAATTTGGCCCATAATAGAGGTTTGTGAATTACTGTTTTGCATTTACTAAGATGCTGGGCTCATTGTGTCAAAGTACACAGTTTATAATATGCAGCTGGTCCCTCTGATCCCTTTGCTTTTAACATTTCTATGTTGCGTTTCAGAAGTGCAGTGTGGATGGAAGAAACGAATTAGTTTCCCATTACAGAAGTAGCGTAGCGCTATTTAATTATTAACATCGCTGTTGTGCGTGATTTTCTTTAGATTTTAAAACAAGCACCGAAATAGATCTGCGGAAGATGTACTATCCTTCCGCGTGACTGTTACGATTATATTTTAAACCGAAAAAATGACGAATTACTTTGCAGTTTGGAAAAACGCTTCCGCTTCGAAAAACACGTCATACATCTGTAATGACTAAAGAATCTGTGAAATGGATGTAAATTTCACCAAATCATCGCAAAACGTAAAGAATGATTGACGTGAACTATCTCAATATATTCTTGCCAGACAGCTATAACCGTTTCATAAGTTTTCGCACAATTTTACCAGTTCGCTGATACTACATAATTTAATTTAAAGCACTCAAATGACCTGTCTGTCACCAGGAATCTCTTCTATACTGCGCAGGCTCACACCCGTACGTTCAGCCACAGCACAAAAAACGTTGTCAATTGTTATGCCATCTCTTTGCTGCTCGTTTCTGCCGGCATTTTATTAAGACAGCATTGATCGCTTTTCCCATTTTCTATAATAACGCAGTATTTCAAACCAACGCAAATTGACTCCCTTAAAAAAAAGTTCAGAAATACAAAAATTTCAGCACTGCTGCTATGGCGAATCGATATTTCGATTTTTAATCTGTTGGTAAAAAAAACACCTGTTATAGCCGAGACTAAACAAATATTCTGAAGGTGGCAGGGGTAAAATAACTGCCATCTGTTTTCTGTACAAATTGTAAATAGCCTTTCGCTCCCTGTATAAGGATCGAGGGACATGAAAGGGGAGCAGCGGTTGGGAAGGGAGAGAGACAGGGTTGTAGCCTATCCCCGATGCTATTCAATCTGTTATGTTCAGCAAGCAGTAAAGGAAACGAAAGAAAAATTCGGAGTAGGAAATAAAATCCAGGGAGAAGAAATTAAAACTTTGAGGTTCGCCGATGACATTGTAATTCTGTCAGAGACAGCAAAGGACTTGGAAGAGCAGTTGAACGGAATGGACAGTGTCTTGATAGGAGGGTATAAGATGAACATCAACAAAAGCAAAACGAGGATATGCAATGTAGTCGAATTAAGTCGGGTGATGCTGAGGGAATTAGATTAGGAAATTAGACACTAAAAGTAGTAAAGGAGTTTTGCTATTTGGGGAGCAAAATAACTGATGATGGTCGAAGTAGAGAGGATACAAAATGTAGACTGCCAATGGCAAGGAAAGCGTTTCTGAAGAAGAGAAATTTAACATCGAGTATAGATTTAAGTGTTACGAAGTCATTTCTGAAAGTATTTCTATGGAGTGTAGCCATGTATGGAAGTGAAACATGGACGATAAATAGTTTGGACAAGAAGAGAATAGAAGCTTTCGAAATGTGGTGCTACAGGAGAATGCTGAAGATTAGATGGGTAGATCACATAACTAATGAGGTATTGAAGAGAATTGGGGAGAAGAGTTTGTGGCACAACTTGACTAGAAGAAGGGATCGGTTGGTACGACATATTGAGGCGTTAAGGGATTACCAATTTAATATTGGAGGGCAGCGTGGAGGGTAAAAACTCTCGAGGGAGAGAGATGAATACACTAAGCAGATTCAGAAGGACGTAGATTGCAGTAAGTACTGGGAGATGAAGAAGCTTGCACAGGATAGAGTAGCATGGAGAGCTGCATCAAACCAGTCTCAGGACTAAAGACCACAACAACAACAAACAAATAGCGGATATTCAGAATGAAAAAACGGGTGTCTAACCGGTGGGTTTTCCCATCCCTAGCAGGATGGAGGTGGCGAGTATTCTGTCCAGTGAGCTCCCACGATTCCGGACTGCCGAGTTTGTGCAGTGTGAACCGTTCCAGCCGAGTGTGAACGCCGCACGCCGCCGGCGGCGCGGCGGTGCCCTTTGGGTGGTTTCGTGTGCACGTGCCGATAGCCGGACAGCGTCCAGCGTCCGGCGCGCTGTTTGTGTCGCGCGGGACCGAAACGTGTAGCCAAGAATACACATCGCTCTCGGTCGGCCCCGTCCCGTGCGACCGGCTTGTAAGATAAAAGCCTCAGACCGCCATGGCCGGTACGCGGTTGCTTTCGCGCTCGTCGCACTGTGGTGGCTACCGGGCACCGAAACCGTGACGTCCGCCATAGCCATCCACAAGGGGTGTGGTAGGAGGAGGAGGGGGGGTAGGCAACAGGTGCTGCTCTTAATCCCCCCACCACTCTCTCGCCTTGAATATGGTGTACGGAGCTTTTATTACTTACACATTTCTCGTACAACTGTGGAGGAGAGTGGATAGCAATCAATCGATTGGAGTGAAATAACTGTTTTGTATCAGCTATGAATTTTAGTTTTGTGGCATGATACACCTCAAAACTGGGAGTGACAAAAAAAATTAGTAATTTGTCTTGCCGCTCCCCTCCCCCTCTTGCCCCGGATGAGTTTCTCCGCACGCCCATGCCACCATTCTGCCGCACTACACCACGCCTTAGTTGAAGGTGCGTTAGCGGGGGCCGCATTTCACGGCAATTTGTGGTTGCTGCAGTTGTGTTGCCATGCAAACGCACGCGGTACGTCATGGAATTTCATGAATGCGTTGTCTGTTCTTTCGTACATGTCCAAAAGAATAGAAATCGCGCAGAATCCGCACCTGTGATACATATTATGTAAACTGGACGTGGAGAGGGAGAACCTGCATTGGGACTTCATGAGAAATCAGCGGCGACGCGTCAGCATGTGTGCCAGACCGGTACTCGAACCCGGGATCTCCTGCTTGCTAAACAGCGTCAGCCACTGCGCCACGTGGACACTGTCCATCGCAGTTGCGCTGACTACCTCGGCTGACGCACACTCCCACCTATCCGAAGTTGCCGTCCACGCCCTCCACGCTCGCTACTTTGAGATTCCCGCAGGAGGTCGAACGCGCGCGCGCGCGCGCGCGCGCGCGCACACACACACACACACACACACACACACACACACACACACACACACACACACACACAATCAGGCAGGCATATAATTGATTCGCCTCTTCAGTGCGGATTCATAATTTCGTTCAACCTCCTGCGGGAATCTCAAAAGTCAGGAGCATGGAGGGCGTGGACGGGAACTTGGGATAGGTGGAGCTAGGTCATAGTGGCGTGCCGAGGTAGCCAGCGCAACTGTGATAAACAGTGCCCAGGTGGCGCAGTGGTTGACGTTGTCTAGTAAGCAGGAGATCCCGGGTTCGAGTACCGGTCTGGCGTACATTTTCACTCGTCGCCGCTGATTAAGTCCAGAGACAGCTGACATCTATACTTCGTTCCCTTTAGTATTTCCTCTTTCCTTCCTCACCTTAGTCACATGCCATGCAACGTCTCCGTCAAATGATGGTGTGCGCACACTGGACAGAACGTAAACATAACGTCATTGTCTGTCCACTGCTGAACGGTGGAAGTAATATTAAGAGATAACATCCATCCACAAAAAATGAGCACAGTATCAGCGTTCAGGCTCCAGCAATGATAGTAAAGCGGTATCGCTTGTTCCTTGTTTTCCTTAAAAGTGCCAAATAATGTCTTCTGTTCATATGGAGATGAATTTCGCACCGTTAGAAGTTTCCGTTGACAATTGTTCATTTGTTTTACTTTAGGCACCGTGCACGGTTTTTCTTCGTCCATGTATTGTTAAACCTAAAGAACTTTTCCGTGTAGTTGGTCTCGTATACGAGACATCACACATGGAAAAAGTCAATCGTGCAACCTTTGGAACGTATATCGAAAACAAACTGAACAATATAATTCACTGCTATATGTGAGCGTGGAGGCAATAAAGTAACTTCTGATCTAAGTAAACGACCATCTTCCCTCTCTCCCTCCCCCTTATCGTCATGAAAATCCTCGACGGTGAAATTAAACGGAAATATAGATGGAGTATGTACGAACATAGTTCTACTGCTCTTGACGACTTCCTCGATCATGTCCCACAACATCCAACATCACCTAGTACGGCAGTCCGGCCAACATTTCGCGAATTCGGCAAGGCTGTAGATACCATGAAACCAAGAAGAGCGCGCGGTCCTGACACCATACCCCTGGAGAGTATTCAAAGGGATGGCTTTCCTCTAAAAACTTTTCTCGCCGTTTCTTTTAACGTGGGAAACCGCTGAGCCAGCTGACATGAACTCAAGAATTGTCACCATCTTTAAAAAAGGCGATCGAAGTGTATTTGGTAACTACTGTGGCATATCCTTGCTCTCTGCGGCTGGTAAAATTTTGCTGGAATTCTGTTGAACCGCCTCCATACTGTTTCCGAGACTGTACTTCCTGAATCTCTCTGCGGATTTCGTCTCTCCAGAGAGACTATTGATATGATCTTCTGTGCGCAACTACTGCTGGAGAAGTGCAAATAACAAATAATCCATTACTGTTTGTGTTCTATGACCTATAAAAGGCGTTTGATATAGTGCCCAGAGAAGCTATGTGTAAGGTCCTAAAAAAAAAATTGGCTGCCCTGAACACTGTCAAATTGCTTAAAGTTTTCCACGATGTGTCTGTCAGATGTTTCATTCTGATACAGCACTTACTCAAATTGTGTTACCAATGGGCTCAAACAAGGATGTGTCCTCGCGCCAACGTCGTTACCTCTGTAACTCTGTATGTAGCGCCATGGTTTGAGCCACCGTCTGTAAGCAATGCAGGAGTAGAACTAGCACATTGGAAGGAGAGTTACTGAATCAGTTCAGACATCATTCTAAAACGTTCATAAATCTGTCAGGTAAGTGAACTGTAGTACGCTAACAATGTTTCTCCAGCTCACACCCCATCACCGCCGCAACTGTCTACAAATTGTTTCTGTACTGCATATAAACGATTTGTGATGGCCATAAGCATAAGAGGTACTAGCCCAGCCAGCTCCTGGGACTGCCTTTCTGGATCTTAATATCTCTCCTTCCAGCACACATTTGGAACAAGTGGAGCATTCCCTCTATTTAGGAAGTATATTATCAGCTAGTAGGTCGTCGGAAAAAGACATGAACAGGATTATAGATCGTCGGAAAAACATGTGATCAGGATTCATGCCGCACAGCTTTTGGACGTCTCCTACATCTGGACTGCCTGAATAACGAGTTAACAGTATGCACCAAACTGGTGGTGTATCGAGCAGTTGCTGTTTCTACCCTGCTCTGTGGTTGCGAAACTTGGACACCATATCACCGCGATTTTAAACTAGAACACTTCGGCCAACAGAGGATTAGATACATTATGAACATCAAATGGGATGACTTCGTATCAAACACTACGGTTCTTGAGAAGATAAAGATGTATAATTTAGAAGCCACAGTTATTGGTCACCAAATAAGGTGGATTGGGCGTACAAGCGGAGAAGAAACAATACTTACGCGACAAATTTTATATAATAAAGTGAGCACAGGTAGAAGGCCCCGAGATGCTCCTCTGAAGCACTATAAGGACCAGTTTAAGACAGACCTGGAGGGTCTGAACGTTAACTCAAGTAACGGGTGCGCCGCAGCAGAAGGTAAATTTTGGCCCACAACTACTGCAGCTACCGTCCTTTATTTTGAGCACGAACGTCTGAGACAGGAAAATGAAAAACGTCTGAGATGCTATCTTCGCCAGTTCCAGCCACGCCCTTCATCTTATTACGTTTAATGTATGTCGGCGCCTGTTTCGCGCCGGGATTGGTCTTCTAAGCCATCACAGGCATCTCCATACCTGCACTGCCATGCAATAATGAAAACGCTGGAGAAAACTGATAAGAGTATCAGCCGACGACGATGTAAGAACGGCCCGGACAAGTTTCCAGAGCGTAGGTTTCCACTGGGGAACGCGGGTGTTTTCCACCTCTGCTGCGGAGCTATACCTGCCTCTCCTTTGTCTCCCGTCCGTCACCCTTGCAAACCCTTCCTTACCCTGCCCCAGCCCTGTTCCTGGCAACGCCGCGCCTAGAACCTGTTGTATGCGGCCATCTGGAGGCTGAGAATATTGCAATTCCCTTAAACAGTTACAGGCGAAATTTTCGCGTTCTGTAACAACGCAGCTGGATGTTCGTGGGCACCCTGCCCATAACTAATATTGCCTGTAGATGTGTGGATAAGTGGACAAACGAGAAAAACGCGATTGTACAAAATCCGTTATGTGGAAAACCGGACACGTGGCAGGCTGTTGCTGAAAAGCTGTACCCTTACACCCATTGGAGCGTATAAAAATTTAGAAGTCTGGGAACTTATGCGAAAAGTCAAGTTTTCCGGAAGCAGTTTCCTTACTTAAAAAGGATTTATCTTTATTTGCGGATTGCTGGGGCACAGCTGGGCAAACTTCCAGTAGTTCCGTCCATTTCCGTGGCAGGGTGTTTATTGCCGCTAAGCATCAGAAATGTGTCCCGGATACTCCTAAGACTGCTATAACTGGAGTTGAACCGCCCGCCATGTTTCCCCCCAAAGTACAGGAAATTCATACTTGTGTACTTATGAGTCGTTATGTGAGTGGATATTTCTAATTAAACGTGTTGTTGTTGTGGTCTTCAGTCCGGAGACTGGTTTGATGCAGCTCTCCATGCTACTCTATCCTGTGCAGGCTTCATCTCCCAGTACCTACTGCAACCTACATCCTTCTGAATCTGCTTAGTGTATTCATCTCTTGGTCTCCCTCTACGACTTTTACCCTCCACGCTGCCCTCCAATGCTAAATTTGTGATCCCTTGATGCCTCAAAACATGTCCTACCAACCGATCCCTTCTTCTAGTCAAGTTGTGCCACAAACTTCTCTTCTCCCCAAACCTATTCAATACCTCCTCATTAGTTACGTGATCAACCCATCTTATCTTCAGCATTCTTCTGTAGCACCACATTTCGAAAGCTTCTATTCTCTTCTTGTCCATCCTATTTATCGTCCATGTTTCACTTCCATACATGGCTACACTCCATACAGATACTTTCAGAAACGACTTCCTGACACTTAAATCTATACTCGATGTTAACAAATTTCTCTTCTTCAGAAACGATTTCCTTGTCACTGCCAGTCCACATTTTATATCCTCTCTACTTCTTCAATCCCGCGTCCGGCCATCCTGATTTAGGTTTTCCGTGATTTCCCTAGATCACTTCAGGCAAATGCCGGGATGGTTCCTTCGAAAGGGCACGGCCGATTTCCTTCCCCATCCTTCCCTAATCCGAGCTTGTGC
The DNA here is from genome assembly GCF_021461385.2 of Schistocerca piceifrons. Taxonomy (NCBI): domain Eukaryota; kingdom Metazoa; phylum Arthropoda; class Insecta; order Orthoptera; family Acrididae; genus Schistocerca; species Schistocerca piceifrons. The sequence goes on from NC_060141.1 coordinate 764,871,313, forward strand.
TCCGTCTCTAATGACCTCGTTGTCGACGGGACGTTAAACACTAATCCCCCCCTCCCCCCCCCCCATCCTCTCTACTTCGACTATCATCAGCTATTTTACACCCTAAATAGCAAAACTCCTTTACTACTTTAAGTGTCTCATTTCCTAATCTAATTTCCTCAGCATCACCCGATTTAATTTGACTACATTCCATTATCCTCGTTTTGCTTTTGTTGATGTTCATCTTATATCCTCCTTTCAAGACACTGTCCATTCCATTCAACTGCTCTTCCAAGTCCATTGCTGTCTCTGACAGAATTAAAATGTCATCGGCGAACCTCGAAGTTTTTACTTCTTCACCATGAATTTTAATACCTACTCCGAATTTTTCTTTTGTTTCCTTTACTGCTTGCTCAATATACAGATTGAATAACATCGGGGAAAGGCTACAACCCTGTCTCACTCCTTTCCCAACCACTGCTTCCCTTTCACGCCCCAACTGCCATCTGGTTTCTGTACAAATTGTAAATAGCCTTTCGCTTCCTGTATGTTACCCCTGCTACCTTCAGAATTTGAGAGTATTCCAGTCAACATTGTCAAAAGCTCTCTCTAAGTCTACAAATGCTAGAAATGTAGGTGTAGGTTTGCCTTTCCTTGATCTAGCTTCTAAGATAAGTCGTAGGGTCAGTATTGCCTCACGTGTTCCTATATTTCTATGGAATCCAAACTGATCTTCCCCGAGGTCCTACTAGTTTTTCCATTCGTCTGTAAAGAATCCGCGTTACTATTTTGCAGCCGCGACTTATTAAACTGATAGTTCGGTAATTTTCACATTTGTCAAGACATGCTCTCTTTGGGATTGGAATTACTGTATTCTTCTTGAAGTCTCAGGGCATTTCGCCTGTCTCCTACATCTTGCTCACCAGATGGTAGAGTTTTGTCAGGACTGGCTCTCCCAAGGCCGTCAGTAGTTCTAATGGAATGTTGTCTACTCCCGGGGCCTTGTTTCGACTCAGGTCTTTCAGTGCTCTGTCAAACTCTTCACGCAGTATCGTATCTCCCATTTCATCTTCATCTTCATCCTCTTCCATTTCCATAATATTGTCCTCAAGTACAAGTACATTAAACGTAGTGAGGAATTTTGTCGCAAATGTGGGTGGCTGCTCAGCCGATAACTGCCGTAACCATTGCAAAAATGGTTTTTGCGTTTAAATGCGAACATTTTTAGGTTAGGCTTTACCGTGACTGTTATTGACATTAAATGAAACCAGTAGTTTACTGTTACCAGTCACCGTTTTATTTCCACGTCGCGTTTCAAAGGTTTAAACGTCCATCATTGGGTGGATTTACATTAGTTAGAATGACGTTTGTGTTGTGTTACGATTTTTCGAGGAACTTGTGGCACTGCCTCCAGTGGTCGCAGGTTCCATTCGCTGTCGTAATACATCACATGTCGTAATACATCACATTTTTAAACATATTTGTTTACAAATGTGACAGTATACCAAATGAAATCAGGAATACTGCGCTTTTTTGACGCAGTGATAGGACAGTGAAATTACATTGTGCTGTTTGTTTGACGCAGCATTTACGTTTCTCGTGGTAGACGTGGAATAAACAAGAACCCAACCATTTTGTTTTTCGTCTGAAGCGTGGACTACACCGTGAAACTTAATGCAGATATCACTCCTCCTCTAAACGAACGCATTTGCAATTGCGTGAACTAATTTTCGTCTTACACCCTCCACAGTCTCGAAAAACACGACTTCGTGAGAGGCCATCTGATGTCGGCCGTCGGTCATATCGCCTTCTCAGTGCTATTTCAAAGCAACAAGATCTTGTACTTTGCCGTACTAACAAGAAGTCACGGCTGCAGGCTTCAGTAACTGAGAGAAAGGATAGATGAGTATAGTAATGAAATGTTGTGTGGCTAGGGTAGAGCGGTCTCTTGGTGCAAGTCTTTTGAGTTGACGCCACTTACCTGTGTATGTATGGATGGATGGATGGATGGATGGATGGATGGAGTGATAAAACACAGTCCCTGAAGAAAATCTCCGACCCAGCCATAAATAGACCCGGGCCACCTTAGGATGGCATTCGGTCACGGTGACCACTCAGCTATCGAGGCAGACAGACGAGTATAAAGAGTCCGCAGTGCCACGGCCCTCACACGCGTCATATCCCGCAGACCTGCGGCGGGAACGAAGCAAGCCCTGTCACCACTGATTGATAAGGGGCGCCTTGATTTGTGATGTAAGGAATCCACGTTAGACTCGTATTCTTTGCGATTCTGGTATCCAGTTGCCCAACTAGCCCTAACAAAGATAGTACCGAATGTTGGCCAAAATGCAAAATCCGTGTTGCTGGAAACGTTTCCGCGCAGTATTGTACAAATTTTCAGCAATATGATTTTTTTTTTCCGCTCGTAAATAGTCTTTGAATGTGACGGACTGGCTAAACCCAAGGGTCACCTTGGCTTACCAGCGTTCGGATGAGTGGTTTGCACGGTGCCAAAAAACAAGCACACATCCATGTAAATAAAATCTGGAAACAGATCATTGAAAAATATTCGCGAAGAACAAATAATGGACATACCTTTCCATTTAGAGATAATTAACAGACCACCTCATTTCCCGAAAAATCAGTGCATCGTCAGATGCTATCAAAAATGTGATTATTCTAATAAATTCACATGCTTACAAATCAGGCTGCCTAGGTTTTCCAGTCTGTGTCATTGTGTATGCAACAATGAAGTTCCATATAACTGTGCGCGATGTTAATATTTTGGCAGTGGTAAATATATATAACAACCATCTTACATGATGATTACTAATACTATTTTAATACAAAAATCTATGGTATTGCTATGAATATATTCACAATAGTTTCTCTGACAAGTATGAATAACGTTTTTATGTTTATAAGTTGGTACGCTTGAGATCAATGAATAACTAATAGTATGAATATCCACCAATGGCCATCTAGGCACTCGCCCTCGTTCAGCTAGGATTTGTTACCTCCAGATTTAATCTTTCAGTGTCTTCTGATAAGAATAACGGTAAGTCAAATTCACAGTAAAATTTCATCTACTGTAAAATATAAAATCAATGGGAAGGGCATTGGAAAAGTGTAGCCCGTGCAGCTGTTAGCCACACTGCTACGATGATGTACTGTAATGGTTAGCACATCTGCCTAGTAAGCAGAAAACCCAGATTAAATTTCCAGCCGTAGCACAAATTTTAATTAATTTCTTGGGCTTCTATCAGTATCTAATAAGTTGACTCTCATGTCGCAACGAAAAATTTAATTCCATGGCGAAAACATTTCAGGCACACACACTTGAATGTAATATAATCGGCCTAGACATGCTATTTACTGTCCTGGGTAGTCCCCCCCCCCCCCCCCCCCCTAACTAGTCCTGTTTGTATTGCTAGCGTTGAGCCCTGCCTTCCTACCAGTCGAGACCTGTAGTGTGCTAATAGTTACTAAAGAACTTCCGAGCGTTAAGTCATAGGAACTGGATGCAAACAAAAACACGGAAAATCTTTGCATAGTTTGGGGTCATAGTCATACAATACTGTTTACATCAAAGTTCCCTATTACACTTTATAGATTGTTAATTCTATGGTAGAATCATCATTGCGGCCTTTGGCCATTTTCAAGTTCGACGACAACGACACACTTTGAATATGTTCTAATTTATGTGCTGTGACGCATGCATTACCCAAAAAAATTTAATATATTTCGACGATGGCTTTGTTTAGCATGCTTAACATTGTAGTATTTCGAAACGGCAAAGGCCGAAATCGTGATTCTTAAAAACAATCTATACAGTCAAATGGCGGGACTTCCATTTAAACAACTGTAACAAATTTGCCTCTCTAGGATGCAGGATTTGATGGCGTAATGGTAAGAGGCAACTTGGGGGAGTGAGGGGAACCACGTTCAAATCTGGGGTCTGGCCCCAACTTTGTGGTTGCATTGATTCCAGTGTTACTTGATTCTTCGACCAGTTTTTCTCCTAAACGTTCTGAGTAAGATATTCCAAAAACTGTTTTACAAAAAGCTAAGACTGTTAGACTGGAGGAGCCCTCACCTTTATGGATGTAGAGTAGGAAAGTCACCGCTCTAGCAGTGATACATATGTACCTGCATTTTCGATTATCTAAGATTTTAAGATGATCCTTTTCCTTAGGTCGTCTTAGCTGTTTGGTGTCCAGGGCGGCTGTAAAACTGCTGGAGAGATTATTTCCGTGGGATACATGCACCTTGAATGTGGCCACGACAGGAATTCCTGAATACCATCTCTAAAATCTGTCCGCAGGGCTTAGTCTGTGGTCCAGAGTTTCAGGGTGCAGCGTTTAAGTCCGTATTACAGAATGATAGCGGTAACTCGGGTACATTGTGGATGCGTTCGTCGTAAGCGGTGGCTAGAGGACAATTAAAGAAAATATAATTAATGCTGCACTCGCTGAAGTCCAAGCAGGTTGTCGAAGTACCAAACGGTCATTCGAACTTCAGGAAGCTGCACAGTTTCCGCTGAGAGACCCCATCAGTAAATTGTAAAATAAAAAATTGATTCAATGCAGCGTAGTAACTAGTCTGAAATGAACGTCGTAATGTAACACACCATGTAGAGGAGGTAAGCAGTAAAGGGACACCGTGTGATGCACAAATCTGCGAACGTCGCAAATTAAAACAAAATTCTATTGCAGGACATCAATACACAATGACCTGCACTAGAAATGTTCTATTTGCCAAAAATGATTTTCAGTTTTATAACCGATCATCAGTGGCATCTGATACAGAGGAACAACCTCTAGGTATATAGATTTCTACTACGTGACTGTACATATAACAGCAGTAATAAGTCTACTTACTTAATTTATTTCTATGGCAACGGCGTGTGTGTCAGGTAATAAAATAGGATCTGAAATCTGTTCCGTAACGTAGTACACGGGCTGAAATTTGTTACTGCAATCAGATCGTAAGGCAGTGCCAATATATTGCAAATATATTTTTAGATCATAACGAAAATATTTGAAAATTCCGCTGAGCTAACTAAGAAAGTCATATACTATCGCAATCACGTAGAAGATAAGTCTTGTCCGATGGCACTCCTGACAAAGAAAATATAGGTTACCAACGATCTGATCAGTTACATAAGAGCATCACTTTTACCATAGAACACTAATAAAACGTGAGAATTAGCTTTTTGTACGTAATACTTAAGAGGAGGAGAGTCGCCTTAACAACATGTTCCGGAACCCACATAATCTGACCACATAATTCACAGCAATTCTTGCCAACCACGATCCCATAAAGAGGCATATTTCCACTCAGCGATTAACAGGGTAATCAGATAGTCTTTAAACGAGACGAATGGTACTGCTGAATTACACACATCGGAGAAGGTAGCATCTCCCTATGGCTATGACCAAAACTAGTAATAAAATCACACACAAACAGAACACAGTAATAACAGAATTCAGATCACATAATATAGCAAGCATCTACAAAAGATAAGTTTGTAACTTTAACATACGGGGGTCACATATCCGACAAAGTCGTTTATTCCAAAACTAGGCCCCAAGAACAATGTTAGCATCGCGTCTTACACACAACACAGAACCAAACACATGTCAGGTGTGTATAAAATAACATGTAGTGAATGCGGTATATTGGACAAACGGGTAGAAACATAAAAACTGTGTGATAACGATGTTAATGGGCGCCTGCTGAATTCCCGCGGACGATGGATGCCATGTTGGAACTCTGGGAATATGCACGGTGCACTTTGCAAATCGGGAAAAGAGGGGCTCTGTAATGATTGAAGGTGACAAGGCGGACGTTTCTAGAACAGAAATGTTAATACGAAAATATTAATGCTTTATTGCAATTTACAACTGTTGCAAAAAGGAATACTTAATATTCAGGCAGCACTTCGCAGGTTAACCATTTTATCGTGAAAGCACAAACGTGGGATGCCATTTGTTTACTTGCCTAAAGAATTTTTACTTGCTCTTTGAATGGACCTTACTGAACTGTGATTGACCGATTCAATGTCTTGATTTATAGCATTGGTCTGATAAATATCCTAAAAGGAAGGACTTGGTATTTGCTAGTGCTTCGACGTTATTAATACGCGTCGTGCAGTATGAATTGCAGCACATGTTCCTCAGTCGGATTTCTCCATCGAAGAAAAACGGTTTACATAAAAAAATGTGGAAGTTGTTTCAACATGGTGACGATTCACATTATTCATATCACTAGTACAGCACATTACATCACAACGTACTGCCTTCATATCAGAGCAAACAAATATTAATAGAAGTTACGTTCACATATTATCGTTCATTGACAACTTTGGTGCATTGGGCCCCACCCAACGATACAGCCCCCGGCTGTTAAGGATCTGATAACTAGCGGCGAAATATCAATAGTGAAGGAAGTGAAAATAAGTTTACAATCAACAGAACTGTTAAGAGTTATAAGAAATCGAAGGACCTTAACAATAGAGAAGTCTTCAGTCCAGTACCGTGAAAGATGAATAGTCGGAATGTTGCATAGCAACAGTTGCTTTTGATAACATTATCAGTATTGACATCACAAATAGAGCCTGAAGACAGATACTCCAGTTGGTGCCGTTATGTAGTAAAATTGTTTGCTCTGATACGATGTTGTAATGTAATGTTCTAGTGATATGAATAAGGTGAATCGTCACCGTCTTCAAAGACAATCTCTCACTCTGTCTTTATGAAAACAGCGTTTTTCATCGATGAAGAAATTTGACTGAGGAACATGTGCTGGAAAACATACTGCATGATGTGCATTAACCACTCGTCGCTTCATTGTATACTCGCAAAGAAACGCCAATAACATTCCCCATCTAAAAATATAGGATAAAGTGCTATATTTTAATTAAACAGATAATCATTTTAGTGTTGAGTATTCCGTGCCGATCAGTGCATTATTGTAGGGGACCGTTCGTTTGCTAAAGAAACAACGAATTCTGTATTTTATGTTCTTATAAACCTTTCGATAAGCGAATACGCCTCACCTTGTCAATTGAAAATGTGCCGCCACCAGTTACTTCCCTCCTCCATCTACATAGCTTATAGTGACTCCTATATATTTAGAACTTGGTACTGAAACCTCTACCTTTGTTATACAACGTTAACACAGTCGATTACGCCTTGGATCGTTCAAAGCCTCATTCATACCTTAAAATTTAGTCAATCAATTGTGTCGATGTAAAAAAAGGCTCCTAACAGGGTGAACAATCTTACGAAGTAGTCATTGGACCTTATCTATGATAACCTCGTGTATCTATGATACACTCCACGTGAAACTGCCTGAAGTTTTGGCCTCCAATGGACGATAGCAAATGTTTCATTGTAACTACGAACATTATTGAAATAATTGATTTGCTCAATCATTCGAAGTGAGTTCTTGATACAGTGCATTCAAAAATAAATTTTGTGTTAAATTAACTTTCCCATTATGACCATACAGTGCGAAGCTGTTGTATCACGTAGACTAACGACAGATGCGAAATGTTTTGCATTACAAAACCATGACTGTAAATTTATCAAACTGCAATTATGACTCCCAGAATTATTTAGAATTACAGTATGTGCAGTGCTGTGCACATTTAAATGTATCTTTGACAACAATAATAGAGCTGTCACTATCAGTGTCTATATAATTCCTATTACTTTGTCTATGCAAAAATTCTCTCTCGCTCTCTCTCTTTGTCAGAGCCGTTACTGTTGTTCATAGAGGTATAGCCTAAAACAAATATAGTTCCCGTATAAGGGAAAGCGTAGCTATTCAATAAACTGAATATTAGGAACATACTTAAAATCGTATGGCATTGTTGGCCGGGAGGCCCCATGCGGGGGAGTTCAGCCGCCGTATTGCAAGTCCTCTTCAGCTGACGCCACATCGGCGACTTGCGAATCAGATGATGAAAATGATGGATACACAACACCCAGTCCCCTACCGCCAATCGAACCCGGGCACCCTGCGTGGAAGGCGGTAACGCTACGCTACAGAGGCGGACAAATTATTTCAAATTTTGTAGTAACGGCAGCACGTGAACATGGTTCCGTTTACTCTTACAAAAAGGTAAGCGAAAATACGACGCCAGTAAACGTTGTAGAGTCACTGTTGTTCCCTGAAGGCTTCGTTCCTACGATGTTTTGTTTTCCACTGTTGACATCACTGCCCTGGCAGTTGGGGCATCATAGATGCCGTGTGTGTGTGTGTGTGTGTGTGTGTGTGTGTGTGTGTGTGTGTCACTGCAAATGATACGGCGAGTTTTGAGGGACCAGCACATCAATTGATACTTGCCACTGTGTTTCTCGAATCTTTCCATCACGCTCCTGTCCTTGTGACATGGCGCATTATCTTGTTGAAATTGAAAGGGGTGGAGGAAGGGTATTCATACACAGAAAGGAAAACACAATGAAAATAAATGTGACAATAATAATACTTTGTAAACATTCCTCTTCTGTGTATCACTTCTGATAACTTCTTTGGCATGGAATGAACCAGGTTTTTTGTTTTTCGCAGTCTTTGAGATACTTTGCCATTCTTCTTGCAGACATTCTTTCACAGCAGTCTTACTTCTTACTTCATATTTCATGTTTTCTGGCCATTCTTCTAAGCGTATTCCAACGGTGTTCAACTGGATTACGGTTTGAACTTTGTGCCGGAAAGTTGAGGACATGAGTAGTATGGTACAACCACCGCAGACGAACAATTACCGCTGTAGGTCATTGTCTTGCTGAAAATAGTAATCAGTGCCTAAACTCGTGCTGTCAAGACTTTTACAGATTTTTGTTTAGGATATTAAAATTGTTACATTAAACAACAAAAATGCTAGCTACCAGATGTAGCTATACACTCAAATAGCATATCTCCTCGACCATTCTGCTTCACTGTGGATTGAATATGTTTGGGATCAGCTCAGCATTTGGTTGTCTCCCCATCACAATTCTGGCAATATTTACAGATACGTTAAATTTAATAATACGACAAGCCACCGGTACAGCTTGTCGGCCACAGCAGCTGCTACACTATTCTGACAATGAAAATGGCGAGTGGAACGACTGTCGCATCTTCTTCCTGAAGGGACGTCTTATACGTTCACGTATGTCAGCTCGCCAATACATTGACCGTCTGAGGGCACGTATTGTCAATACACGAAATACTGACGAGTAGAATTGATGGTCTGAAAAAGTTCCCAGTACTGTCAATACATGCTGAACGTGTGACGCGAAGTGTTGGTTTGACAATATCCTCCATGCAGATGTTGACAGATCTACATGAACCACCCACATAGTGTTCATGTGCGCTGCAAGTTCTCAGTTCGCCTTTGTGCATCTCATACCTTAGATTCAATTTTTCAAGTAGCCTTTTAACACAGAAAAATTTTAATTGACCAATGCGAGGGTAATTATCGTACGTAGCCTTTCAGGATGGTCAACGGAGGATTTTATTAATTTGAAAATGTAGGATGGTGAATTACGTAGCAGTTAGGAAAGACTGCTTCTACTGCGGAAAGTAGGTGACACATCTCTAATGGATAGAAAGAGGTCTGCAAAAGGCCTTCTCCGTTCCACAAAACTATTACCGTGTAAAACGTTAAAATTCTTACGTTAATTGCTTGAACATATCTTCGCCAGGCAGATAAGACTGCTTCAAAGCTTTCCATAGAATTTTGATAACTGTATTTCCTGATATTACAGAACACAAAGAGCACTCGAAAGACCTGTCTGTCACCAAAAATCCCAGTTACTCCTAATGTCTCGTATACACTGTTTACACATTTCATTAACGTTTCATCTCGTATGAACATTAATACCTGGCTGTGCGATGTAGGACTAGTGGGAAAGTAATTTGTGAAATCTTTCGGGTCCGTGGTTCTGATTTGTCAGTAAATAACATGTGACGAGTCACTCTTTTTCTTTTTTTCCCCCATCAATCTCGGATCCATTGCTCGTTTCTACTGTTTTGTGTTGATGGAAAACCATGGCTAATATAAATGCAGTATTCGGTTTTTTGTGTTGGACATCTTAACCTTGTAAAACCGCACTGTTAACCGACAATTTTTGTCTATATTATTACTGTGTAAGATCGCTTACATATATTTAAGGTGTGACAAACTAATTGTCAGTAAATATTTAACGTGTGCATCCCCCTTAACTCTTCTCAAGTTGCAAAGCCTGAAACTGCGAAAACAATACATACAACTACTCTCCAGGCACAGTACTGCTATAATCACCCCCAAGTTCTTTCGGTGCATCAGCATTGGTAGTGTTGTTGTGTGACGACAGAGTTTAGTGAAATCTCCCTGCCAAGAAGTGGTCAGACCAGTTCTAATATACGCTGTAGATGCCAGCGATATTGATAGAGGAAGCTTTTTTTTATATTTTACTAAATCTTTGTTTTGGGAGTCGTCTGATGTAAGGTAAATCAGTTATCTTATTGTTACGTCACTTGTAGGGAGTAACAATTTTTTACAATATCAATCTTTAAACAACGCCTTTTGGCCTACAAATGAAGGTTCCTTGTTATTTATTTCAGTCTGATAGTTTCTTCCGTGGATCACTAATGGCGAGATGGCGTGAGATCGGTGAAGTAGCAACACTACTCGTCGGGAAAAATACCCAAGGAGTTCACTCAAATAAGTTGCTTCAAAAAAAGGTTAAAATTGATTTCTTAACACTTTTATACATCATTCTATCCTCTTGTGACAATTTTGAAGTAATTAAGTTATGATATTTAGAATCCTCTCTGTTCTTCCTCATGCAGAACTCTAATTGAAAAACTGTCTCCTGCAGACGCTTGTTTTTCTTTGAGGCTAGAAAATGTGCTCGGAAATCAGAAAAACAAAGATAGGATCCTGTTGGGATGGTACTGGTCACAGCATCCGGTTAGGTGCATATGATGTAAGCCTTCAGAAAAATGCATCTGGATCCAGTATATTACTTCCTTTTTTTCACTTAAAAATGTTTGGTTTGATACCTTAAAATACCTAGATTCAGAATGTGTAAGTGGTAAGACTGTATGAATGAACTGAAAATCTCACTACTACTACTACTACTACTACTACTACTACCACCACCCCTCCGTATCCGACAAGTGTCGCATTAAAATGTCAATATTGGCTCCTAAACCGCACGACTTTTGATGCCCACTAGTTTACGGTGTGAAGTTTTAACAGTGGTTTGACGCGGCCATGGCGAAGACTGAATGATGAAGCAGCGTCTCCTCACATGTGGTCGGACACGCCTGGGACGCAAATGATGTCGGTAACACCGCTCATGTGCTGTGATCTGGAGTCGCCTTCTGCGACGCGGCAAGTTTTGTGTGTGTGTGTGTGTGTGTGTGTGTGTGTGTGTGTGTGTGTGTCGGTCCTCAGCCAGCAGCGGCGGCGTGCCCTGCGCCTGCTGCCTCCGCAGCCAAACACCTTTCACTCGCGTGAAAGTACGCCTGCCGGCCACTTCCTGGGTTGATGCCCCAATTCACCTCGATTGGGCGCCCGCTACGCCATCGCTGGCCAGCCTCCTGTTTGCTCAGCGCGCGTTAAGTTCGTGTTACACGATCGACAATGTCTCAATTGACTACTTGAGACAAACGCGTCTGCTGCAGCGCTCCTCCTGGCTTTCAGTACCATTACTGGGTCTTCACGCTTAGAGTCGTCTACATCTACATTCATGCTCTGCAAGCCCCCTGACGGTGTGTGGCGGAGGGTACCTTGAGTACCTCTATCGGTTCTCCCTTCCATTCCAGTCTGGTATTGTTCGTGGAAAGATAGATTCTCGGTATCCCTCTGTGTGGGCTCTAATCTCTATGATTTTATCCTCATGGTCTCTTCGCGAGATATACGTAGGAGAGAGCAATATACCGCTTGACTCCTCGGTGAAGGTATGTTCTCGAAACTTCAACAAAAGCCCGTACAGAGCTACTGAGCGTCTCTCCTCCAGAGTCTTCCACTGGAGTTTATCTATCACCTCCGTAACGCTTTCGCGATTACTAAATGATCATGTAACGAAGCGCGCTGCTCTCCGTTGGATCATCTCTACCTCTTCTATCAACCCTATTGGTACGGATCCCACACCGCTGAGCAGTATTCAAGCAGTGGGCGAACAAACGTACTGCATCCCACTTCGTTTTCGGATTGCATTTCCTTAAGATTCTTCCAATGAATCTATCTGGCGTCTGCTTCACTGACGATCAACTTCATATGGTCATTCCATTTTAAATCACTCCTAATGCCTACTCCCAGATAATTTATGGAATTAACTGCTTCCAGTTGCTGACCTGCTATATTGTAGCTGAACTATAAATGATCTTTTTTTCTGTGTATTCGCAGCACATTATACTTGTCTACAGAGATTCAATTGCCATTCCCTGCTCCATGTGTCAATTCGTTGCAGATCCTCCTGCATTTCAGTACAATTTTCCACTGTTACCACCTTTCGATATACTACAGCATCATCCGCAAAAAGTCTCAGTGAACTTCCGATATTATCCACAAGGTCATTTATATACAGGGTGTCACACCTAACGTTACCGCTGGATATATTTGGTAAACCACATCAAATACTGACGAACCGATTCCACAGACCGAACGTGAGGAGAGGGGCTAATGTAATTGTTTAATACAAACCATACAAAAATGCACGGAAGTATGTTTTTTAACACAAACCTACGTTTTTTAAATGGAACCACGTTAGTTTTGTTAGCACATCTGAACATATAAACAAATACGTAATCAGTGCCGTTTGTTGCATTGTAAAATGTTAATTACATTCGGAGATATTGTAACCTAAAGTTGACGCTTGAAACCTCCGACGTTCAGTTGCGTGTTGTAACAAACACGCGCCACGGTCGGCGAGCAGTATCTGCAGGTACATGTTTGCGATGACGACCGTGTTTACGAGTGTGGCTGTAGTGCACTGTTGTGGCTTGGCCTAGCTGTCGCAGTGTCCGCATGTAGCGCTTGCTGCTATTGTTATTCTGCATTCGTCTCCGCACGCAGACCAACTGTAGTACACCGTGTTACCAGACGTCTGTGATAGTGTAGTGTTGTAGGAACTGTGACCATGGTGTCTTCGAACTCTGAAAAGGCGGAGATGATACTCATCTATGGCGAGTGTCGACGAAATGCAGCTGAAGCCTGCAGGGTGTATGCAGAACGGTACCCGGACAGAGAGCATCCAACGTGCCGCACATTGCAAAACATCTACCGCCAACTGTATGCAACAGGTATGGTCGTAGCACGCAAACGGGTTAGTAACAGGCCCGTCACAGGAGAAGCGGGTGCAGTTGGTGTGTTAGCTGCTGTTGCCATGAACCCACACATGAACCCACACATGAGTACACGGGACATTGCGAGAGCCGGTGGACTGAGTCAAAGTAGCGTCATGCGCATACTGCTTCTTCACCGCTTTCACCCGTTTCATGTGTCGCTACATCAGGAATTATATGGTGATGACTTTAATCATTGAGTGCAATTCTGTCAATGGGCATTAACAGAGAATGCGTTGCAGTTCTACCTGTTTACGATGATGCGGGTTTCACAAACCACGGGGCAGTGAATCTACGGAACATGCATTACTGGTCCGTGGACAATCCTCGCTGGCGACTGGTAGAGCGACAGCGACCGTGGACTTCAAATGTATGGTGCGGAATCATTGGCGACCACCTCATTGGTCCTCACTTCATTGCAGGGGCCCAAACAGCTGCAACATACATCGCGTTTCTACAGAATGATCGGCCAACGTTGCTCGAAAATGTTCCACTGGAAACGCGTCGACGTATGTGGTATCAGCATGATGGTGCACCTGCACATTTCGCTATTAACACTAGGCTGACCCTTGACAGGATGTTCGACGGGCGTTTCATAGGACGTGGAGGACGCATAAATTGGCCAGCCCGTTCTCCTGATCTTACACCTCTGGACTTCTTTCTGTGGGGTACGTTAAAGGAGAATGTGTACTGTGATGTGCCTACAACCCCAGAGGATATGAAACAACGTATTGTGGCAGCCTGCGGCGACATTACACCAGATGTACTGCGACGTGTAAGACATTCATTACGCCAGAGACTGCAATTGTGTGCAGCAAATGATGGCCACCACATTGAACATCTATTGGCCTGACATGTCGGGACACATTCTATTCCACTCCGTAATTGAAAACGGAAACCACGTGTGTACGTGTACCTCACCCCTCAAGGTAATGTACATGTGCGTCAGTGAAAAAGACCAATAAAAAGGTGTTAGCATGTGGACGTATTGTGCTGTTCCAGTCTCTTCTGTACCTAAGGTCCATCACCGTTCCCTTGGGATCCCTACGTAATTCGGTGCTCTCCGATACACACGATCGAACAGCGGAGGAGTGGTACTAAAGTGTCAACTTTAGGTTACAATATCTCCGGATGTAATTAACATTTTACAATGCAACAAACGGCACTGATTACGTATTTGTTTATATGTTCAGATGTGCTAACAAAACTAACGGGGTTCCATTTAAAAAACGTAGCTTTGTGTTAAACATACTTCCGTGCATTTTTTAAAAGTATGTATTAACCAATTGCACTAGCCCCTCTCCTCACGTTCGGTCTGTGAAATAGATTCGTCAGTATTTGATGTGGTTTACGAAATATATCCAGCGGTAATGTTAGGTGACTCACACTGTATATTGTGACACTCCCCTGCGGCACACCTGAAATCACTCTTACTTCGGAAGACCTCTCTCCATTGAGAATGACATGATGCGTTCTGTTATCTACGAACTCTTCAATCCAATCACACAATTGGTCTGATAGTCCATATGCTCTTACTTTGTTCATTAAACGACTGTGGGGAACTGTATCGAACGTCTTGCGGAAGTCAAGAAACACGGCATCTACCTGGGAACCCGTGTCTATGGCCCCCAGTCTCCATAGAATAAGGTTTCCTTTGTAAAACGTAAATACTTTATGCTTTCAGATACTTCATCTCTCTTACAGAACACTTTTAGGAAAAACACCAGGACCTTGCGTAACTTTCCAGTGTGCCACGAAATAATAAGGCTTAAGACGACAGGGAAGCACATAATTAGTTTCTATAATAGAAGTGAGCGCAACCAGAATGTCGTAACTTCCGATGTCAGCAGACGCCACACTCGCCAGTCTATAGATCACAGACGTCATTCACACGCACTTGGTTCGTGTTTGGTTGCTGATTTATATGCAGGCACGAAAGGCAAGCACGCACTTGAGTAGTCGATATTGACAGCTACCTGTAATCAGATACTCGTGTATGCTACGGACTTCCCCAGTTGACTTCGCCCAACAGTAAAATTTTAAGTTGTCAAGGGAAAGCCCCCTCATCCCAACCACTCCCCTAAATTCATTATCGTCAGCGCTTACATGGTCCATCATCCCCAATGCATATTTCCTCAGGTTGAGTGGGACCATCTTGGATATATTCGCCATTCTTTTTCCATTTCAAGAGCAGGGTTCTGAACCTGTGCACTGCTTCTCAGACAAATTTCGAACAGCTATCATACGATGGTTTTATGATATTTTATAACTAAGAGTCCTATTGTTTGTTAAAAAACATATCGTGATTATCAGAGAGAGTTGTCTATCATCGTCAATGTGCATCATTCATTAACCCCTACGAGGTTGGACCCTGTTCCACACGTCTGTATTCTAATCCAGCTTAAAAATAAATATCAGGACTAAGCTACTTACATCGATTTGACAAAATGATTCAAACGGCTCTAAGCGCTAAGGGACTTAACATCTGAGGTCATCAGTGACCTAGACTTAGAACTACTTGAACCTAACCAACCTAAGGACATCACACACGTCCATGCCAGAGGCAGGATTCGAACCTGCGACCGAAGCAGCAGGGCGTTTCCGGACTGGAGAGCCTAGAACCGCTCGACCACAGCGGCCGGCATCAATTTGACAACCAGCAGTAACTTTCATATCGTTTTTAATGCGAAACACAAACCAATCCTATATGAGAGTTAACTAACTTCCCTCTAAAAATGCCATTATGAGAATAATCACGCATAAAACATAGCACTTGTTGGATAAAACTCAATGTTAGCTCTAAAGTTAATTTGGCTCCTCACAAAATCTCTATAACAACGTCTGATTAAAAAAAATCTTATACTGATGCAAGTTAAAGTAATGTGATTTGCAGCTCTTTAATCTCCTCCTGACGACCTCAAATTTGACAGGAATGAATTAGTGTCATGTGTGTTGCTATTTAAAGTGCGTAATTAAACATTCTTAATAAAGCTTATAAAAGCATTAACATGAGGCATATATACTCCATAGTCCGCCAAATAGGGGTTTCGTCTGCTACCAGGTCTTTGCTCGCGCATTAACCATCTTTTTGTTTGTTGTCCACGTAACAATCAGTTTGCGGACATCGTGTATGTGAACTAATATCTATGACAAAGGTTTATTTAACGTACATAAGTGCACACTTCGGCATAAGTGGTGGTCACAAATTAACATTTTTTGTTGCAAAACAAACACGCAATATACCGGGTGATCAAAAAGTCAGTATAAATTGGAAAACTGCATAAATCACGGAATAATGTAGATTAAGAGGTACAAATTGACACACATACTTGGAATGACATGGTTTTATTAGAACCAAAAAATACAAAAGTTCAAAACATGGCGCTTCATCTGATCAGAATAGCAATAATTAGCATAACGAAGACAAAGCAAAGATGATGATCTTTACAGGAAATGCTCAATATGTCCACCACCATTCCTCAACAATAGCTGTAGTCGAGGAATAATGTTGTGAATAGCACTGCAAAGCATGTCCGGAGTTACGGTGAGGCATTGGCGTCGGATGTTGTTTCAGCATCCCTAGAGATGTCGGTCGATCACGATACACTTGCGACTTCAGGTAACCCCAAAGCCAATAATAGCACGGACTGAGGTCTGGGGACCTGGGAGGCCAAGCATGACGAAAGTGGCGGCTGAGCACACGATCATCACCACCAAACGACGCGCATCTGTCGGACATTTTGTGAACTTTGTTTTCTTTTGGTTCTAATAAAACCCCATGCCATTCCAAGAATGTGTGTCAATTTTTACCCCTCTATCTACATTATTCCATGGTTTATTAAGTTTCCAAATTTATACTGACTTTGACTGTTTCATGACTTGAAATCTACTAACAGCTTTTCTCTATTATTCTTTAAGGTGTTTAAATTAGCTGCCTTGAGGTCAGATGGTAATCTGTACTATTTTTTTTAATACTTGCAGTTCTGTGACAGTTTTCCCTATCCCGCGTATTGTACGTATGTACATTAGTCTGTTACATTGTATTCTTAATTTTGTTTTACAGACGGTATTATTACAGGATGTAGATGAATAGATTGTTAGTTTTCTGGAGTTTTCTCTACAGGGCTTCTACTGGTTACCTTAGCTACCACTCTTAGTGCTTTTTTTCCTCTCCGTGGTCTGAAGACCCTCTCTCTACAGACAGCTGGTGCCCCATTTCTCAATACCATATTGACACCATAGACGTATCAATCCGAAGTATATTTGTCTCAGGCTGTCGTGGTCCAGGAATGCTGAGACCCGTTTCAGCGGATACACATTTGTACTGATTTTCTTACAAATACAGTATATTCTTTCCATGATAGGTGTTCTTTCAACAAATACACCCAAAAATGTGTTCATGTAGCTAAGCGCCAATGGAGGTGTAAATTGTGTACTAGTTAAGTTTCGATTATAGCTAAGCGTAAATTGCATTTTCACAGTCTTCTCTTTGGTTACTTGTAACTTCTTCGGTGTAAGATAACTTGGCAGAAAACTGTAACAGATTTTACTACAGTTTGTAGTAGTTCGCATATCGTGACTTCAGCCGACAGATGGATGGCTTTACGGAGCGAGGTGCCGCAGTGGTTAGCAGACTGGACTCGCATTCGGGAGGACATCGGTTCAATCCCGCGACATGCCGTCCTGATTTAGGTTTGTCGTGATTTCCCTGGTTAAGTCGGTAACGTACACAAGAAACAGAAAAGGCACAAATATACTTCCTTGGGACACATCACATTGTTGCGGGTTGATTTGGTTGTTAGCCAACTGTTCAGTCCTTTAATAAGTTAGCTTCACACATTGTTTCTTGTCTTTCAAATAGGAGGCAAGCAGTTATAAGGCTACCACTCTCATCTCGTATGCTCTAATTTATGCAAAAGAATTGTATGATCCATAGTATTTGTTGTTCAGGAAGGTCTCTGTTCCCTTGTCTCCTTGATCTAGCTTATTCAGTATTTCGTGTATAAAAGTTGCTACTACTGTTACAGTACATCTTCTTTTTCCTAAAACCATGTTGTGGATCGTTGAATAGATTGACGAAATAAGCCTCAGATTAATTTAAAGTTACTGTGGCCTACTAACAAGAGTTGCTTAAGGCTTGTTTGAGCTTTAAGATTAGTGAAAGAGTCCTTGTATTTTTGCTGAGCTGTTTGTATTTTGTTAAATAATATTGTAAGTTAGTATCTCTAAAGATTTATATAACAGTCTTTCATGTGTTCTCTCTGTTCAGTGGTTTCAGGAGGGAAATTATCAGATTTGTGAGCTATAGCATTGTTTACTTGTTTTCCTGAAGGACGTATTTCATTTAAAGTTTTATTGAATAGTTTATAGAAATGTTCGCATTTATCATTCACATTTGTTGCACTGTAAACGGAACCATTTATAATTGCCGGATGCCCTCTTATCTTCGAGTAACTCTTACTGCTTCCTCAAACGAAACATTTAAATGGAAAAGTACAGATGTGGAAGACAAGGTACTCTTGCAATCTGTTGTAAAACCATGTTTCTGTGGACGAAATTTGGTACACCATTTTTAAATTTTAACCCACTGAAGAAACAGCGTCTGGTGCCGAGGAGTTGACAATTAGCTAAAGCACATAAATTTCTGAAGAATTTGTAGTGACGCAATATGTGAACGTTTCTGCCACGCTCAACGTGTGCATGCCTCGTAGAGAGATACGTGATCGGTTGCGGACAGAGGCTTTGGTGACAAGGACAAGATTGGGCACTTGTCTCGTCCTCGAAGCTGGGGATAGACTTCGTATTTATTACAGGATTCTGGCGTAATTTTACCAATTGTCTACTATCCTACTAAATAGATTCAGCACTGCCGCGATGAAACATACTGTGGTTTCTTAATCGGCATATTTTTTTTAGTTACTGTTCTTGTATGGTTTCTTAAAATTATTTCCGTGTCTCCACTTTGAGAAGCACTAATTACGCATATTTCTTCGCTATTCTTGTATTCAAACTATCGTTCTTTAATTCTTCAGTAGCAACCGAACATTAAACATTACTTCTGTATTAATCTATTTCTTGTGAAAAGTTTTATTAAAAACCCCTCCATTAAGCATGAATATTACGTAATTTCTTATCTTCAAATCGAAATTGTGATTTATCATATTGACAAGATATACGCTTAGCTTAGCTTATTTTAATAAAATATGCTTACTAATTTGCTATCTAAGTACTCCACCTGAAGAACATAGAATGAATGGATAACTGTTAACTGTTTCCTTATACAGTACGCTCTCAAACTATCTGTACCAGTTATAAAAAAGGTAGTGACTCTAAAATATTGCACTATGGTTGTGAGATGTCTTTTAGAGGAATGGAATGAGGTGCAATGGATGGAACAAAGTCAAATGTCAAAAATTGTTGGGTGGCTACCCGAAATTGATTTAAGTTCTTAAATTATTTTTCCATTTATGGATAGCTGGTACGTGGGTTCACTGAGCAAGGAGACAGAGGCACCTACTCTTTCGCGTGGTTGGTTTGGAATCAGTTTGCTTAGAATTCGTAACTTCCGTAAAAACTAAGTTTTGCGACGCGTTTTAACAGTATTGAAGGTGAATCGAGCTGGACATTTACTTGCAAACGATTGTGCTGTTCTTGATGCACTTGGATGGTGGTGCACTTATGAATGCCGCATGTGAAACAATATTTCATTAGAAAAACAACAGTTCATGCAATAATTTGAAAATCAGTAAATGATTCGACACAAGGGCATAACACCCCACGGAGCTCGCCACTCTTTGGCGGGTTCGTGCTTGGCTGCCACGGAGCCCCAGCCATTGCAAGATCTATTCCCTTCCAAGCTGCATGTCTATCCTCTTACTGTTCTTTTTCCTCTCCCTTGGGAACATATCTGGGGTTTTATTGGGAACGTTCCGCGTTGTCCGTTGCTGACATAAAACAGTAGTGAGACTGTGTTTTCGTTCCCTTTTCCTTTGTTTCCCTTCTCCTACCCTTCCTCCGCTTCCTGTGTGCTCCTGAAGGCCGGGCCCATGCATCTGACGCGTAACAGGTGACTGAGTAACGTGTAATTCCCAGCCCCGGGACGACAGGTAGGGTTTCCACGCACCACCTGGTACAGACCAGATCCAGGGAGACGTGATTGCCTGAGCTGCTACCTTCCCAAATTGTCTATTGGTCCCTCTGTCAGGTGTTCGGGAGGTGTGACCTGAGGTGTGATCAATCACCTAAGACGGGTACTCCCCCTTGTGAAGGGGGTTACCAGGTGGAAGAAACACGCCATCATTGATGCTGGCAATCACAGGAATTTTCTTGCAATAAGCCAATCATCTTCACAATCAACGTTTACATTTTGTAAATGGAATGAGGCTAGCGATTCGAAGACCCTTCCAGCTGCACGATGGTTCCTCATGGTTTCACGTACTGAAGACGGTCAGTCCTCTGCAATGGTAAATCCGTTAATTGCTCAGAAAGGTGTTGATGCAGTTGCCACCCCTGTGAAATCCTGCACTCGTTTACAGAATCGCACTTTGCTTTTTGAGACTACTTCCGATTCTCAAGCACAACAACTGCTCGCTGCCTCACTTCTCCATGGCTATCCTATTCGTGTCGAGAGCCATAGAACTCTTAAATTCTTCCTGTGGTGTTACTTACACTAGGCTGCTCGATGGTCTAAGGCCGAAATCCAATCGTACCTCTCTAATCCGATCAGGTTAAATAAATAAATAAATAAATAAATAAAAATAAAATAATCAGGGTATCATTGCCACCCATCAGGTGATCAAAAAGGTAGATTCCTCCTTAGTGCCCACCCACATTCTTTTTCTCACCTTTGATAAAGCAGTGCTTCCGTCCAAGGTCAAAGCAGACTGACATTCAGTCGGACTGTACACTCCGAACCTGATGCGCTGCCACCAGTGCCATCGTTTCAACCACACTCGAATGTCTTGTCGACACCCAGCCAAATGTGTAACCTGTGATATGAATGCGCACAAGGACGATTGTCTGCCGCCTCATCCCTGCTGTATCGACTGCAATGGCGGCCATGCCACCACTTCACGAGATTGTACCATGTATCTTGCTAAGTGGGCAGTCCAGGAGATCCTGGGTAAAAGAAAAAGTTCCTTATCAGGTTGCTCACATGTTATTGGTTAGTAGCAAACCAAACGTTCCACCGTCTGGCTCTTATAGTACTGTTCTTGCTACGTCTCGCTACATGGAGGACATGGTCATGCAGACATGCGACCTAAAGTTCAGCTCTGAGGTTGTGAAATCGCCCAGTGTCAAGGTAGCAGCTCCATCCCCTCGTCCAGCTATGCAACAAGCCATGAGACTCTCGCCTCAAGGGGGGAAGCCACCAGCTACACAATGGGCACGCCGGAAAGGACAGTAGTAGTACTCCTGTGAAGACTTCGTACATCCCTCCTGCCAACCAACACATAGGTCTCCCTCTGCTAACTGGAAAGGCTTGGAGAACTCAGACGATCTTCTATTTTACTGACTCGATCGTCTTTGATGGTGTCGCCATGTGATACCATCGCCTGGCTGCTCTGTGTGTCTCCAGTGCGCACCACCAACCGTTTCTCTGCGTTGAACTCCAAAGACCGTCAGCACAAGAAAGCAGATGCTTCTATGGACCTCAAGGAGCAGGATCCTCCTGCCTCTGCCCTGTAGAAGAAAGTCTTCGCAAGCTGGCACTTAACAGCCGCTGAGGTGACAGCCCCTCATTTTTTTCTCATCATGACTCTCCCCCAATGGAACGTTTGCGGCCTTAGATCCAACAGAGAATTTACGACTAATTTTAGAACCATTGCGTCCCCTTGTACTCTTCCTTCAGGAAACCAAATTGCATCCTTATGACCACTTAGAGCTCTCACATTTCTTCCCAGTTGTTTCGACCTTCCCCCTGAGGTCGGCATTCCATCTCAGGGAGTCATGCTGCTGATATGGGGAGACATTCGTAGTCAACCCATCTCCCCGACTACCCATCTTCAAGCTGTTGCAGTTCGCACTTTCCTTCCACACCTGACTTTCCCATATGTACCATTTATCTCCCTACGCCACCAGGGCAGACTTCCTCCAGCTTATTGGCCAGCTACCTCATCCATTTCTTCTGCTCGGTGTCTTTCATGTGCATCAACCCCTTTGGGATTCTCCCAGATCATGTCAGGGAGGTGCCCTCCTTCATCAACTTAAGCTCCTCTGCCTTAAGACAGGAGCACCAACTCCACGCACACTTATTCCCATTTGGACCTAGACCTATGCTACTGCACTGCACTGCACTGCTCAGCTTGCCCATGGTCTCAAGTGGTCCGTTCTGACGCCTACTCATGCGACCATTTCTCACATGTTATCTGTCTGCTGTCTACTACCCCACCTGCGCACACACACAAATGGCAGCTTACTAAGGCTGGCTGGTGTCTACTCCTCCCTGGCGGCTTTCAAAGAGCAAGATTCCCCCAGTTGCGATGACCAGGTGGAATGTCTTACAAACATTATGCTTACTGCTGCAGAACGTTCCACTCCTCGCACTTTTTCTTCTCTATGCCGCGTCCCAATCCCTTGGTGGACCAAGGCATGCTGCGACGCAATTCGCGTGTGGAGACACCATCTCTGTATTTTTGTCATCCTACAATGGCAAACTGGATTCATTATAAACAGATACATGCACAGTGTCTCGCGTTCTTTGGGATAGCAAGAAACCTAGCTGGATTTCATTCACTAGTTCTTTTAACAATTCAGCTTTCTCCTCTGTCTTGTGGGCCAAACTCTGACAGCTCTCTGGGACTAAGATTCATTCCCCAATTTCTGGCCTGACCATAGCCGACGATGTCGTCGTGGACCCTATTGCTGTATCCAACAACTTTGGCCGCCTTTTTGCGGAAATTTTGGGCTCTTTGTTATTACCGTGCCTTCCTCCATCAGAAACGAGCGGAGGCGGCTCGGGCGATACTGTTCTCAGAATTGTGCTGCAATGCCGCCTATACTATGAGGGAGCTAGATCATGCCCTCAGTTCATCCGATACTCCTTCCCAGGGCCAGACGCTGTCCACATACAGATGTTGCAGCACCTTTCTCTTGCGGGCAAGCTCTTTCTGCTTAATATGTACAACCGCATCTGGGCAGGGGGCAATTTTTCTGACGCTGGCGTGAAGTCACCGTCTTACCCATACCTAAGCCCAGTAAGGTCACCACGTTCCTTGTGCCTAAAGCCCCATCTCTCCCACCAGCTGTTTTTGCAAGGTGATGTAACATATGAATCATTCCCGGCTGGTATGGTGGCTCAATTTGGGCAATTTACTAACACACAGCACAGTGTGGATTTCGAGCGCATCATTCTGCAGTTGACCATCTTGTTACTTTCTCCACCCATGTCATGAATGGTTTTCTGCGAAAATCCCAGACTGTGGCCGTGTCTTTCCGATTTCGAGAAGGCCTATGACACCTGCTGGAGAACTGGTCTTCTCCGTACCCTTTATATGTGGGGCTTCCGTGGCCACCTGCCCTGTTCCCTTCAGGCATTTTTAAAAGATAAAGTTTACAAGATGCGTATGGGTTCTGCCTTGTCGGACTCCTTTATCCAGGAAAACGGTGTGCCTCAGGGTTGCGTCCTGAGCGTCGTCGTCTTTACTATCGCCATTAACCCTATAATGGCAAGTCTCCCGCCGGACACTTCCGGCTCCCTTTTTGTTGACGATTTTGCCATCTGTTGCTGTTCTCAACGGAGTTGCTTCATTGAAACGAAGTCTTCAGCGATATCCTGATCGTCTTTACTCAAGGAGCATCGACAATGGGTTTAGTTTTTCCACTGACAAAACTGTTCGTATGAATTTCTTGCGGCGCAATTTGTGGCTTCCACCATTTTCACATGTTGGGCCTGTTGCTGTTCCGTTCATTGAAACTATGAAATTCCTGGGGTTCATGCTTGATAGGAAACACTCTTGGTTTTCCCACAAGCCTTATCTGGCAGCTGGCTGTACATGTCCCTCAATGTCCTACATGTCCTCAATGGTACCTCCTGAGGTGCAGGACAACCACCCACTGGTCCATTGTCCATTTTTGAAACACGACTATGGGTTCTTTGTTTGTGTGTCTGCACGTTCATCCCACTTACGCTGTCTCAACACTATCCATAATCGTGGCATTCGTTAGGCCACTGGCGCCTTTTACACTAGTACAGTTGAGTGTCTGATGCAGAAACTGTGGAACTACCACTGTCCTACTGCCATGACTTTCTCCTCAGCAGGTATGCATGCCGTTTGTCTGCCATGTGTGGCCACCCATTCTAGGCCGCCTCCTTCGATGACTCCTTTGATTGACAGTATGGGGCGCATCCCTCTTCTATTACCTACTGGAGTCCACTTCCGGCATTGCTCCAGTGGCTTAACTTCACACTAACTGCAACTTTCACAGTGGGTGTGAACCATTCACCATCTTCACATCATGCAGCAGCCCGTGTTCTCCTTGGCCTTCATTCACGTCGTAAGGACACTATTTCAGCCTCGCTCTAGTGCTTTGTTTCACGGCCTTCGCATGGAACTTTCAGATAGTAACTTTCTGCATGCTGATGGCTCTCGGACTGATAGTGGTGTCGGGTGTGCCATCATCATTGGCGCCCACATCTTTAGATATTGGCTTCTGGCACACTGCTCAGTATTTGCAGCCGAGCTCCTCCCCCCCTGTATCAGGCCACAGAGTTTATCCAGCGACACAGCCTTTTCAGTTGTCCTGCTCACTCTTTCAGCGCCCTTCAAAGTCTAGGTGCACTGCACACCGCCCATCCCTTAGTGCAATGGGTCCAGGAAAACCGTCACTTGCTGACTCTTGGTGGAGCCACTGTGATGTTTCTGTGGGTTCCTGGTCATGTCGGTCTGCCAGGAAACGAGGCTGCTGACGCTGCTGCCAAGGCTAAGTCCTCGTACCTCAGCCCACTAGTTCCTATATTCCATCCAATGAAATCTGTGTTGCTGCCTTTCAGGTGGTGGTGTCCCTTTGGCATCGCCATTGGCTCTCCCTTCGTGGAATGAGCTCCGTATTATTAAGCCTCTCACAGCGGCTTGGACAACCTCCTCCCGTTAGGTCATTTTAACTAGCTTGCGTATTTAGCACTGCCTTTTCAGCCATCGTCATGTAAGTGGCGCTCCACCGCCACTTTGTACACACATGCCCAAGTTTTAACTGTCCACCACATCCTGATGGAATGCTAATTTTTTTAACTGTTTACGTTCCCACTTGGGTTTGCTATCTGAGTTATCAGCCGTTTTAGCAAATGACGCGCAGGCTGTCGACCGCGTTTTACTTTTTGCCCACGAAAGCAGTGTGGGGGAGGCCATTTAATTTTTAGTTTTGGACCCCCGTTTCTGTATGGTGTCTTTTTTAGCCCTTTCTCCACGTCCCTGTTTTCAGATGTCTTCTCTTATGTCTATTGGGAGTGTCGTGTAGTCGTTTTTAACTCCTTTTCTTCGTGTTCTATAGTTTTGACTTGAGCGGAAATGACCCCAGTTGTTTTTGCGTCATAAAATGAAACAAAAACAAGAGCATAATGGGCATGCTGGCACGCCAGACAGTTGTATAAATTCAGTATGTATCTGATGCGAGCCACAACACTTCATGGATATATGCTAGTAACAAGAGTGCCCAAAATGGTTTGTCGCAAAATCTCAAATATTTCGCCATTCAACGCGAAATTAAAGATACGACCCATCTTCTCCACCCCACCTAGCCCAGATCCTGAATATGCTCTTGGGCCGACACAGTTAAGGGACGGATAGCCCTAATTTCTTTTACAACACGTTCTTTTAAACTTTGAGAACCTGTGCTACTTTGACATTTGTTTGATGGCATTTATCCAATTCCCCTGAAAGGAAATTCGCAGCTATAAAAATGACTGCGTGTCTCCTATCATCTCTTGGTATTTGCCAGTAGACTGGCATAAAGTCGTCGTGGTGAGTCGTTGGGCAGATCTGTCAGTATTTTCATAATTTGTCAGACCTACGAAATATCATTCACTTTATCTAATTCAGAATTGATATTGCAAATTAAAAAATTGAGACTATTTGAATTTGATGAAACTAACATGATGTATTATGAAAATAACTTTATAATTCATTATTTACTTCTTACCTTGTAGTACAGTAGCAAAGACATGTAAAATAAACAGACCTTTACTTCACTTAAAGATAGGCCGGATGAAGATCAGGCGGCTTGACTTGAGTATACACTTAAAGGCACAGATCACGCTTTCTTCTGTGCATAGGTTTTAGTCGTCAGAATATCGCGGGGATCGCGTCTCAGAATTATATTTCAAAGAATTTTGCGTTCACGAAGCTGTCAAATGGAACAACGAAGATAGCATGAAAGCTCAAGTTCATTAATCCCCTTTGTACCTGTGCCAAAACTTGCTCTTGCCATTAAATGGCAGCTATTGCTCCCGTGGTGTACTCGTTGGGGAGAGTTCGTCACCAAAGTAACATCCTTGCACTTACATGAAACTAATTAAGTTGGTATCCAGTAGGTGTCCCAAAACTCCACTGCAGGCATATCTAGTATTTTTTCCTTCGAATGTTGACTCGTTGCACACATTCCTGGTCCATTTTCTTGCTGGTTCCACCTACCTTCATCTTGGTAGGTGGACTGGCTTCATCAGCACCTAACTAGAATTCTCAAGGGTCTTCGGGTCTCGATCCAACACTAGCAGTCAAATATACGACAAACTTCGTTAAAGTTTACAGATGAACGTAACAGAATTACTGCAACAGAATTACTGCAAAATTGGTTATACTTTCCGTACTACTGGATGCAGTTTAAATTGCATGTGTAACTGAAGTGACGCTTCCTATATTGGGTTACTGCTCAAGACTGTTTGCATTAAAAGCGATGTATTTGCGCCATATTAAACTCCGCTTCCAAATTCACTGCTGTGCGCTGTAGCGCGCATTCTTACTGGGGTCAAGCAAACTGGAGCAACTTCGGTGTTTTTCCGCTGAAAAAACGTTTCGATATTCAAAGCTTTCCACCAACTTTTGCACGCCGTTGTGACCAGAGTTCGGGAACCCATTCCTCCATTCTTCTCAGCAGTCGCATTCGCATATTATTTCCGTGCACTGCGCGTTCGTCGTCCGTACTGCTTTCCCCAACCTGTGATTTCGGTTCATGCCGGCGCTGTCCCCGTACTCATCTTGTGGACGTCTGACAGTCAGCAGTCACTATGTAATCTTCTGTCTTCTCTTGTGCCAACCTCTTCAACTCGGAGTAACACTAACACGCTACACCCTCAGTTACTTGTGGACTGTATTCCATTATGTCTTCCCCCTGCAGTTTTATCCTCTACAGTTTCTTCTAGTACCACGGAAGTTATTCCCTGATGTCTTAACATGTGTTCTATTATCCTGTCCCTTCTTGTCAGTGTCATTAATATATTCCGTTCTCCGCTTATACTGTAGAGGACCTCTTCATGTCATATCTCAGTCCACCCAATTTTCAACATTCTATCCTCAAGGCTATGTAGACCTCACATTTCTTCGAAAATAGTTGATGGAAACCGTTTCCGACAATCTCGTGCCCGCGTGCATAGGGTACTTTCTTAAAGTGTGTTGTATGTATTGGATTTACTTGCAAAAGATGATGCTGGTAACGTGCGCCCTCGCACACTTTGTACGGTTGTTAGACATAAAACTCTGGGAGCGCTAATTATTGCAAATGAGCTGAGTTAACGTAGCTGTGGGTATTCACGCGCCCTGGCAGCTGGAGTCGAAATGAGCAGCCGGACGATGGCCAAATCGCCGTTTGATTCACTAAGGCGACCGTCTCGGCGGCACCTGTATCTAAGAGAGCTGGATATTAGAAAAAGTTCCAAATCATAAATACATAACCTCAGATCAACTTAAGACAGCCGTACTAAGTTTTTACCTGTAACTGTTTCATTGCCATCATTTACTTCACAACTTTTGTCTTTATTCTAACATGGGAAAACATCCCATCGCATCCCCCTCAGATTTAACAGTAAGAGGGGCCCCGTCAAACACTGAACACACATCAAGAATGAAAACAGGAAGGTGTACTAAACTGTGGTAAAAAGTAAAATAAAAACAGTGAACGGTTCAAGAATAATGTGAAGTGCAATCTAGGAGAGCCGCGAAAAGAAATGGCATAGTGGTTATGGTGTAGGATTAAAAGCGGGCGAGCCGTGTTCAGTCTTTTGTCGCTGTTAGCCTTATTCAGATTTGTCTGTATCGAGATGACAGGTTGGGAGGGACCTAAAATAAGTTGATTGTGCACAACTATTCTATTAGCAGTCCAAAGCAAGTGGCTTTCGAATGGGAACCGCAAACTTCTGATGGAAAGGCGACAAGACAGCTGAATCTCCACCACAAAACAGGTCTGGTGTGTTATATACGGTATTACTGGCAGTGCTTGTTTCATATGATAGGAATCTCTTATCGACGCAACTAATTCGTACGACTGGTGAGTGAGTGAAATACGCCTCATTGCCGATGTAGTTGTTCGTATGAATGTGAGTGGGATCGCTCCCAAGGAAATGATGAAAATATAATAGTTTATCACATAAGCGGCAACAAATGAATGCAACAATTCAACAGTCACGCAGTTTCTCTGTACTCTGTCAAAACAGGTTTTTAACGTCTTTGAAGTTGCGTTCCCTTTTGGAAGTCTTGACTGTTGAATTCCTTGGTTGTACACAGTTCACATCTGTTCATTCATCTGTTGCTTTCATCTGTGAGAGACGTCTATGTGGTATGTTGCCTGCTCTCACTATTAATCACATTTACTTGCGACGGTAACGTATTCTTACCGCTTGACTCATATTCTATAACCAATGTATAGTATGGAAATTGCAAAGAGTACAGAAAGAGAACAAACATTGCGATGAGCGGGCGGACAGTTAACAATATTGCGAAAAAAAGTAATGAAAGGCACGAGGAGATTTGAATAAGACTTGCTCGCTCGGCAGCCCAACACCATGACCACTTACCCACACTGCCGTTGCCTGTTGCTGTTAAAAGTTGCTTTTTATTGCACTGCTTGTCCTTGGACCGTTCAATGTTTCTATTTTTTTTCCACAGTCCACTACACTCTCCTGTTTCCATGCCTGATCTGCGTTCAGTTTTAGATCAGTTATCCACTGGTCCATTTTACCATTAAGTCTGAGGGGCGTGCTATAGGGGGTTTCCCTTCTAAGCTATTCCTGAGAGAACACACACACACACACACACACACACACACACACACACACACACACACACACACACACACACCCACACCTTACACACCTTTCTGAAGTTCATTCGACATCAAAATTTCTTCCTACATTAGGTAGTAAAATACATTCCGAACGGTCGTGTCGGAAGGTAGAACTGTCAGTGTATACATCACTAATTGGACGAAAGGTCTAAATGTTAAACAACTCAGGAGTTGCATGCACTGGAAGAAATCGAAGAATCAATCGCAGAGCCTAAGAACAAAAAAGGTGGTTCTGCCGTCTCGCTGAATGCAGGACGAATGCCATTGTCGGCTGTACAACATTTAGTTTTCTTAAGTTGTCGTGCACAACTATCGACAAAGTTACTTTGAAGTGCAGAAACTAGCGTTAAATAGCAGTTGTATTCATTTTTGCGGGTGTGACAATTTATCAAAAGGCCAGATTTTTCAAAACAGTTTAGTGATGTAGCCCAACCACATGTTCGTACTTAGCAGAAGATATTGTCTGACTGTATCTCATCCTTAAAATTTCTTTTGCAAGAAAAGAATTTGGAGTTCGTGAAATCTATCACTTGACTGGAAACAAACTGAACGTAAAAACAGATTTGTCACTGAATATATGCACTTCAAAAATTAACTGTCTAAGTATTTGTATTTTATTGTAAAAGCACCATTGTTATTGCATGAGACTCCATATTAAGTAGTTCGTCATATAAAGTGGCCTTGTATTTGCATTTATCTGTACAGGAAAGAGTGGTTTCGTATAAAATATATAATAACAGGGCAGTCAAATTTAAAGATAAGCAGTGAATAAAGTAAAATTATGTGAAAAGTAATTGCAATAACTGTTAATACATTTACGCCATCGTGAAAAAAGACGGCTAATACCTTCACGGAAAAATGTTTGCAGTTACGTACGTAACCACCATTGTACCCATGCGTGCAGCTCTTGGTCCGAAGCGAATCGGTGGCCACAATTGACTGACTTGAGGACCACAATTACGGAAATCGCATGGGGGTTGTGTAAGGGCTTCCTAGCGAAACTTCTGAGGCGTACTCGAAACAAATTTAGCAACGTGCTGGGGGCCGCCCTTAGACAACCATGCAGTTCCCATTTCTCCCTATCATATTTCCGTATTTTTGGAGCCCTGAAGGAAGAAATTTGGGCCGTAGGTTTGGTACGACTAAACGAAGAGGTGCACTCCTGGGTGCAATCACGGTTCCATAGGTAACCGCAAATATTTTTCCATGAAGGCATTAGCAGGCTTGTCTTAAATCGGGATAAATGTATTAACATTTATGGCGACTGCTTTATTTCAAAACTGTACTTCGCCTTCCGTCTCTCTCTCTTTCACTACCCCTTATAGGTTTAGCGCGCATTATCGTAAATTTCTGAGCAAAAGGAGCAAGACGATTAGAGGGTGACGTGCTTTTAACACTAGAGCGAGAAGCACAAATAAGAACGGGGCGAGAGACTGTTTGCATGAAAGGAACAGTCCTAATATTAATCTGTACTATATGCAGGGAAACGTAGATTTCGTTGGCTGGAAGAGAATTCGATCGCCATTTACACTAAATGTAAAAGTGGAAATCTGAAACATATGCCGCCTAGCCCTGAATAGGAATGCCTTTCTGTAGCAAAACAAGATATCTAAGGGAAAGCGGTCTTCAATCTGAAGGCTGGTGCTCAACTGTCCCTTTTCTTTACGGAAGATGGTACGCCTTCATGCATAACTTCCCATGTTGTTGTTGTTGTCTTCCAGTCCAGAGACTGGTTGGATGCGGCATGGAGAGCGGCTCAGCCATGCTGAAATCTCCAAGTGACTACTGCAAGCTACAGCCTTCTGAATCTGCTTAGTGTATTCATCTCTTGGTCTCCCCCTGCGATTTTTACCCTCCACACTGCCTTTCAGTACTAAATTGGTGATTCCTTGATGCCTCCGAACATGTCCTACCAACCGATCCCTTCTAGTCAAGTTGTGCCACGAACTTCTCTTCTCCTCAATCCTATTCAGTACTTCATTATTAGTTATGTGATCTACCCATCTGATTTTTAGCATTCTTCTTTAGCACCACATTCACTTCCCATACTCAAAATGAAAAACACAGTTCGAGGTGGAAGAAGCGATAAATGGCATAAAGGGGACTCACTCACCCATCAATGTTAAAATTTTTCCTCTACAGAAAACTGAGCGTACAAGAATTGTTGGCAGCAACTTCAGGCTCTGCCGCCGCCGCCACTGCACATGGAAGCAAACCTCGATGTTTGCTGACACTCATCTACGGGAGCTACACATTTGTCTAAACATATGGTTAGGTGTGCGAACAGTATCCCATGAATTTAACATCCATTTGGTTATGACTTTCTTTCTCTAATATATTTTAAGAGCCCATCTTGCTCCATCAGAAAAATAGTTCCATGAAATGTTTAGTATCAACCGTTTTCACTGGGCAGTGATTAAAACACTGTTGATCTACCACAGCGAAAACGGAGCAATGTCATAAAGCACTGGGCACTAATATAACTAATGCACGTGTTTATGTTAACGTTAAGCAAGCGAGGAAGTTAGAACTTGTTAGGAAATTAACACAGTATGTGTGTCATTGGATCTCCTTTAAATAAATGGGCTACCTTATGTACCATTGTGAAATGAAATGTGGTGTGGCGAGAGCCTCCCGTTGGATAGACCGGTCGCCTGGTCCAAGTCTTTGATTTGACGCCACTTCGGCGACTTGCGCGTCAATGGGGATGTGGTGGTGGTGGTGGTGATGGTGGTGGTGAAGACAACACGACACCCAGTTCCTGAGCGGAGAAAATCTCCGACACAGTCGGGAATCCAACCCATGTATCGTTGTGGACTGACATAAAGTCTCTACTGTTAACGTGGAATTTATCGTTCCAAGTGCGGGAGCGCAGTAACAAATGTCTGAAACGTCCGCCGCACGCAGAATAGCAGTTCAGGATGGGGGTGTCTTGGCGTTAGATTTCTATTTGAGGCAGGACCATGGGGTAAAAACGTTTGGCGGCCATTTATATAGCCATTCAAAAACATATCTTACTGTAGTTATATTGCAGTATATAAGCAAGGTCTTAACCGAAGCTGGCGCCCAGGCATATTTCGCGAATCGATTAATCCCTTTTGCAAGAGATTATAATTGGGCTGAAATTAATGCCCAGTTAATGTCACCATTTCTATGTGCACCGTTCGCATTTTACGTGCTAAAACAGGCAGAAAATATTTTCTGAGAGTTTTCTTGAAGCACGCCACTTCTGTATTTTAAACTCGTACGAATCGATTCACACTCAATGAAGGTAGCTAAATGGAAACAGTCAAAACCAATTTTTTTCTCATCCAATAATCTCTATCCATTGTCGTGGTAAGATTGTTTAAACTCAAGCTAAATGTAGCATGCAGAATTAGTTCTTACTTGTATTGATGCACGGAAACGGTTTAAAGTGAATCTGATAAATAAAAAAGTGCATTATTACGTTAAAATCAAAACTCTTTCAAAAATCTACTTCATTCGTATTTTATGTATGAGAAACAAAAACACGCGCACCACTTCTATGTTTTAAGCTTTTGCGGATCAGTTGCCACGATAAACGAAACACGGTTCTATAGACAATAAAGAGCCTATACCGGATCAGTCGTCGTACGAGTCAACAAAATCTACATCGGTTGTCAAGCTTTAGTTGTAATGTCGCAATTATTGTAGAGTAACAGTGTGGAACCAAAATTGAAAATGCTCTTATCATAGCATAAAAAGTTATGTCGTGGGCAGAGTCAGGGATGTAAACGAAAGAAACTAGGTTTCTGACTGATATGACAACTTCGAAGACATTTAAATCAAAACATCTTCACATATTAGTGCTTTTTTCTTTCTTTCTTTCTTTCTTTCTTTCATTTAGTTAAACCTACTTCCCAACGTAGTGAACTCCCTTAGCTGCAAGGTGTAGGGACACTTGCAGTTTATAGGCTAAAGTCCCTGATCCTGTTCCCAAAAATCCAGAAGATTCGTCAGCCGTAGCAAACAATATATAATTTCATATGGCTGAAGAGTGTACATGTAATTGTTGTAAACGTTTTTCGGGAAGGGGAGAGAGAAAATTCCTGGGGTGGGTTTGTTCTTTGGGGGACGCTAAAAGAATACTTTGATTTCTGGATGGGAGGAGAAGGTTTGTTTCCGCTATCGCCCTTCGGCCATTTCTCCCCCAAACCCTCATTCCCCCCCCCCCCGTTACATGTATGGGGTGTAAGAACGGAAAAAAATTCGTGTCTACAGTGTGTGCGAGAGTAGGAAGTATCAGTGCGGCGGTGCATCTATAATTGGAAGTACTGTATACAAGAGTGGGATGCATGCATCCCGAACTCTGACGCGTTGTGGCACATTACACATGACAAGTGCCAGGTTGGATGATATGGCTTGTCATGTCATATATGACATGACTTGCCATGTTACTGACATGACATGTACGAGGGTTGCCCAGACAGTAATGCACCGCATTTTTTTTCCTCAGCCGAAAACAATGCTACGAATGCGAAACGTTGTGTATGTATTATTTGAAATCTCCTGAGTGAGCGCGCCAAGTTTGTCACATACGACAGATAGTGTAGCTGCAGGACAGTTTCAAAATGGCGTCTGTAGAGGATGTACGTCACAAAGTGCCGCCATTGAATTTCTCACTGCAGAAAAAGAAACTGTGGGGAGTACTCTCAAACGCAGCAGAAGCTGTCGACAGAAGTACAGTTAGGTACAGAAAGCTGGCTAAAGCCTGAAATAAGTTCTGCAGAAATTTTTACGAAGTCTCAGACGGTGTTCGGGAAAGATAGATTAGGCAGAATTGGTGGTGGAGTGTTTGTGTCTCAGTAGTGGTTTATCTTGTCGTGAAGTCTAAGTAGATACTCAGTGTGAATTGGTATAGGTGGTTATACTTAACAGCCGAACTAAGTTAATAATTGGCTCCTTCTACCGACCCCCAGACACCGATGATATAGTTGCTGAACAGTTCAGAGAAAATTTCAGTCTCGTAACAAATAAATACCCCACTTATACGGTTATACTTGGTGGGGACTTCAACCTTCCCTCGATATGTTGGCAAAAATACTTGTTCAAAATCGGTGGTTGGCAGAAAAAATCTTCCGAGATTGTCCTAAATGCTTTCTCCGAAAATTATTTCGAGCAGTTAGTCCACGAACCCACGCGAATTGTAAATGGTTGCGAAAACACACTTGACCTCTTAGCCACAAACAATCCAGAGCTAATAGAGCATCATGCAGCGATTAGTGATCACGAGGTCGTTGTAGCTAGGCTCAATACCGTTTCTTCCAAATCCACCAGAAACAAACGCAAAATAATTTTATTTAAAAAAGCGGATAAAGAGTCACTAGCAGCTTTCCTAAGAGACAATCTCCCTTCCTTCCAAACTGACTATGCAAATGTAGACGAGATGTGGCTAAAAGATATAGTAGCAACAGCAATTGAGAGAGTCATACCTCATAAATTGGTAAGAGAAGGAACTGATCCCCCATCGTACACAAAACAGGTCCGAACGCTGTTGCAGAGGCAACGGAAAAAGCATGCGAAGTTCAGAAGAACGCGAAATCCCGAAGATTGGCTAAAATTTACAGACGCGCGAAATTTGGCACGGACTTCCAATGCGAGATGCCTTTAATAGGTTCCACAACGAAACATTGTCTCGAATTTGGTAGAAAATCCGAAGAAATTCTGGTCGTATGTAAAGTACAAAAGCGGCGAGACGCAGTCAATACCTTCGCTGCGCAGTGCCGATGGTACTGTTACCGACGACTGTGCCGCTAAAGCGGAGTTATTGAACGCAGTTTTCCGAAATTCCTTCACCAGGGAAGAGGAATGGAATATTCCAGAATTTGAAACACGAACAGCTGCTAGCATGAGAGTAGTAGATACCTTAGGGGTTGCGAAGCAACTCAAATCGCTTGATACGGGCAAGTCTTCAGGTCCAGATTGTATACCGATTAGGTTCCTTTCAGATTACGCTGATGCAATAGCTCCCTACTTAGCAATCAAATACAACCGCTCGCTCACAGATAGATCTGTACCTACAGATTGGAAAATTGTGCAGGTCGCACCAGTGTTTAAGAAGGGTAGTAAGAGTAATCCATCGAACTACAGATCTATATCATTGACGTCGCTTTGCAGTAGTGTTTTGGAGCATATAATGTATTCGAATATTATGAATCACCTCGAAGAGAACGATCTATTGATACGTAATCAGCATGGTTTCAGAAAACATCGTTCTTGTGCAACGCAGCTAGCTCTTTATTCGCACAAAGTAATGGCCGCTATCGACAGGGGATCTCAGGTCGATTCCGTATTTCTGGATTTCCGGAAAGCTTTTGACACCGTTCCTCACAAGCGACTTCTAATCAAGCTGCGGGCCTATGGGGTATCGTCTGTTGTGCGACTGGATTCGTGATTTCCTGTCAGGAAGGTCGCAGTTCGTAGTAATAGACGGCAAATCATCGAGTAAAACTGGAGTAATAACAGGTGTTCCCCAGGGAAGCGTCCTGGGACCTCTGCTGTTCCTGATCTATATAAATGACCTGGATGACAATCTGAGCAGTTCTCTTAGGTTGTTAGCAGACGACGCTGTAATTTACCGTCTAGTAAGGTCATCCGAAGACCAGTATCAGTTGCAAAGCGATTTAGAAAAGATTGCTGTATTGTGTGGCAGGTGGCAGTTGACGCTAAATAACGAAAAGTGTGAGGTGATCCACATGAGTTCCAAAAGAAATCCGTTGGAATTCGATTACTCGTTAAATAGTAAAATTCTCAAGGCTGTCAATTCAACTAAGTACCTGGGTGTTAAAATTACGAACAACTTCAGTTGGAAAGACCACATAGATAATATTGTGGGGAAGGCGAGCCAAAGGTTGCGTTTCATTGGCAGGACACTTAGAAGA
The DNA here is from genome assembly GCF_021461385.2 of Schistocerca piceifrons. Lineage (NCBI taxonomy): Eukaryota > Metazoa > Arthropoda > Insecta > Orthoptera > Acrididae > Schistocerca > Schistocerca piceifrons. The sequence continues at coordinate 764,907,789 of NC_060141.1, forward strand.
TGCAACAAGTCCGCTAAAGAGACAGCTACACTACACTCGTTCGTCTTCTGTTAGAATATTGCTGCGCGGTGTGGGGTCCTTATCAGGTGGGATTGACGGAGGACGTCGAAAGGGTGCAAAAAAGGGCAGCTCGTTTTGTATTATCACGTAATAGGGGGGAGAGTGTGGCAGATATGATACCCGAGTTGGGATGGAAGTCATTAAAGCAAAGACGTATTTCGTCGCGGCGAGATCTATTTACGAAATTTAAGTCACAAACTTTCTCTTCCGAATGCGAAAATATTTTGTTGAGTCCAACCTACATAGGTAGGAATGATCATCAAAATAAAATAAAATAAAATAAATGATCTCGAACAGAAAGGTTTAGGTGTTAGTTTTCCCGCGCGCTGTTCGGGAGTGGAATGGTAGAGAGATAGTATGATTGTGGTTCGATGAACCCTCTGCAAAGCACTTAAGTGTGGATTGCAGAGTAGTCATGTAGATGTAGTTGCTGGTCACGGAGGGCGAGGTAATCAGAAGGCGGTTCGGCGGAGCTCCGCGATTTGCAGCGGTCGGGGAGACCATCCACGGCTGTCACACCAGACATGTTGCAGCGAGCTGATGTCATTCGAGAGGACAGACGCATTGAGACTCGGCAGTTGGCGCTACGTCCGTCAATCAGAAAAGGAAGTGCAGATGCAATTATTCGCAATCTTTCATACTCAAAAGGGTGTACACCATGGGTGTCCAACAGAGGATCACATCGCACAGAAAAACATGATTCGTTGCAACGTTTTGAAGCTCAGGGCGAGGGCGTCTTGTCCCGGATTGTGACAGTTAGTGAAAATTGGCTTCGCCATTCCATCGACTGTTGTTTTGTTTCGGGATCAAAATGGTGCTGTTTCCACTCCCCACAGAAGAAATTCAAAGCAACTGCTTCCACCGATAAGGTTATGATCACCGTTTTCTGGGACTGAAGGTGGGATTCACACTGTGATGCCAGTAGGCGCACCATAATTCAAAAGCATATGTCAACACCTTAACAAAACTCAAAACATGCTTCTGGAGCCTGGGAACCGAGGAGATGTTTTGGTGCAACATGATAACGCTTAGCCCCACCCAAGTCTGTAGCCTGCTGAACAAACTGCAAAACAGCATTGGACAGTGTTACCCCAGCTATCATACAGCCCTGACCTCCCCCCTGCGGGTCCGGGGATTAGAATAGGCCCGCGGTATTCCTGCCTGTCGTAAGAGGCGACTAAAAGGAGTCCATCCCCCTCACGGGGGTAGTTCGCGCCTGCGTCCGGAGACGGACGGTTCCACGACCTATCATCGTGGTCCTTTTGGTTTTTTCACTTCTCGTTTCTTCCTTCCTTTTGTTGGTTCCTTTCTTTGCTCTTCTCCACCTCACTGTCTTCCTTACTCTTTCCCTTGCCTTCTCCTTGCCTTCTCATTGCCTTTTTCTCCTTGCCTTCTCATTTCCTTTTTCTCCTTGCCTTCTCATTGCCTTCTTCTCCTTGCCTTCTTCTCCTTGCCTTCTTCTCCTTGCCTTCTTCTCCTTGCCTTCTTCTCCTTGCCTTCTCATTGCCTTCTTCCCCTTGCTTTCTCATTGCCTTTTTCTCCTTGCCTTCTCTGGTCTCCGCCTCGGCGTTTGAGACAGTCTGTCCTCTTTCTCCCTCTCTCTCTTCTTTTTCCTCTTCTTCCTTCCTCCCTGTGCGTGCCTGAAGGCCGACCCACGCGTTCGCACGCGTAGCCGGTGACGGGGTAACGCGTAAGTCCCCGCCCTGGGTAGACATGTAAGGCACGCGCGTACCCCCTGGTAAAGGCCAGGCCCGGGGAGGGGTGATTGCCTGAGCTGATACCTTCTGACCATGCCAATTGGTCCCTCCGTCTGTTTCTCGGGAGGTGTGACCTGAGGTGTAAACATTCACCTAAGGCGGGAGTGCCCTCTGAGAGGGTCCCCACAAGGAAGGAGCGCGCCATCGGAGACGCTGGCAATCATGGGGGATTCCTCCGCAATGGATTCTACTCCATCTCTTTCGACTTCGACCCAAAAACGGAAACGTGACCAGCCAACAGTGACAAAAGTACTACCGCCTGCCCCACAGTTCCTCGTAGTTTCTCGAACTGAGGACGGAAAGGATTTTTCCTCTGTCAACCCTTTCGTTATTCAGAAGGGCGTAGATGCCATAGCCGGATCTGTCAAATCCTGTACCAGGTTGCGTAACGGCACCTTATTACTAGAAACTGAGAATGCCTTTCAGGCACAAAAACTGCTTCGGGCCACCCTCCTGTACACGTTCCCTGTCCGGGTGGAGGCCCACCGAACTTTGAATTCGTCTCGTGGTGTGGTCTATACTGGCTCCCTCGCCGGATTGACTGACGAGGAGCTTCAATCATTCCTCGCTGAGCAGGGCGTGACGGCTGTCCATAGGGTCATGAAAAAGGTCAACAATGACCTTGTACCGACCCGGACAATTTTCTTGACCTTCGATAGTATTAAGCTGCCATCGCGCATCAAGGCGGGCTACGAGGTTATTTCTGTTCGCCCCTATATCCCGACACCTACGCGCTGCTACCAGTGTCAGCGTTTCAATCACACTCGACAGTCTTGTTCCAATGCGGCTAAATGTGTCACCTGTGGCAGGGATGCCCATGAGGGTGACTGTCCACCTCCGTCTCCTCGTTGTGTGAACTGTCAGGGTGACCATGCCGCATCCTCCCGCGACTGTCCTGTCTATAAGGAAGAACGCTGTACCCAGGAAATTCGGGTCAAAGAGAGAGTGTCCACCTCGGCTGCTCGCAAGCTATTGGCTAGTAGGAAGCCCACGCTGCTCCCAGCGGGGAAATACAGTACTGTCCTCGCCTCTCCTCGGACTACCCGGGAGGTAGCAACCCAGACATGCGATCTGACCTTCAGCACCACGGTCGTCCGTTCGGCCAGTGCTAAGATCGCGCGGTCGACGTCTCCTCTTCCTCCCATCACCCCACAGACACGAGCACCTTCCTCAGCTTCTGCTAAGACGAAGACACCGAAGTCAGATGCACGGGCCTTCAAGAAGGAACCATCCCGTGCAGACTTCCTCCGTACCTCGACCTCCCAGCCTTCGACCGGTACTTCCACTACACGTCCTTCCAAAAAGGCGCATAGGAAGCACAGTTCTCCTTCCCCGCCACGGCGCATTTCTTCTCTTGCGCCACCCAGCGGCTGCCGCCCCAGGCCGTCATCCGTTTCGCCTGGCCGCACCGCTGGTCGCCGTACATCTGGCCGTTCACTGGCGGAGGAAGCTCCCCCTCCCGGCCATCCTCCCGAGATGGCCGATGACCCTATAGACCCAATGGACGATGACTGTCCGCCTACTGATAGCGGCGGCAGTGCTCGCTCGAAGCCAGGCCCTAAGCGGCCTTCGAGGTGACCACTTCTCTCATCTTTCTTTTCTTACGATGGCACTTATTCACTGGAATATTCGCAGCATTCGCTCCAACCGAGAGGACTTGAAGTTGCTGTTCCGCTTGCACCGTCCGCTTGTCGTAGCCCTCCAGGAAACGAAGCTACGCCCATGCGATCAAATTGCCTTGGCACACTACACCTCTGTGCGTTTTGACCTACCCCCTGTGGTAGGTATCCCAGCTCATGGAGGGGTTATGTTGCTGGTCCGGGATGATATTTACTACGATCCCATCACGTTGCACACCGGCCTGCAGGCAGTTGCCATCCGCATTACTCTCCCCACTTTTACGTTTTCCTTTTGTACCGTTTACACTCCATCGTCATCTGCCGTTACCAGGGCAGACGTGATGCAACTTATTGCTCAGCTACCTGCACCATTTTTGTTAACTGGAGACTTCAGTGCCCACCATCCCCTTTGGGGCTCTCCAGCATCCTGCCCGAGGGGCTCCTTGTTAGCAGACCTTTTCAACCAGCTCGATCTTGTCTGCCTCAATACTGGCGCCCCTACTTTTCTTTCGGACACATCTCACACCTATTCACATTTAGACCTCTCTATATGTACTCCCCAACTTGCACGCCGGTTTGAGTGGTATGCACTTTCTGATACATATTCGAGCGACCACTTCCCGTGTGTTATCCATCTCCTGCAGCATACCCCCTCTCCGTGCTTCTCTAATTGGACCATCTCCAAGGCAGACTGGGGGCTCTTCTCTTCCAGGGCGACCTTTCAGGATCAAACCTTTACAAGCTGCGATCGTCAGGTCGCACACCTCACGGAAGTCATTCTCGCTGCTGCTGAATATTCCATCCCTCACCCTCCTTCTTCTCCACGTCGCGTACCGGTCCCCTGGTGGACCGCAGCATGTAGAGACGCTTTACGTGCTCGTCGACGTGCTTTACGCACTTTTAAACGCCACCCTACAGTGGCGAATTGTATCAATTATAAACGATTACGTGCTCAGTGTCGTCGTATTATCAAAGAAAGCAAGAAAGCCAGCTGGGCTGCTTTCACAAGCACCTTCAACAGTTTTACTCCTTCTTCTGTTGTCTGGGGTAGCCTGCGCCGGCTATCTGGCACTAAGGTCCACTCACCAGTTTCTGGCTTGAAGGTCGCGAATGACGTCCTTGTGGCCCCTGAGGCTGTCTCCAATGCCTTCGGCCGCTTTTTCGCAGAGGTTTCGAGCTCCGCTCATTACCACCCTGCCTTCCTCCCCCGCAAACAGGCAGAGGAGGCTAGGCCACCTAACTTCCGCTCCTCGAATTGTGAAAGTTATAATGCCCCATTCACCATGCGGGAACTCGAAAACGCACTTGGCCGATCACGGTCCTCTGCTCCAGGGCCAGATTCTATTCATATTCAGATGCTGAAGAACCTTTCTCCTGCGGGTAAAGGTTTTCTTCTTCGTACATACAATCGCATCTGGATTGAGGGACATGTTCCCGCATGCTGGCGCGAGTCTATTGTTGTCCCGATTCCTAAGCCAGGGAAGGACAAGCACTTGCCTTCCAGTTATCGACCTATCTCGCTTACCAGCTGTGTCTGTAAAGTGATGGAGCGAATGGTTAACTCTCGATTGGTTTGGCTGCTCGAGTCTCGACGCCTACTTACCAATGTACAATGTGGATTTCGTAGGCGCCGCTCTGCTGTTGACCACCTGGTTACCTTGTCGACCTTCATTATGAATAACTTCTTGCGGAAGCGCCCGACCGCGGCTGTGTTCTTTGATTTGGAGAAGGCTTACGACACCTGTTGGAAGGCGGGCATCCTCCGCACCATGCATACATGGGGCCTTCGCGGTCGCCTCCCTCTTTTTATTCGTTCCTTTTTAATGGATCGACAGTTCAGGGTCCGTGTGGGTTCTGTCCTGTCCGACACCTTTCGCCAGGAGAATGGGGTGCCACAGGGCTCAGTTTTGAGCGTCGCTCTCTTCGCCATCGCGATCAATCCAATAATGGATTGCCTCCCAGCTGATGTATCAGGCTCCCTTTTCGTGGACGATTTTACCATCTATTGCAGCGCGCAGTGTACACGTGTCCTGGAGCGCTGTCTTCAGCGTTCTCTTGACCGTCTTTACTCCTGGAGTGTCGCCAATGGCTTCCGTTTTTCTGCCGAGAAGACGGTCTGTATTAACTTCTGGCGATACAAAGAGTTTCTCCCACCGTCCTTAAGACTCGGTCCCGTTGCTCTCCCAATCGTGGAGACAACCAAATTTTTAGGCCTTACATTTGACAGGAAACTTAGCTGGTCTCCACATGTGTCATATTTGGCCGCCCGTTGTACCCGTTCTTTAAATGTCCTCCGTGTTCTCAGTGGTCTGTCGTGGGGAGCGGATCGAACCGTCCTACTTCGTCTATATCGGTCGATCGTCCGCTCCAAGCTGGATTATGGGAGCTTCGTATACTCCTCTGCACGGCCATCCATCTTACGCCGCCTCAACTCCATACAACATCGGGGTTTACGACTTGCGATCGGAGCATTTTATACCAGTCTCGTAGAGAGTCTTCATGCTGACGCTGGTGAGTTGCCACTCACCTACTGGCGCGATATACTGCTTTGTCGGTATGCCTGTCGGCTACTGGCAATGCCCGACCACCCGTCTTATCGTTCCTTTTTTGACGACTCTCTTGACCGTCAATACGGGTTGTATGTCTCTGCCCTGCTACCCCCTGGCGTTCGCTTTCGTCGCCTCCTTCAACACCTGAATTTTTCCCTCCCTGCAACCTTTCGAGTGGGCGAGAGCCGCACGCCACCTTGGCTCCAGGCTCAGGTCCGCGTTCACCTTGACCTCAGCTCGCTCCCAAAAGAGGTCACCCCCGGTTCGGTCTACCACTCCCGTTTTTTGGAACTTCGTTCGAAGTTCATCGACATGACTTTCATTTATACAGATGGCTCTAAGACCAATGACGGGGTCGGGTGTTCCTTTATTGTCGAGGCACAAAGTTTCAAATACCGGCTCCATGGCCATTGTTCGGTCTTCACAGCTGAGCTCTTTGCCCTCTACCAGGCTGTTCTTTCCATCTGCCGCCACCGACATTCTGCTTATGTCATCTGCTCAGATTCCCTGAGCGCCATCCAGAGCCTCAGTGATCCGTACCCGGTTCACCCTTTCGTACACCGGATCCAACGCTCTCTTCAGCAGCTGGTGGACGTCGGTTCTCCAGTTAGCTTTATGTGGGTTCCGGGCCATGTCGGTATCCCTGGGAACGAAGCTGCAGATGCCGCGGCCAAGGCTGCGGTCCTCCAGCCTCGAACAGCTTCTTGTTGCGTCCCTTCGTCCGATTTTAGCAGGGTGATTTGTCGGCGCATCTTATCTCTGTGGCATGCCGATTGGGCTGCACTTACCGACAACAAGCTTCGGGCCTTAAAACCTCTTCCCGTGGCTTGGACGTCCTCCTCACGCCCTTCTCGGCGGGAGGAGGTCGTTTTAGCCCGGTTAAGAATTGGACACTGCCGGTTCAGCCATCGCCATCTGCTGACGGCTGCGCCGGCGCCGTTCTGCCCATGTGGGCACTTGCTGACGGTTAGACACATTTTAATGTCCTGTCCAGATCTTAACACACTGCGCCTCGATCTTAACCTGCCAAATACTTTCGATGCCATTTTAGCGGATGACCCACGAGCAGCTGCTCGTGTTCTTCGTTTTATCAATTTGACACACCTCGCTAAGGACATTTGATGATGCTGTTTTTTAATCCTATGCCTGTCAGTCCGTCTTTTATCGTGTTTTCCCTTTTAGTTGTTGTGGTCAACTTGTGCCTCGCGGTGCATTCTTAGAGTAGTCAGGGCGCTAATGACCATTGAAGTTGTGCGCCCTAAAACCACAACAAAAAAAAAAAAAAGCCCTGACCTAGCCCCCTTGGACTTCCATTTTAAAGGATGCCATTCCTGGAAGACATTTTGAGGGCGATGAGGGGGTGATTCACACAGTGAAGCACTGGCTCCGCCACCAGGACAAGGATTGGTACCGACAGGGCATACAGGCCCCTGTTTTCGGCTGGTGGAAGGCCATAGAATGGGATGGAGATTACATGGGGAAATATGGTGTGTGTGTGTGTGTGTGTGTGTGTGTGTGTGTGTGTGTGTGTGTTTCTCATTATGTTCAATGAAGAATTATTGAAGAGAGAAAATGTGGCGCAGTACTTACTGGGCAACCCTCACATCGTTTTACTTAAACAACGTGCATTATATTACGTGACTAAGCACTAACGCTAACAAGTAAAAAAGTGCAAAAATGTCAAGTTGCCTGATTTAAATGTCTTCGAAGCTACCACATACGCCGAAAAGTTAGTTCCCTTCTTTTACATCTCTAAACTCTGACCAGGACATTCTCCTTATCTATGCTATAATAAAATTTTTCATTTTGGTACAAAAGTAATTACAAAAAGCAGCTGTTGCACACCGTTATTGTTTAGGATACCATAAACTGTTAGTGTCATAAGACTACAGAGCATGCAGCAATAAATATTACCTAATTGTTACAGAGAGACATTAAGTAATAGTGCTGAATCACTTTTAGCAGTGAGATATAACCATTGTTCTTCCCTTTCAGGTGACTCCTAGTCCCAGTAATGCGGCACTCAATCCAAATGCGGATGTATTTGAAAACAAGGCTGTTGAAGGAACGTCTGATGGATCCATTTGGAGTTACTCAGATGTCGACTACCCTACAGAGGATGGTAAGATACATTGCATATGCAGTCATTTACGTTTCCTTTCACAAAATGTAACTTGGCAGATAGTAAAAAGTTTAAATTATAACTCGTGGCCTATGCAGGTTCACTGCTCCAGAGAAAATTGTTCTAAAGTATCAAGTCAGTCGGTTTCACCTGTAACAAGCCATGCTGTATGAAATATGCCTAGCTGAGCTGTTGAGTGATTCCACATTGCTGTAGGACCTCACAGCTTCAGGCACTAACTGACCTTAATTCCTGAGAAAATAAGTGTGTCCCAATGCCAGTAAGAAAAAAACTAATAAGCATTGCGCTTCAGACAACTTAACTATGTACATGATCTTCTCACCTACTGAGCAATCATGTACACTCATCAAAATACTGTAATTTTATGTATATCAAAAGTATCACATCATCTACTTCAGAGATGGGGCCATTAATCGGCACTTTAAAAGAGCCTGTCAGGAAATTTCTCGTAGTTTCTTAGTGCAATTACTTTATGTAGATGCCAGCTTCCAACAGCTGTTACTGTTGAATATACAAGGATTCAAATCTGTTAATCTTGTGTTACTTCACTCCACATTACCCTGTCATTGGCTATTTAACCTATAGACTGCTTACAGTGTGTCACATTCATAAGAACCCTCCAGTGACAGGATTTAGTATAGTGTCAAATGCAAAGACAGTCGAAAGTTTACTTGTATTGCAGGCCTTGAGTCATTCTCACTGATGTCTGCTCATGAAATTATAGTAACTAGCAAAGATAAAGGCAGCTGAAAAGTAACGTGACAAGCTACAGGTGAATAAAGTTGATCCACACACAGTGAAAGTACGATGTAATAAATGCAGTTACTGGTGATAAAGGGTGATCTGAACCTACACTCTACAAGTGGATGAAGTTGCAAAGTTCAGGTAGCTGAAAGCAGTTTACCACACACACAGTATGTACTAGGATTTCAAGAATATCCAAAAAGATCTCACTGGCAAAATAGCTGATATCTGAAGGTATGTCACATATAACAAAAAGCAAATTCACTCACATCATAGTGCTACTTTGCAAGAAATGAAACCACTAAGATTTGGATGGATATAAGTAAATTCATAATTTAGAAAAAGACAATTTTTTGATCTGTCAGGCATAGAAATTGCCATACGAAAAGAAATCGTGGTGAACTGCACCAAACTAATCATAGGTGACTGGGATCAAATAAAGGATACAGTTTTTTTGGTGGGGTGGTGATTCTGGTGGTAGGATTGGGGAAGGGGGGAGTGAGTTAGATGGTACAGTGTAGGATTAAAAGCATAATATAAGCAAACTATTTCAGCTTCTCTGAGACAGTATCTTCTTGCTTCCCACAGCATTATAATACAGTGTAATTTAAAGTTAAACACTTAAAATGTAAATATTTCCTTGAAAAATACGATAATGGAAACTCCAGGTAGGAACATCAACAATGTAGGAAAAGATAGATTGCTACTTACTGAACAGAAGACACATTAAGTTACAGATAGGCACGATTAAGGTAATTACACAGAGCTTTTGGCCACAGCCTTCATCAGCAAAAGAGAAACACAGACAATTAGTAAACGCAAGCAAGGTCTTTCGAGAGTTCATGCGTGGCCCACACGGGTTCCTAAACAATTGCAGCTCATTCTTCCTTACTGGACTGCATCCCCCCCCCCCCCCCCCCCGTGCCACCCCCTCCATATCCTCATTCCTCCACTTCTATTCCTTCCTTCCAATCTGTGTTCTTGGTCAACCCGGCTATCCACCTGGTTTCGTGTATTCCTTGCAGTTTTGTTCCCCTTGCCTTTTATGTCCTCCATCCTTCGACATTTTTGGTACCCCTTCAAGGGTTTTTCACTACTAAACTTACTCTCCATAGTGTGAGCAATTTGGGGAAGAACTCCCTCCCCAACATCTACAGCGCTCTTTCCTTTCCCCTCCCTATTTCCTGCCGTAGCCCCCCCTCCACACTGTTGCCGCCAGCATGTATAGATAGTCAGAGAGGTTACCCATCTGTCTGAGCCCCTGGACAACACAGGGATCACACTTGATACCCGAGCTGTTGCCTCCCACGTGTGCCTAGGAGAGGTTGCTTGTCATTCCCAAGAAGCAGAACTCCTGACAACAGCCACAGAGCCAGGCGGCTCTTGCCGTGGCTGAGACCTATGTGAGTAAGCCCTGATAAGATTTCATCGTATCAGGGCAGATGCTTCACACATGAAGTGTATCAAGCTTCAGAAATACGGCCGCTCTCCTATGGCTTTCTCCTAGAGTGAAAACGGATAAAGTGCTGCTTCTTAAGACACTGGCCTTAGCTTCCCTGGCTACATCCTGGGAAGAGGGCCAAGCTTCAGGTGAAACACATACCCCACTACCTGGCCATGTTAGGATGGACAGGGATACATCACTGCCACAAAGGTGTTATTTTTTGTGGAAAATATCGAACATAAGTCTGATGAAGTAAAGTATCTCAGCAAGATGGTCAGGTCACCTGTCAATAAAAACTACTACTGCCATCCAGTCTGCAGCTCTTCGTGCTTGTGATCATTTTGGTGATGTCCTGGTGTCCACTTCACCTCGTAAGTCTTTGAACATGGATCAGGGAGTGATTTTTCATAGGAATTTCATCCAACTGATGAACACTGGGCCAATCTGGAACGAAGGGGCATTCATTTTGTTTGGTGTCTACAGAAAGGTTTTAAGGACAACTGCACTGATGCCAGTCTGTTGTTCCGGCTTTCAAGGGAAATAACCTTCCAGAGAGGTTCAGAGTTATGTATCACTGGTGTGACATTAAGCAGCACATCCCGCCACCCATGATGTGCTTTCGGTGCTTGTGTTTCAGGTGTCTCTTCCTGATGTGGTGACTGTGGACACCCTCTGCTGGGATGTTCTGCCACCCTTGTGTGTAAATTGTCATGACCGTCACTCTCCACACATGCCAGATTGCCCTACTTATAAGAAAAAAAGGGATAGCATCATGGATCATTTATCTTGAAAACTGAGACTCCTCAGATTGACTTCATCCTGTGCTGATGACTTCTTCTATTGCCTCTATTACATTCTACCCCCTCCCTGTTCCTCACCCTGGTCCCTCCCCCTTCTCCTCCCCCTCCCTTACAGTCCCCCCCCCCCCTTCTCTGGGAGCCGCTACCCCTCCCCCTGGTGCCTCTCAGATCGGAGGCCTGTTCAGACGGCTTGGCCACGAGAGTGAGTGAGTCTGTGTACCCCAAGGTCGCCTGCTCTTTTGGTTCCAGGTCTTCCAGAAGCCTGCTCTCACTCTGTACCCTGCCCAATCAACATGTGAAAGAGAAGAAGAAACAACATATGTGGTGTCTAAAAAGTTCAGTGAATGCTACCAGACAACAAACAAAACAAGATACAAAAAATGTTATTTATTGCCCTTCAAAAATTGTTGCTGCCTGCCACAACAGACTTCTGACAATGTGTTCACGAACAGTTGCCATCTCCTGTGGCAGGAATTGGCGCACACGGATTGTGCAGTGTGCTAGGGCAGGGGTGTTGTCTGGAGCAACATCCATTTTCCAGTACTCTGCAACTCTGGCCGAACCTGCCGGATATGCTGTAGCAGTTGGTTCAGATGCCGTTGTTGTCGAAGAAGGCGATAAACAGTGTTTTCACCTTGGATTTTTGCAGATTGCCTTTTTTTTTCTGGGGAGATGGTGAACACAATGACATGGATTGCCATTTTTGATTCCAGATCGAACAGATAGCACCAGGTCTCGCCTCCCGTGACAGTGTCCAGAAGCAGTGGATAGTGGTCACATGGAAATGAAATGACCAGTAGTTTCCATTTTGCTTTCTGCTCGTCAGTGAGCTCGTGCGGCACAAATCAGGAGTAGGTCTTCCACTTAACCAAATCATTGTCGACGATGGTGTGCACTGTGTCTTTGCTAATGCCCAATTCCAATGCAATCACAGAGTCCGCCACCGATCTTGTGCCAGCATTTGTCACACTTTCTCGATCTTTCGTGGGGTTCTGCTTGTCGATGGCTGACCTAAATGTGGCTCATCCTCAATTGTTTCCTTCACTTCATCGAAGCGTTCAAACTATTTGTAAACACATTTCCTGCTTATAGCTCCCATCCCCTACACCAGCACCAACATTCCACGTGTCTCATTGTAGTCTTCACCAATTTGTAGCAGATCTTGATGTTTACACTTTGCTCCATTGTGCTGTGACACTTCCTCTCCTACTGACTACTTTCAACTGGTTGCAGTCTGTTTACACAGCCAGTCACATGCAGTGCATTCCGTGTATTGATTCTTATAAAGTCTCTGAAGACCCATGCACATGCACGCACACGTGCAGAGTTGACATTCAGATATGACACCGTTCACTGAACTTTTTTAGACACCACGTAAGTCCCAGGACAAGTGCCCATCCCCCACCCTCAGTGCACGCAGAGGTGCAGTCTCCCCCCCACCCCCTCCCTCCCAACCTGACTCTCATCTTATTCATGAATGTCACCCTGTCATTGTCTGTGATGAATGGTACACCACAATGTGATTGGCTCCAGGCCATTTGCCTCTCATTTGAATACGCACTCCATGATTGTTCAGTGGAACTGTAATGGATACTATGTCACCTGAGTTGCAATCCCTTATTGCCTTTCACTCAGCAGCTTGTGTTGTTCTCCATGAATCTCATTTTCCTGATTCTGTCATCGACCCTTTCTTGGTTCTGTACTTTGTCGGTACTGGGCCGGCCCTTTGAGGGCTACTGGTGGCATCTGCATATATAAAGATATTATTAGTACATGGATCCCACTTTGTACCCCATTGGAAGAAATTGCCATTCGGGGTCCACTTTGACTCTGTCACCAGTTTTCAGTCCCTGTCTTCTGCCTGACAGGCTACCTACATCTGCTGCTCTAAGTGCCCTCCTCCAGCAACTCCCCCCCCCTTTCTCGTCGTTGCATTTTAATGCCCATCTCTCTTTGTGGGTCAGTGTTTCATCTACTATGGGTCTCCTTATTGACCAGTTTCTTGTGGCCCACAATCTGCGCCTTCTTAGTGATCGTTCCCCTACGCACTGTAGTGCTGCATATGGCATTCTTCTGCCATTGATCTTTCACTTTCTTCCCCTCCCCTCCCCTCTCTTCTCCTCTCCTCTCCTCTCCTCTCCTCTCCTTCCTTAATGTGGTCGCCACAAGATGACCTCTGTGAAAGTGACCAGTTCCTGTAGATTCTCTCATTCCCTTCCCACCTCCTGCTGACCAGGTTACCACAATGAGCTTTCCATCATGCTGATTCTACATCTACATACATACTCCGCAATCCACGATACGGTGTGTGGCGGAGGATACCTCGTACCACAACTAGCATCCTCTCTCCCTGTCCACTCCCAAACAGAATGAGGGAAAAATGACTGCCTATATGCTTCTGTACGAGCCCTAATCTCTCCTATCTTTGTGGTCTTTCCACAAAATGGAAGTTGGCGGCAGTAAAATTGTACTGCAGTCAGCCTCAAATGCTGGTTCTCTAAATTTCCTCAGTAGCGATTCCCGAAAAGAACTCCTCTGCTCTAGAGACTCCCACCCGATTCCTGAAGCATTTCCGTAACACCCGCGTGATGATCAAACCTACCAGTAACAAATCTAGCAGTCCACCTCTGAATTGCTTCTATGTCCTCCCGCAATCCGACCTGGTAGGGATCCCAAACACTCGAGCAGTACTCAAGAATAGGTCTTATTAAATTTTTTATAAGCGGTCTCCTTTACAGATGAACCACATCTCCCCAGAATTCTACCAATGAACCGAAGACAACTATCTGCCTTCCCCACAACTGCCATTACATGCTTGTCCCACTGCATATCGCTCTGCAATGTTGTACCCAAATATTTAATCGACGTGACTGTCAAGCTTCACTACTGATGGAGTATTGAACATTACAGGATTCTTTTTCCTATTCATCTGCATTAATTTACATTTATCTATATTTAGAGTTAGCTGCCATTCTTTATACCAGTCACAAATCCTGCCTAAGTCATCTTGTATCCTCCTACAGTCACTCACCTTCCCATACACCACAGCATCATCAGCAAACAGCCACACATTGCTATCCATCCTATCCAAAAGATCATTTATGTAGATAGAAAACAACAGCGGACGTACCACTCTTCCCTGGAGCACTCCAGATGATGTCCTCATCTCCGATGAACTCACCATCGAGGACAACGTACTGGGTTCTATCACAGGGCTATTACAAATGATTGAAGCAATTTCATAAATTCACTGTAGCTCCATTCATTGACATATGGTCACGACACACTACAGATACGTAGAAAAACTCAGTTTTGTTCGGCTGAAGCCGCACTTCAGGTTTCTGACGCCAGAGCGCTCGAGAGCGCAGTGAGACAAAATGGCGACAGGAGCCGAGAAAGCGTATGTTGTGCTTGAAATGCACTCACATCGGTCAGTCATAACAGTGCAACGACGCTGGAAAATCTTATGGAAAAGGCTAAAGCAGAAGCCTTACCGTTTACAATTGCTACAAGCCCTGACACCCGATGACAAAGTCAAACGCTTTGAATTTTCGGCGCGGTTGCAACAGCTTATGGAAGAGGATGCGTTCAGTGCGAAACTTGTTTTCAGTGATGAAGCAACATTTTTTCTTAATGGTGAAGTGAACAGACACAATGTGCGAATCTGGGCTGTAGAGAATCCTCACGCATTCGTGCAGCAAATTCGCAATTCACCAAAAGTTAACGTGTTTTGTGCAATCTCACGGTTTAAAGTTTACGGCCCCTTTTTCTTCTGTGAAAAAAAGTTACAGGACACATGTATCTGGACATGCTGGAAAATTGGCTCATCCCACAACTGGAGACCGACAGCGCCGACTTCATCTTTCAACAGGATGGTGCTCCACCGCACTTCCATCATGATGTGCGGCATTTCTTAAACAGGAGATTGGAAAACCGATGGATCGGTCGTGGTGGAGATCATGATCAGCAATTCACTTCATGGCCTCCACGCTCTCCCGACTTGACTCCATGCGATTTCTTTCTGTGGGGTTATGTGAAAGATTCAGTGTTTAAACCACCTCTACCAAGAAACGTGCCAGAACTGCGAGCTCGCATCAACGATGCTTTCGAACTCATTGATGGGGACATGCTGCGCCGAGTGTGGGAGGAACTTGATTATCGGCTTGATGTCTGAATCACTAAAGGGGCACATATCGAACATTTGTGAATGCCTAAAAAAACTTTTTGAGCTTTTGTATGTGTGTGCAAAGCATTGTGAAAATATCTCAAATAATAAAATTATTGTAGAGCTGTGAAGTCGCTTCAATCATTTGTAATAACCCTGTACTTAAGACGTCTTTGAGCCACTCACATACTTAGGAACCAATCCCATATGCTCGTATCTTAGTTAGGAGTCTGCAGTGGGGCACAGATTCAAATGCTTTCCGGAAGTCAAGGAATATGGCATCAGTCCGATACCCTTCATCCATGGTTTGCAAGATACCATGTGAAAAAAGGGCGAATTGCATTTCACAGGAGCAATGCTTTCTAAAGCCGTGCTGATGCATGGACAGTAACTTCTGTCTCCCCCCAGGGGATCCAAAACTCTTTTGTGGATACGTGCGTAGCGAGCACGGGACCCCGAGTTAATGTGGCCCTCGTTCCTTTCCGGGCTACGTACCTTCCTTTTCCGCATCCTTTCCCATCCCCTATCTTCGCCCCCACACCCCCACCCCCCCTCACCTCCGCCTCTTTCCATCCCTTTCTCCCTCTCTGGGAGTACGTTTTGTGCCTACGTCTGGAGACAGATGCTCGAAAATCTAACACATTCCTCGCTTTCTCTGCTTGCAAGTCTTAGTCCTTCCCTTTTCCTTATCTCTTCTCTCTCCCCTTTCCTCCGCTGCGGCGTTTGAGACCTCTCTTCTTTCCTTTCCCTTTCCCTTTCTTTGTTTGTACCTTTCTCTTTTTTCCTCCCTGTGCGTGTCTGAAGGCTGACCCACGAGTTTCCATGCGTAGCCGGTGACGGGGTAACGCGTAATTCCCCACCCCCAGGTAGACAGGTAGGACACGTACGTACCCCCTGGTAACGGCCAGGCCCAGGGAGGGGTGATTACCCGAGCTGATACCTTCCGAAAGTGCCGATTGGTCCCTCCGTCCGTTTGTCGGGAAGTGTGACATGGGGTGTGACATGGGGTGTGACATGGGGTGTGACATGGGGTGTGACATGGGGTGTGACATGGGGTGTGACATGGGGTGTGACATGGGGTGTGACATGGGGTGTGACATGGGGTGTGACATGGGGTGTGACATGGGGTGTGACATGGGGTGTGACATGGGGTGTGACATGGGGTGTGACATGGGGTGTGACATATCACCTAAGGCGGGAGTGCCCTCGGAGAGGTCCCCCACAAGGAAGGAGCGCGCCATCTGAGGCGCCGGTAATCATGGGGGATTCTTCCGCAATGGTTTCCTCACCTTCCACTATGTCTGCTCACAAGCGTAAGTTCAATGGGTCTCAGCCACAGACAGTTCTTCCATCGTTGCCACAGTTCCTTGTTGTTTCTCGGTCTGACGGTCACGACTTCTCCACCGTCAACCCTTTCATTATTCAGAAAGGTGTCGACGCAATTGCAGGTCCTGTAAAGTCTTGTTCCAGATTATTAAATGGCACCTTGTTGTTAGAAACAGTGCCCTACAGGCACAAAAATTGCTGCATACTTCACTGCTACACGCCTCACCTGTCCAGGTGGAAGCACACCACACTTCAAATTCCTCACGTGGGGTCGTTTATACACGCTCCCACGACGGATTGTCTGACGAGGAAATTCAACACTACCTGTCTGTCCGGGGCTGTTCATAGTCGTGAAAAGGGTTGACACGAACATCATTCTGACCCGTACTGTCTTCTTGACATTTGACAAAGTTCGACTCCCATCGAACATAACAGCGGGCTATGAGACAATTTCCGTTCGCCCTTACATCCCAAACCCTACGTGTTGCTATCGGTGTCAGCAGTTCAATTATACCAGCCAGTCCTGTTCCCATCCAGCCAAATGTGTTACGTGTGGCAAGGATGCCCATGAGGGTGCTTGTCCATCTCCATCCCCTCATTGCATCAACTGTATGGGTGACCACGCTGCTTCCTCTAGAGATCGCCCCATTTTTAAAGACAAAAAGCTCATTCAAGAGTGAAAGAAAAGGTGTCTACCTTTGCTGCTCGAAAATTATTCGCCAGTCGAAAGCCCACTGTGCCTCAGACCGGTAAATACAGCACTGTCCTTGCCTCTCCTCGGCCAACAAAGGAGGCAGCCACGCAGACTTGTGATCTCACCTTTAGTGCAATGGTTGTCAGATCGGCCAAGATCGCCCGTTCAACCTCCCCACTCTCGCCTGCTCACACTCTGGCTCACCCTTCATCAGGTTCTGCTAAATCTCCAGCCCAAAAGTCAGACACCCGGACTTCCAAAAAAAGAGCCTACTCGTGATGATTTTTTACGTACCCCAACTTCACAACCTTCGGTTCCTCCTCCTCCTAAACATCCTGTTTCCAAGAAAGCTAATAAGAAACCCAGTTCCTCTCCTTCTCCGCCACTGTGTGTATCATCTACAGCACCACCTGGCGGTAGCTGCCATTGGCTGTCTTTTGTGTCGCCGAGGCGCACTGCTGGCGGCCGATCAACAGACCGATCGCTGGTGTCAGGAGCTGCTCCTGAACAAACTATGGATCAGGATCTGCAGCCTTCGGCTGCATGCCGTTCCACGCTGTCAGTCGCAAGCTCTGAGCAGTCATTGAGTTGAGGGCAACCTCGGTCCTATTCTTCCATTTTCTGTCCACCCTATGTCCATTATCCATTGGAATATCCGCGGCATTCAAGCCAATCGGGATGAATTGTCGGTTCTCTTACAATCCTACTCACCGGTAATCTTCTGTCATCTTTTGTCTTCAGGAAACAAAGCTGCGTCCCCATGACCGCTTTGTTTTCCCCCATTTTCAGTCAGTCCGATTTGATCTCCCTCTGTTGAAGGCACTCCAGCACATGGAGGACTCACGATTCTTCTCCATGATACTCTCCATTATCACCCAATCCCCCTAAACACTTCCTTCCAAGCTGTCGCTGTCCGTCTTTCCCTTTCTGGATACACCTTCTCTCTTTGTACTGTATACATTCCATCGTCCACACCAATGGCACGAGCTGATCTCCTTCATCTTCTTGGTCAGCTTCCGGCCCCCTGTTTGCTGGTTGGGGACTTCAATGCCCACCACCCGCTCTGGGAATCTCCACATCCTTGTCCGTGTGGCTCACTATTGATAGACGTCTTCCACCAAGCAGATCATGTTTGCCTCAACACTGGGGACCCTACATTTTTGTCTGCCTCCATAACAAATTTCTCTTATTTGGACCTTTCGGTCAGCACTGTTCCACTAGCTCGGTGCTTCAAATGGTTCGCCCTTGACGATACACACTCGAGTGACCACTTTCCATGTGTCCTTAGACTGCAGCCTCAACTGCCATATATGCGCCCGTGACGCTGGAAGTTTGCCCAAGTCGATTGGACACTTTTTTCGTCTCCAGCGACATTAGATGACCGTCACTTTCCTAGTGTCGACGATCAGGTCACTCATATTACAGAAGTTATTCTTACAGCTGCAGAACATTAAATACCTCGCACCTCCGAATTGCCCCGGCGCCTACCGGTTCCTTGGTGGAACGAGGCATGCCAAGATGCAATACGTGAGCGGCGACGTGCTCTTCGCGTTTTCAGACACCATCCTACTTTGGCCAACTGTATCTGCTATAAGCAGTTCCGAGCGTGATGCTGTTGCATCGTCCGCGATAGCAATAAGGCAAGCTGGGACTTCTTTAGTAGCTCATTTAACACCTTCACTCCCTCCTCGCAAGTTTGGAGTTGGATTCGGTGGTTATCTGGCGTGCCTAGTTTCTCCCCGGTCTCTGGGCTCACTGTGCGCATGATACATTAGTGGACCCCGTCGCAATTTCTAACTCATTGGGTCAACACTTTGCTGAGATTTCGAGCTCTTCAAATTACCCGTCAGCATTTCTCCTGAAGAAACGTGCAGCAGAAATGCAACCTTTTGCCTTCTCCTCTCAAAATCGCGAAAGCTATAATACTGTTTTCTCCATGCGGGAACTCCAACATGCACTATCTTCTTCTCCCTCCTGGACCGGATGATATCCACATCCAAATGTTGCTGCATTTATCATACCATAGTCTGTGTTACCTCCTTCACCTTTATAATCGAATTTGGACCGACAGTACTTTTCCCAGACGATGGTGGGAAGCTATCGTCGTTCCTGTTCCGAAACCTGGAAAGGACAAACATCTCCCCTCCAGCTATCGCCCCATTTCTCTCACGAGTAGTGTGTGTAAGGTTTTGGAGCGTATGGTGAATTGCCGTTTAGCCTGGTGGCTGGAGTCCCGCAGTCTTTTAACACCTGCCAATGCGGTTTCCGAAAGCATCGTTCTGCAGTTTACCATCTTGTTGTTCTCTCCACTTACATCATGAACAATTTTCTCTGGAAACGCCAAACAGTAGCGATATTTTTTGATCTGGAGAGAGCATACGATACCCGTTAGAGAACAGGCATCCTCGGTACACTGTTCTCTTGGGGGCTTAAGAGGTCAGCTGCCCCTTTTTCTTCGTGAATTTATGGCAGGTTGCACATTTAGAGTGCGGGTGAACGCTACTCTGTCCCGTTCTTTCTCCCAAGAAAACGGGGTACCCCAGGGTTCCGTGCTCAGTGTTGTACTGTTTGTCATTGCCATAAATCCAATTATGGATTGTCTCCTTCCTGATGTCTCGGGCTCCCTCGTTGTGGACGATTTTGCGATCTACTACAGCTCTTAACGGACCAGCCTTCGTGAACAATGTCTTAAAGGATGTCTCGATCGCCTCCACTCTTGGAGCATCGAAACAGGCTTCCGCTTTTCTCCCAGTAAGACCGTTTGTGTTAATTTTTGGCGTCGTACGGAGTCTCTTCCACCTTCCTTACATCTAGGACCTGTCAACCTTCCGTTTTCGGATGTCGCTAAATTCTTGGGCCTTATGTTTGGCACAAAACTGTGCTGGTCCTCCCACGTTTCCTATCTTTCGGCTCGCTGTCTGCGATTCCTCAACACCCTCCGTGTCCTGAATGGTACCTCCTGGGGAGCGGACCGAGTGGTCCTTCTCCGCCTCTATCGTGCCTTAGTGCGCTCGAAATTGGACTATGGAAGCATAGTTTACTCCTCTGCTCGGCCGTCTATTCTTCGGCGTCTCGACTCTATCCACCACCATGGATTACGTTCAGTGTCTGGAGCTTTTTACACCAGCCCTGTGGAAAGCCTTCATGCTGAGACTGCTGAACCTCCGCTGTCCAATCGGCGAGCTGTCCTTCTGAGTCGTTACGCTAGCCATCTGTCTTCCATGCCTGCTAATCTGGCCCATGACATTTTTTCGATGCCTCCTTGGATTTAGGGTATTCAGGCGCCCTTCCTCCCTACTACCGCTGGGAGTCTGCTTCCGTCAACTGCTCCATTCTCTTTCCTTCCGCTTTCCTAAAACTTTCTTGACAACTTGGGGTACAGCACCCACCGCCTTGGCTCCGTCCCCGGACCTGCCTGCTCCGTGACCTTTGTCAGTTTCCCAAGGATGGTACCCTTCACTTGTTTATTGTCGGGCATTTTCTGCTCTATGTGCACAAATGAAGGAAGCCACATTTATTTACACTGACTGCTCAAAAACATCGTTTGGTGTAGGGAGTGCCTATATTGTTGGCGACACCCCAAATCGATTTCGGCTTGCTGACCAGTGTTCGGTTTATACTGCGGAGCTTCACGCTGTTCTCCAGGCTGTCCAATACATCCGTCGCCATCAGCGGATACAGTATGTTATCCGTTCAGATTCTCTCAGCTCTCTCCTCAGTCTCCAAGCTCTCTACCCTGTCCACCCTCTGGTCAGTCGGATTCAGGACTGCCTGCGCTTGCTCCACTTGGGGGGCGTCTCTGTGGCGTTCCTCTGGATCCCAGGACACGTTGGTATCTGTGGAAATGAGGCGGCCGATGTAGCGGTCAAGACTGCAGTCTCTCTTCTTCGGTCAGCTATTCGCACGATTCCCTTCGCCGAACTACGGAGTGTTTTATGTCGTCGTGTTGTTCTTTTATGGCACGCACATTGGTCGACACTTCCCCATAATAAATTGCGGGACGTGAAAGCCCTTCCTTGCGCTTGGACCTCTTCCTCCCGAACGCGTCGTCGGGAGGGGGTAATTTTAACTAGTCTCCGGATAGCGCACTGTCTTTTTAGCTACCGACATCTTTTAAGTGGCGATCCTCCCCACTCTGTCCCCACTGCTCTCAGCTGTGGACGGTAAGACACCTTTTACTTGAGTGCCCCCGATTTACTCCATTACGCGCCCGTCTACAGCTGTAGCCTGATATATCTTCCATTTTAGCAGATGACACGCGCTCGGCCAACTGCATTCTCGAGTTTATTAGTGCCAGTGAGATGACGTCAGTCATTTGAAGCTCTTTTTGTGGACAACCAACCCCCTTCTATAGTGGTTTTTTAAGCTTTCCTTCTGTTTTTAGTTTCTCCATTTTTTGAGTTTCGTTCCCATTGCTTCTGGTTTCCAGTTTCGTTTTTTTACCTTTTCCTGAGTCACAGACCGGGCGCTAATGACTGTAGCTGTTTTGCACCCTAAAATAATAATAACAAAAAACTCTGTCTCAAGGAAATTCATTATATTCGAACTGAGAATATGTTCGAGAATCCTGCAACAAACCAATGTTAAGGATATTGGTCTGTAATTTTGAGGATCCATCCTCCTATGCTTCCTATATACAGGCATCACCTGCTCTTTTTCCTGTCGCTCGGGACTTTACGTTCGGCAAGAGATTCGCGTTAAATGCGAGCTAAGTAAAGAGCCAATGCAGTAGAGTACTTTCTGTGAAACCGAATTGGAATCCCATCAGGACCTGGCGATTTATTTATTTTCAACCCGTTGGCCTCTATATACCTCTCAGGTCGTTTTTTCCTCATTACTTGTAAGGTTTCATAGAAGAAGTCGTTCGTGATATGTCCAATAAGATAATGCACGCTGCCAGTGTTGTGCTGTTACCAGAATGACGGGGCCCAGTTTGCCACCAGCCAGTTTTATGGTGGAGCATGGCCACTGCCGGCGCTATCCCTGATTGTTGTCACGCCTTGCAACATCTTGAGTGGCACCTGTCCTCTGCTGGTCTTATTACCTTTAAACATCCTGGTTCCAAAGCAAGTTACTTAATTGAACACAGCAGGCACATGTGTTTGGAATGCTTTGTCTCCTCTCTTGGTTCTTCTCTTTCTTCATCATGGGTGCGGGCTACACTCTGCACTCTCAAAGGTTGTCAATGCAGTCTTCCATTCTGGGACTTGTCCGTTCGGGTGGACTTCCTACAGATCCATCAGTTCTCGCGGAACACCTCACGATCCATTTTGTGATGTTATTGGTGTCAACCTCCCATGCAGCTGCCTTCCTCTTCTGGAAAGAGTCGACTGAAGTTCCCCGGTTATGTTTTACCGCTTATCAGATGGAATCCTACAGTGAACCTTTTAATGGAAATGAGCTGCTTCTTGACCTCTTCTCAAGATATCACTCCTGGCCCTGATTCCATCCATAACCAATTGCAACACCTCAATACCCACAGCAACAATATCTCCTCCATGTGTTTAACCATTTCTTTGGCTCTAAGGCATTTTCTTCTCTCAATGGAGGGACAGTATTGTGGTTCCAGTCTTTAAGCCTGGAAAGGATTAATCACTACTCCACTCATTCTCTGTGACTCCTCTGGGGCTGAATTTGAGGTTTTACATCAAATCCTGTTTTGCTCAATAAACTTCACACCCTCAAGGAGACTCCCATCATGTGGGAATTGCTACCATCCTCTGCTGTCTTTGTACTGGCCATACTAGGTTGATCCATAGGTTTTTATTATGTAATCAGCTGCCAACCAACCCCCCCCCCCCCTCTCTCTCTCTCTCTCTCTCTCTCTCTCTCTCTCTCTCTCTCTCTCTTGTAACTATGGGCTCCACTCATGGTGATGCATATCATGCTGGACTGCTCCTACCTTTAGGTCCTTTACACTAAATAAGCCCTTCCATCTTCCTTGTCCCAGGTTCTCCCTGCAGTTACCATGATCTGTTGTGCAGTTTCGTTTCCCCTTTCCTTGTCTTCTTGCCATAGTGTTGCCAGTGTTTAGTGGCAGTGGTGCTGGTGCCCCACCGCATGTAGGGTTTCTGGGGAATGTAAGATACTTCGTTTTTCATGAAAGCCAACCTCGCTGTTGGCAGTCTGCATTTTACATCCTCTCTGCCTTGGCTGTTGTCAGTTACTTTGCTGCCCAAATATCAACTCATTCACTACTTTGTGACTTAGCCTACTCTAAATCCTTCAGGATTGCCTGACTTAAATCAATTACATAGCATTACTTTTACTTGTGTTAATATTCATCTTATGTCTTTAAAAACATTAATTCCATTCCACTGTTCACCCAGGTGCTTTGCTACTTCTGATACGTTTCTAGCAAAACTCCAGGCTTTCATTTTTTCTCCTTCAGCTTCACAGCATATTTGTTCTTGTATCAACATAAACTGTCAGTATCCACAAGAAGTGTACTCGACTCGCAGATATGTGACATAGTGTATAAACAGAGGTCGTAAATGGTCCTAAAGGGTAGAGACTGCAGAAGAGTGTCACCTTTTCAAGTCTGATAAGGATAGCTGCTGCCAGTAAAGTCAGGTTCATCTCAACCATTTTCTGAGGCAACCACATGCAATGGATGGAGTTGTGTACCTTACCAAATGTCATTGCTCACAGCAACATATAAACTAAAAGTCTTCAGTTGGCCAAGGAATGGAAATTGGACTTCAGGTGACTTGCGGCCTGCAGGGTGATGAAATAATGTGCAATTATTAATCTTCCCAAATGATGTGAGAGGTTAGTGTACGATAGATCAGTGAGGTGTTTAACTTGTAATGTGAGGATAGTGTAGTTAAAACAAGAGGTGGCTCTTCAGTGCTTTTGGGTGTTTTGAACCATAATTTGGGCCCATTCATTGAGTTGCAGAAAAAATGAACCAAAAAGCTGAACTAACATAATCACTGACAGTGTTGACGTTTCCTCTACATATTTCTGATCACTATCAGATAACAGCTGTGTTCACATTGGTGCACCCAAACATTCCTGGTCTGACAAATACTCGGGCATCCTATTGCACCTAAAATGGCCCACTAAATCACCCAATAATAATCCTACACTGAATTTCTGGGACTATTCAGAACCGTGGATGGAACTCGGCAATCAACACCCCACAATTACCTCAGTAGTATCCAATTACTCAGATGGATGTGGCATACCTCAAGAAATTTGTATATTGTTTCTCACCCTTATCAAGGCTAAATGTGGTGTTCACAGTATTAGTATGTCACCTGGGATGATGCACTCCCCCCTCCCCCAGTATGCTTAGCCGTTAGTAATGCCGTTCATTAGGTACAAATTTGAAATGTACTATCAGTGCGACAATGTGCAGTAGTCAGTGAAGACGCTGCACACAACTAAATTGAGTATGACTTTTTATTGCTCCGTAAGTTCAATCCGCATTAGTACAGGGTGCATAGGGAGTAAATAGTTCTTGGATGGTGCAAGGGTTACCGAACAACACAATAAAATATTTTGGGATATTATGAACACACTAATCCTCCACTTTCAGTGTATGTTAAAGTAGAGATGCAGACTTAAGTTCTAGTCCAGCACAATATTTTAGCTGACAGCACATTATTTCTCAAACTCTTAGAAGCATGCCTTTCAGGCAGTGTGATTTGCTGCACTTCTTGAGCTACTCTGAAAGACTAATTAAAAGCTTTAGAACACCACAGTCTCCTTTCCACTCTCTACACATGATCTGATACAAAGCAGAGATATACTCAGAGACCATGATCAGCACAGTGCAAAGTTTTATTTACTCACACGCAATAAATACTGTGTAAACTCACCATACAGTGCAAGAAAGCATTTCAGTATTTAGCTGTAGACTTAATTCTGCTTACTGTACATCATGCCTTCATGTCCAGTTTGTAATAGTTTCAAATATTTCTCCAGGTAAACAATGTTAGCAGGAAAGTATAATTGCATACTACAGAAAACTACATAGTAATGAAATATGTTGATAGAAGACTCCTCGCATTTGACTACATGCAAATACCCTCAAATTGGCTTGCTTGTCAAATGTTTCAGAGTATGTAAGAGGACTGGGAGAAGAGATTCCAAACAAACTTACTGTGCAATATTGGATCCAGCCTAAACCTTTTGAAAGACCCAATCATACCATCATAACTGAAAAAGGCTATCTCTTACCATCCATTGATCAGTGGGGATAGTTACAGTTTTCTAAGTTGTGGGTATAACATCTTGTGAAACATTCCTGAATGCCTTCCCTGAAAACTACTTCAAACAGATAGTTTTGAAGCCTGCTCATGATGGAAATGTAATGCGTGTAGCGAATTAGACATAAGCTCTGAGGATGTCGAAACTGAAACTATTGTCAGTGATAATGATTTTTATTAAACTGCATAAATGACAACTAAAACAGAGACTTGTGTGTTCTCCAGACTAGATAAAGAAACAATAGCGTCTTATCTCAATAAGAAACATGAAATACGTAGCTCTGTATAGGAGCATATAGAACTGCATCTCAACTTCGAGAATAGTTCACACCATAAACTTCAGATATGTACCTAGAACAGTTCATGGAGGAAAGCACCGTCCATGGTACACAGTCACTGTTAGGAAACTTACAAAGAAACAATTACTGCATAATAAACCATAAAAGAAAACATAGGCCTATAGATATAGAGATGCTTAATGGAAAAACATTCAGCAATCAAGAAGATAATGCATGAAGTATTCAATGACTACTGTAGTGGAATATTACCAAAAGATTTTTCACAAAACCTAGATAAATTCTGGCCTCAGTGTGAAGCATGTCAGTGTCACAAAAGTGAGTGTTCAGGCACTTGTGGATGAGACAGGAACTGAAACTGAGTAAGGCAACAGTAGAAATACTTAACTGAATTTTCAAATTTTCCTCTACAAAGGAAAGTTGGAGAGTATTATACTGATGTCTTGCACCACTGTGAAGATTAGTGAAATAGATATGACAGTGTTGTGAAACATCCGAAATAATTAAAATTGAACAAACCTCCAGGACCACATAGAATCCCTATCAGATTCTATATTGCATTTCCAGCGGAGATAACTGGCATTAATAGTGTAGATCCATCAAACAAAAATAACTGTGCAAGGTGGTTGGAAGAAAACGGTCACACCCACTTCCAAGATGGGAAGCAAAAGCGATCCACAAACCTACCTCCAACATCTTTCACACCCGTCTGTTGTAGAATCTTAGCACATAATCTGAGCTCAAGTGCCTCAAACAGAATGACCTACTCCATGCCAGCGAACATGAATTCCAAAACAATTGGTTCTGCAAAAGCAAATACTCACTCTCCACTAGATGTCCTGAAAGCCAGGGATCAAGTCAAGAAATACTGCATTTACCTGATTGCCTTAGTCAGGAAAATGCAGTATTTCGTGACTTAGGAAAAGCATGAATCAGAAGTATGATTCGGTGGTATATCAAGAAAAATTTTGGATTGCATTGATGTTGTCTTTCTAGGGAAGACACTGTGTATCATGCATGGAGTCGTAGACAGTCCCCTCAGGTGTTCATGATTCGATCATGAATATGTACATGGTGAATTTGAGTTGCCAAGCTACTGAAGCATCTAATTTCTTTCCCAGGCTGCATGTCATTCATCACCTTTTGGCTGAAGTAATATTTGATCCTCCTCTGGGCTTTACCTTCATTCTCAAATGTGTTCTGTAGTGTGGACTGACAGGGAGGAACACCTTAATAACGCCTACTGCATGCAGTGTTACAGATAATCTGCACACAGTACTTGTATAGGCCCTTATTTGTGCTACAAAGCCAACACAGTAGCCAATCTGAAGTGGTGCGGTCCTTATGTACCCTTTTGGTTGAGTCCCTTGACAAAAATCATACTCCTGATGACTGAACAGCTAGCACCCCATGCTTGCCATCTTCCTGGGGCATCAAGACTCCCAGCAATGGCCATCGTGCCAGATCGCCTTCGTTGCGAATGGGTGGCACCTGTGGGGAGGGGCTTTGAATGGAATAGTTTGCATCAGGGCAGATTTTTCACACATGTAACATATTAATTACACCAAAACAATGTTCGTTCTGATCCGGCTGTCTCACCAGACAAATACAGACATTTGTAACTGGACTGATACAACCCTATTTCTTTCCCTACCCTGGCTATCAATAGCAAGAGTGAAAAGCCAAGTGTCTGGGAATGAAAATTAATCCGGTACTTGCTATGTACCAGAACTGAAGAAGATTCTTCTACTATGACAATGCCAGTATTTTGTGTGAAATCGATCACTTAACAAAGATAGCCCTTGTGGACGACCACCTTCCTGTGTTAATTGAACAGATCCTCTTCCTCCACATTTACTGGATTGTCCAGTCTTCAAGAAGGAAAGTAAAATACAGGAATATAAATCTTTGACCATCTGCCATATACTGAGGCAAAAAAGGTGCGTAATAATGCTGATACAAAGGCAAATTATGTGACAGTCACAGCTATCACATCCTCTCCCTCAATTTTTCCAACAAAGTTCTCTCACCACCTTTCTCTTACCAACTGAAATTGGAACTTGGGTGACCGGGCCACGGTTTCCCAGTGATCTAGGATCCAACCGATGTAACAAACCCAGGAGAGGAGCTGCAGGCGATGTCGCACAGTTAGCAAATGCACTCGCGTCAGTTGTTGGTTGCCCTAGTTCATTAATGCCAAATTTCGTAGTACTGTTATAATGGATACGTTCATCGTACGTCCCACGGCTATTTCATGCAGCGTTGCTTGACTGTTAGCACTGACAATTCTATGTAACCGCCACTCCTCTTGGTCGTTAAGTGTAGGCCATTGGACATGGAATTGTCTGTGGTGTGAGGTAATGCTTGCAATTACGTATTCTTGACACACTGTACATAAGGAAAGATTACACAGTAGGTTTCTCATTCTCATTTAGAAATCGCATGTGAATGTTGGCTGTTTGTGAGTGTCATGTGAAAAATAAGATCTCCTGCCAGCACTTGGCAGCAAAAGTCAACTGCAGTACTGTGGACTATCATTCTGCTATGTTGTTGGTTTCATTGCTTGTGATCCCACGACTATCCGGCGAATATGTAATTGATGGGGTGGCACTCGCAACTGTCACATGCAGCAATTCTGTGCTTTCTGGGAAGAGTGTGAACATCATAAACTTCATAATGGAAGATTTGGCATGTTTGTAAAGGTCAGTGACCATATTTATTCACTTAAAAACAGAATTTTCTGCTTGCTTGCATTTTATGATTTCTCACTACGAATTTTGACACTCGCCCATCCTCAGATCAAAAAGTTAAACAATAAACACGGCATATTGCGTCAAATAGTATAAGATAGTTTGCAAGGGGAAACTACAGCTGTAATTTTTCCTGGGGCATGCAGCTTTACTGTATGGTTAAATGATGATGGCGTCCTCTTGGGTAAAAGATTCCGGAGGTAAAATAGTCCCCCATTCGGATCTCTGGGTGGGGACTACTCAAGAGGACGTCATTATCAGGAGAAAGAAAACTGGCATTCTACGGATCGGAGCGTGGAATGTCAGATCCCTTAATCAGGCAGGTAGGTTAGAAAATTTAAAAAGGGAAATGGATAGGTTAAAGTTAGATATAGTGGGAATTAGTGAAGTTCGGTGGCAGGAGGAAAGAGACTTTTGGTCAGGTGAATACAGGGTTATAAATACAAAATCAAATCGAGGTAATGCAGGAGTAGGTTAATAATGAATAAAAACATATGCGTGCGGGTAAGCTACTACAAACAGCATAGTGAACACATTATTGTGGCCAATATAGTGGCCCACGCCTACTACAGTAGTAAAAGTTTATATGCCAACTAGCTCTGCAAATGACGAAGAAATGGAAGAAATGTATGATGAAATCAAAGAAATTATTCAGATAGTGAAGGGAGACGGACATTTAATAGTCATGGGTGACTGGAATTCGGTAGTAGGAAAGGGGAGAGAAGGAAACGTAGTAGGTGAATATGGATTGGGGCTAAGAAATGAAAGAGGAAGCCGCCTGGTAGAATTTTGCACAGAACACAACTTAAATGTAGCTAACACTTGGTTCAAGAATCATGGAAGAAGCCTGGAGATACTGACAGGTTTCAGATAGATTACATAATGGTAAGACAGAGATTTAGGAACCAGGTTTTA
Organism: Schistocerca piceifrons; assembly: GCF_021461385.2. Lineage (NCBI taxonomy): Eukaryota > Metazoa > Arthropoda > Insecta > Orthoptera > Acrididae > Schistocerca > Schistocerca piceifrons. The sequence goes on from NC_060141.1 coordinate 764,937,267, forward strand.
AATTGTAAGACATTTCCAGGTGCAGATGTGGACTCTGACCACAATCTATTGGTTATGAACTGTAGATTAAAACTGAAGAAACTGCAAAAGGTGGCAATTTAAGGAGATGGGAGCTGGATAAACTGACTAAACCAGAGGTTGTACAGAGTTTCAGGGAGAGCATAAGGGAACAATTGACAGGAATGGGGGAAAGAAATACAGTAGAAGAAGATTGGGTAGCTTTGAGGGATGAAGTAGTGAAGGCAGCAGAGGATCAAGTAGTTAAAAGATGAGGGCTAGTAGAACACCATGGGTAACGGAAGAAATCTTGAATTTAATTGATGAAAGGAGAAAATATAAAAATGCAGTAAATGAAGCAGGCAAAAAGAATACAAACGGCTCAAAAATGAAATCGACAGGAAGTGCAAAATGGCTAAGCAGGGATGGCTAGAGGACAAATGTAAGGATGTAGAGGCTTATCTCACTAGGGGTAAGATAGATACTGCCTACAGGAAAATTAAAGAGACCTTTGGAGAGAAGAGAACCACTTGTATGAATATCAAGAGCTCAGATGGCAACCCAGTTCTAAGCAAAGAAGGGAAGGCAGAAAGGTGGAAGGAGTATATAGAGGGTTTATACAAGGGCGATGTACTTGAGGACAATATTATGGAAATGGAAGAGGATGTAGATGAAGAAGAAATGGGAGATAAGATACTCCGTGAAGAGTTTGACAGAGCACTGAAAGACCTGAGTCGAAACAAGGCCCCGGGAGTAGACAACATTCCATTGGAACTACTGACGGCCTTGGGAGAGCCAGTCCTGACAAAAATCTACCATCTGGTGAGCAAGATGTAGGAGACAGGCGAAATACCCTGAGACTTCAAGAAGAATATAATAATTCCAATCCCAAAGAGAGCATAAATGTGAAAATTACCGAACTATCAGTTTAATAAGTCACGGCTGCAAAATAGTAACGCGGATTCTTTACAGACGAATGGAAAAACTAGTAGGACCTCAGGGAAGATCAGTTTGGATTCCATAGAAATATAGGAACACGTGAGGCAATACTGACCCTACAACTTATCTTAGAAGCTAGATCAAGGAAAGGCAAACCTACACCTACATTTCTAGCATTTGTAGACTTAGAGAAAGCTTTTGACAATGTTGACTGGAATACTCTTTCAAATTCTGAAGGTAGCAGGGGTAAAATACAGGAAGCGAAAGGCTATTTACAATTTGTACAGAAACCAGATGGCAGTTATAAAGAGTCGAGGGGCGTGAAAGGGAAGCAGTGGTTGGAAAGGGAGTGAGACAGGGTTGTAGCCTCTCCCTGATGTTATTCAATCTGTATATTGAACAAGCAATAAAGGAACCAAAAGAAAAATTCGGAGTAGGTATTAAAATCAGTGGGGAAGAAATAAAAACTTTGAGGTTTGCCGATGACATTGTAATTCTGTCAGACACAGTAAACGACTTGGAAGAGCAGTTGAACGGAATGGATAGTGTCTTGAAAGGAGGGTATAAGATGAACATCAACAAAAGCAAAATGAGGATAATGGAATGTAGTCGAATTAAGTCGGGTGATGCTGAGGGAATTAGATTATGAAATGAGACACTAAAAGTAGTAAAGGAGTTTTGCTATTTGGGGTGCAAAATAACTGGTGATGGTCGAAGTGGAGAGGATATCAAATGTAGACTGGCAATGGCAAGGAAAGCGTTTCTGAAGAAGAGAAATTTGTTAACATCGAGTATTGATTTAAGTGTCAGGAAGTCGTTTCTGAAAGTATTTGTATGGAGTGTAGCCATGTATGGAAGTGAAACATGGACGGTAAATAGTTTGGACAAGAAGAGAATAGAAGCTTTTGAAATGTGGTGCTACAGAAGAATGCTGAAGATTAGGTGGGTAAGTCACATAACTAATGAGGAGGTATTGAATAGAATTGGGGAGAAGAGAAGTTTGTGGCACAACTTGACTAGAAGAAGGGATCGGTTGGTAGGACATGTTCTGAGGCACCAAGGGATCACCAATTTAGTATTGGAGGGGAGCGTGGAGGGTAAAAATCGTAGAGGGAGACAGAGAATAATACACTAAGCAGTTTCAAGTAGGTTGCAGTAGGTACTGGGAGATGAAGCAGCTTGCACAGGATAGAGTAGCATGGAGAGCTGCATCAAACCAGTCTCAGGACTGAAGGCGACGACGGCGACAGTTTGCATTTAGTAGTACATGAGTGTACCAAATATAAGCACATATTCACGTTGTAAACAGTGAAACTGTGTCCTGTTATTGCTGCTGAAAGTGTAACAAGAGTGTTAAAGCCGAGAGGATCACAAGACAGCGATGCCAGATTTAGTGCTGGAGTCAGTGATGAGGTGCAGAATATGAGCAGTTCACAGCTTGTACCTAATTTACAGATTAGGCGGATGCTGTGTCATCCGAACAAGACAGCCAGGGCAAAAGCACCACTGGCACAAAGATGCGAGCTGGTGCCAGTGCCATTGCCACTTGGGCAAGTTACACCAGTGCCACAAGTGGTGCTAAGGATGAAGATATCGACTTCACCTTGGCCAATTGCTGGCTGAGTACAAACACCAATGAGCGGACAACGGACACAAGCCAACTTGGAAGATAAAAGTACAGCTCTTGCCCACTTGGTTATAGATCATCGTCCAGGGCTGAATTCTTGGAAGTGAACACAGTTGTTGCATATTGCATTTGCTATATACTGTGAAGTTGAAGTTGACCTATGGTTATTTGCACTTAGCTATTGAAGGCCTTTTTTGTATTATATTACAAGCAGTGTTGCAGATTTAATCATTCAGCTAGTCACAAAGATAAGTAGACCTTTCAAACTGATTCATTCGAGTGTTACTAATTTGTTGGAGTGTTGTAGGCCCTTCGTTCTCCTGTCCTGTGGCCTGACTCTGGGGTACAGCTGTATAATGGTGGCATGGAGGAATTGTCTAGCAGTGTACTGCACCAGAAGCCGTTTCACGAACTTGCAAACTTGGCATACTGTAACACGAGTGGGAACTTGGTCTTCACAGCAGTAGCAACGAGCCTTTACAAAATTGGCGACGAGGGTTTACAAAACCACTTGCACTCAGCCGGAGGACAGCTTCCTCTTTTGGCGTTTACCAGTCCCTCTCCCACGAAACCCACAGATCGAACGCCTGATGCCAGGCAATGGCTGAAAGTTAGTATTCAGAAAACAGTCTTAATAGTTTTTTTTATTTATTTAGTGCCAACCGGTTTCAGCCCATCGCAGGTGCCATCTTCAGGACGACATATTGTGAAATTACAATATATATCTTAGACAAGACTAATGATAACTATCTTAAAAGAATGGATTACATAAATATAATGTTTTACCCACTGGAGGACATCCTCGGAGGATGTCTCCCGCAGTCGGAGATAAAATGGGGAAGAGTTTTATACATGGACCACGGTGTATCAGCCCGGAAGTTTTAAGTGAAGACAGTACTGGCCATGAAAGCCTACACTGTAAGATCACTCTTTCATCCCTCTTTTGCTCTATTTCAATAGCATTTAGAAGTGGTTTGGCTCTTCCTTTGCTGCACACTGTTTTCTGTTATAGTGGTAGCTCACTGTTAAATAGTGGATGCTAGTTGTCTTAACTACCCTGGAGCAGGGGTAGGATGGCTGTCGATGGGATGATTCCCATCCAGACCCAGTAATTCCTACTACGTGCTGCCTTACCTACTTCTCCCCTTTTCTTTATTATTATTATTGATGGTCTAACTGATATCCTTATCATCTTTAGCTGTATTACTTGTACTATTCTGAATATGCTAATGAGAAAGCATTCTTTGCTCTGTAAATGCCCTCGCTATTGGTTTTGTCAGGGACTGGATGCGGGGTGGGATTTCTTGTTGTGGATGAGACCTGGGAGACCCCTTGTCTGCTGTGACCTAGGTACACACGGCCCAAACCATATACTTCTGAGATTCATTTCTCAGCTCTGGCATCATTTTTGGTTTTAGTGCCTCAGTTTTATCCCTTCTGCATATTTTAATCATCAGAACAGAATGAACTATCCCTGGATTGAGGAACTGATGATCTTGGTGTTTTTCCAGTCATAGACAGATGTCCCCCTGGTGTGTCCAATGGAAGTTCGTTGGTACCTATGCTGTTCATGTTGTATATTAATATGACCCTGAAGACAATAATATCAACCTCGGACGTTCTGTAGATGATATGGATATCTATGCTAAACCATTGTGTGAAAAAAGCTGCAAAAAATGTTAAGTCAGATCTCGATAAGATGTGAAATTGCTGCACTGATTGGCAACTTGCTTTAAATGCTAAGAATGTTTGTACTTCACAAGACGAAAAATATATTGTCATATTATAATAATATCAATGGATCACAGTAGAATCGTCCAACTCGCAAAAGTGCCAGATACCCAAACCTCCAGATATCAAACACTCGCGTCGGTACCAAAACACCAATTTAGTTCATGCTGTGTGCGTTCATCCAGTAGAAATGCGTAAACGATAATCAAAAGAAACGTTAGAACTATGGAGTACAGGCAAGCTATATCTGTGAGCTCTCAATGCGAAGATCCCTGGTAGGTGAGTTGGTAGTGTGTTTAATAGTCATACTTCAGGTTCAGAGTTAAAAACCTACTGATGGTGATTTCTTTTAACAGACTGTGCATGAAATTGTTATATGGGAGAACATTTTTCTGCTGTGTAAGATGACGTTTCAGAGTTCATAGAAATGTTCTTTTGGCAGTCCTCTTCCACTCCACTAGTTGAAAGTAGCAGACCTATAGCATACATTTGTATATATAACCATACCTATCTATACAAATTTTCTGTATAGGTTTGCTACTTTCAACTAGCGAAGTGAAAGCAGACTACCAAAAGAAGATTGCTACAAACTCCGAAATGTCAACTTACACGGCAGAAAAAATGTTCTCCCATGTAACAATTTCATGCATGACCTGTTAAAAAAAAAATCACCATCAGTAGGTTTTGACCTCTGAACCTGAGGATGACAGTCTGATGCAGCTCACCTACCAGGGATCTTCACATTCAGAGCTCACAGATATGACTTGGCCATACTCCATAGTTCTGATGTTACTTTCAATTACTGTTTACGCATTTTCTACTGGAAGACAGCACACCGCATGAACTAAATCAGTGTTTTGGGTGTGAGTGTAACACTTTGTAGAGACGTGAGATTGAACAATCACCTAGGAAAATCACTATCGCTTAGAAAAGGCACGTGACAGACTTCATTTTATTGATAGAATACTAGGTAAATGCAATTGGTCTAAAATGGAAATTGCTTCTGAAACCCTTGGGCACTTCATCCTCTGAAATAGCACACTTGTAAAGATAAACTCAAACTATCCCAAGGTGGACTACTTTACTTTTTCAATCACAAATTTTAAGTGATGAATTGAGGAACCTACAACCACCTCTTACGTGTCACTCCTGCAAGGACTGCAAGGCAAGATTAGACTAATTGCAATAAGTGCAGAGATGATTTACGGAATCATTCTTCCCATGCTCTGTATGAGAATTAAACAGGATGAAGCCCTAATACAATACCCTGTACTGTGGGAAGTACCCTCTCCCATGCTATACAATGGTTTGCAGAATATGGTTGTAGGTGTTAGTCAGCTACTCCATTCTTTGAAATTGATCGGTAAGAGTTGATATTCAAAACTTCTGATAATCTTTCCTCTACTCTATATGAGATGGTAAGCAATGGATAAGAGCATACTTAAGTTGTGTGAAAGCTTCAAGCACATTGTATCATGATGAAAATACAACTGAAGAAACTATGGTATCAAGAGATATCAAAATGGCCAAGTATTGCCAATACATGTGTTCCAATGTGGAAAAAACTATACTATCTATCAGTACTGTTGGTTCATTTTTGAGATAGGAAAGAGGAATAGGCTGGGGAAGGATACAAAAGATAACATAAATCAAAGCTCATGAGAGGCATCCTGCCTGCTGGAGACAGAGGAAAACTTGAAATGTAGTAATCCAGATTTAGGTCACAATAAGAGTGAAGTTCCGTAAGTGCCCATGTTTGTAGACATGTCAGTATTACCATGATGTCCCTCCATCTGTTATCCATTTTTGTTTTAATGGGTTGGAGTAATACATTACTTTAAATTTGGCAGCCATATTGGTAAGTCATGCTACATGGTTTTTGGCAAGATGGAAGTAGTGCATTATCATTGAAGTTTTCCTTTGGATGGGACAATCTGATGAGCCAAAAGCTACATTGGTTCATGTTTCAGTTGACCTTTTGTCTGCAAAGGCAGCAACTAGATAATGATAATGATAATATAAATATAAACATGATCAAACATAAATTTTTGAGGAAAACTGCCCTGCAGCTGTAGCACCTGACACAAATAGTGTCAGACTTTTTCTTTCTGATCATCAGATAAAATTTCACAGAGTAATAGAGACCATAGGATGAGCAATCCATAATTTACATGAGTGCTGCAATTGCTGATAGACAAAAAGAAGAAACAGTTTTCAACTTAAAAGGCTAACTTAACAGGTCATGATAGACATTTTGTGTACAGCTGTCAAAGTGAAGACACTTGCCCAGAAACCAGGCAACAATCAAGGCAGTGGAGTGGTTCTGGTGAATCAGCATCAAAGGAGGCACAGTTAGGTCAGATTTTGTAGAAACAATGGACCACTTTGACAAAACACTGAAAGAAATAAGGCTCCCAGTTGGTAAGTAAGGGTGTTGTATCATAAAGACAATACGTCAGAACATTCACCTTCAGTTCTCGCCGCAAAACTGCATTATGGACTGCTGCCACCACCCCACCATCTTCCCTCAGTATTTATGAAACCTTTCATGTTGTCACCCAAAATACTCCAGGTAATCCAAGACAATGTAGACCGCAATTTTTAAGATGTTACTGGATACATTAGGCCTTAGTTGCGTAATGGAAGTACCTCTTTGACCCCTTCACTTGAAGGAAACTAAATTTGTGTCCTTAAAATACTATGTATGTGTGTTTGAAAAATACACTCTAAGACCAGACACACCATGAAGGAATTATCTGAATAGGCTGGAAATTGGAAGATGTGATGTATGTGTTGAAGATATCTACATGTAAAGAAAAACAAATGATTACATTTTTAAAAAGAGATGTACAATTTGAGAGAGAGAGAGAGAGAGAGAGAGAGAGAGAGAGAGAGAGAGAGATAGCTTCACAAATTGAGCAATTCAATAACACACTGGTCCACCTCTGGCCCTTATGCAAAGATATCCTTGGCTTAGCACTGGTTGCTAGTTGTTGGCTGTCCTTGTTGGGATATCGTACCAGATTATGTCAAATTGGTGAGTGAGATTGTCAACTTGAGCCTGTTGGAGGGCCCTGCTCATAATGCTCTACAGGTTCTCAGTTGGGGGAGTGATCCAGTGATCTTGCTGGTCAAAGTATGGTTTGGCAAGAATGAAAACAAGCATTACAAACTATTGCCATGTGCGGGTGGGCCTTATCTTTCTGAAATGTAAGCTGTGGATAGCTTGCCATGAAGAGTGTGTGTGTGTGTGTGTGTGTGTGTGTGTGTGTGTGTGTGTGTGTGTGTGTGTGGTGATTCCTCAGTCTTTACATTCTGTCGTCTCTAAGTTGAAGAGTCTCTCGTTGATGTGTGTTTGGCCACGGTTCACCCATTCCTGCCAACATAATTTAATAGTAACATTGCACCTAGTAGAGTTGCTGATTACTCCAGCTGGATTCTTTGAGCTCAACTTTGTGTTTCCTTTCAAATGCTGACATCTGCCTATATTGTTCATGCATCTGTCTGCGAGGCACACTCACTATCCAGTTGAGTACACAGAATGAAATTTGCATAAAGGCTCTGTCATGGTATTAACATGTCCCCGGTTTGGTATCCTTGCCAGATGCATTATGAGACTGAACTGCTGTTGCATTGTACATTCACCCATTGGCCACCAAAGTTTACAGTTTCGAATTTTCTGTAAATGTCTGTGTGAATATAAATGCTGGATTTAAGAGCTGATACATAAAAATTTATATCTGGCGCACATTTTTCTTAAGACAAATGCAGTAGATACCCACTGAGTGATTAGACAACAAAGATATGGTTAAATTCTCAGTGGTTTCGATAAGATGGGACAAAAGATGAAGATATGCATACAACCAGTGACAGGAATAAGATAGTGAGGAAGAGGAAAACTGATAAGAAAATCTGAGTCCTTCACTATGGCTAAGGAGGGTGGAGATAGGGGCAGAGAGAGGTGATGTATTTGGGATTTGAGCTGGAAATGTGTTCACAACAAACACTGGAATAGGGAGTAAGATTGGAGCTAGGAGGGTTGCAGGTGCAATGTATGTATTGTAGGTATGGTTACCAGCAGAGTAATTCAGAGAAAGTGGGAGTGGTTATTTGGGAGGAAGGTAAAAAACTCAATAACATTTGCTGCAAATGAACCTTCGTACTATGTGCATTATGAACAACAGAAGTTAGGAACCAGAATATTTTTAATATTAATTTTATGTGCATTTTGCCTTTTATGTGCTTACACATCACAAGCTGGCACGTCTATACAGTGAATGTTTTCCTTATGAATTACATTTTTTTTGTATTTAATATTATGCAAAAGGTTCGAGTTTACAGTTGTTGATTTTGTTATTCACAGCAAGTTTTGGAAACAGTCTTGGCCAGAGCTATAGCCCTATGTGAGGTAACATACTTATGGTGAACACGCAATTGTTACATTACTTTTTAGGGAACATAGGTTTTTTTCACCATTTACTTGGCCAGAAATTGAGCAGCAGTCCAGCGAAGCAGTAAACAATTATCTGACTGCCACTCTGGTGTATCCAGACCAATGGATGAGCTGGATATATTGTCAGGAATGCCCCAGTGAAGTGGACGACTATATTCATGAACAATCTGGCAGAAAGGGTGAATAGCAATTTGCCACTGTGTTGGTGACATTGTAGTGTATGGGAAAGTACTGTTGTCATGACAGGAGTATACACAGCTTGCTCTGAATGTATAAAAATGTAGGTTAATGCAAATGAATAGGAAAACCAATCCTGTAATGGGATAATACAGTATTTGCAGTGTGCTGCTTGGACAATCATAGCAGTTAAATATTGGAGTGTAATGTTGTAAAGCAATATGAAATGGAAGGAGCAGAGAAGGTTGTAGTAGTGAAAGTGAATGGTTAACTTTGGTGTATTGGGAGAACTCTTGAAAAGTAGAGCTTTTCTAAAAAGGAGGCTGCATAGAGAAGACTACTGTGACCCTTAGATTATTGCTAGTGTTTCTAATCCCCATCAGACTGGATTAAAGTAAGACATCAAAGCAATTCAGAAGTGGACATTACAGAGATGCTTTGTGAACTCGAATGGGAATCCCTGGTAGAAAGATGACATTCCTACGAAACACTGTTGAGGAAACTTAGCAGACCTGCATTTGTGGCTGACTGCATGATGATTCTACCACTGCCAACGAACATTTCACGTAAGGACTGCAAATACAAGTCTTAAAAAATTAGCGCTCATACAGAAACGTATAAGTGGTTATTTCTCCCTTGGTCCATTTAAGAGCAGAACAGGGAAGGGAATAATTAATAATGGCACAAGGTACCATCTGCCGTGCAATACATGGTGCTGCCGTGCAATACATGGTGCTGCCGTGCAATACATGGTGCTGCCGTGCAATACATGGTGCTGCCGTGCAATACATGGTGCTGCCGTGCAATACATGGTGCTGCCGTGCAATACATGGTGCTGCCGTGCAATACATGGTGCTGCCGTGCAATACATGGTGCTGCCGTGCAATACATGGTGCTGCCGTGCAATACATGGTGCTGCCGTGCAATACATGGTGCTGCCGTGCAATACATGGTGCTGCCGTGCAATACATGGTGCTGCCGTGCAATACATGGTGCTGCCGTGCAATACATGGTGCTGCCGTGCAATACATGGTGCTGCCGTGCAATACATGGTGCTGCCGTGCAATACATGGTGCTGCCGTGCAATACATGGTGCTGCCGTGCAATACATGGTGCTGCCGTGCAATACATGGTGCTGCCGTGCAATACATGGTGCTGCCGTGCAATACATGGTGCTGCCGTGCAATACATGGTGCTGCCGTGCAATACATGGTGCTGCCGTGCAATACATGGTGCTGCCGTGCAATACATGGTGCTGCCGTGCAATACATGGTGCTGCCGTGCAATACATGGTGCTGCCGTGCAATACATGGTGCTGCCGTGCAATACATGGTGCTGCCGTGCAATACATGGTGCTGCCGTGCAATACATGGTGCTGCCGTGCAATACATGGTGCTGCCGTGCAATACATGGTGCTGCCGTGCAATACATGGTGCTGCCGTGCAATACATGGTGCTGCCGTGCAATACATGGTGCTGCCGTGCAATACATGGTGCTGCCGTGCAATACATGGTGCTGCCGTGCAATACATGGTGCTGCCGTGCAATACATGGTGCTGCCGTGCAATACATGGTGCTGCCGTGCAATACATGGTGGCTTTCTGAACATGTTTGTAGATGTAGACGGTGGGACAGTGGCCAGATACCACTTCAAGCTAAGTCCAAATTACTTAAGATGCACAACTGTCCACACACAATTACAATTTTTTAAATTATTTCTTAAAGGCAACAAAACTTGGTAGCAACAATTATTCTATTAGCTTACTACAATTTAAACCATATATTTAATGCAGTAACTGGTGGTTGGCACCTTCATTCAGAAAAGCCTGTATCATTTGATGCTGTGAAAAATCTACAGACGAGAAATTAATGCCACACATTTAAAACAACTCGGTAGTAGTTACACACCAAGAATACACAAAAATCAGTTTGACTACTGCCTCAGTAACAATTTTCCCTGGTTAAGAGACCTCATTTTTCCCACATACTAAATTGTCATATAGCCTAATTAAAAAATTATTTTTTGTAAGTCTAGTTCATTAAACATGTTTAATAATCATTAAAGCCACCTAAATTGGTGTGTACCTACCAGTGTACATTGCTTTGTTAATCTTACGAATTGATAGATAAGGGAAGGATGTTTCCAGGTCGCTGCCTGCAAAGCACAGTTTGAAAAAACTGCTGGAGAAAAGTGTGCAAATTTACATTTGGTACCCATTGTGAAAGGCAGCCATAGTGTTAAATACATGTTGCTTACAGCTACTAAGGAGTAAATATCTTGTGTTTAGAAGTAATGAAGCTGTTACAAAACTCTTCATTAAAATAGTATTTGCATATCTCAGTAGTTACAGCCATGTTGACACTAGCTGCTGCTGATAGTCAGGGGTTGAAACTCTGGAAACTAAAAACAGCTGTCACTGAGATGTCTGTACAAACACAGGATTCCCTAACACTTGTGGATAGTTCAAGATTTTAAACATGGCTGCAGCAGCAACTGTTAAAATTCTTCACAATAAAGGATGGCAGCCAAAAGTTGCAGGATAGAATTTTTTTATTAAAATTCTTGACCAAGGTTTCGGTACATATAAACATACCTTCATCAGAAGTACATTTCCTGAATAGAAAGACACATTCATTAGAAAAGCCATATCAACGAAAGTGAGAAACAGAAGCTTCAATAACGGTGAAATTGCTAAAGTAATACAGGCACACAATCTTTAGTACTTACTAAAATTACATCATGCACTGGAGAATAATGAAACAATTATGCCAAAAGGCGTCGTCAGTAATTAAAATATCATCTCCATTTGTACGACATGTGTAATGGGTACAGGATCAAAGCGAACAGTTTAACAATGTTACTTCGCCTATGAACTGTTGAGACACGAGTGTGAAGGCACTAAGGTAGATTGTTTCGCCGAGAGAGGGCACTTGCATGTGCCAGACTCGCGCATATTACATTCCATAAATACATACATACTTGTGGATAGTTCATAATGTTTGGAGATATGTATTAATTTTCCAGTGCAGTAGCCAAAAATACTGAGCTTGAATTATCTAGAATGCATCATCTCACAGATAATACTTCAAACATAGAATATGCCATTGGAATCTACAAAATAATACTATTTTTACATTGGAATTTTTTGATACATACAACACTTTACTTACACTACTCAACTCTGTCTTTAAAAACAGTTGACCTCTGACAGTTTGGGATAGGCGTAAAAGATTCTATAATCAGATTGGTCAGATAATACGACAAATTACTTGACAAGTACAATGCAACAGTGATTTCCATTTTTATATTTCCAGTGTTTTTAAATGCTGATGTATTCATTAGGTGACTTTACTTGACATTGCAAGTAGTCAGATTTTAATTCTAATGATGCCAACAATGAGGGTTTTCATTTCTTTGTTCACTTCCACATTGTGAACAATATTAAACACACAATATTAATGGGACATTAGATGTTTCAATCAATCCGCCAGATGGCTTCCTGTTTAAGCTACTAAATGTTGCATAAAATGCAATTAGTCTCAAGCTTCTCATGAAAGGTACTGTTCGTGTGTATCCTTTAGTGCTGTTATCCCTGAAGAAAACGTGATACGTGGTTACTTTCTTTCTGTGAGGTACCATAGCTGCACATTTGTTGAAGGACACTTCAAAGGCTGTTGTTAACACACATTTACTTTAATGCTGCACAATTGGCCAATTTTGGTATCACTGGCTATTCTAAAGTGCTTAGGTGCAACATGTCATACATCTGATTTAGCTGTGGAAAGTCCTCAAAATGAACACACACATCTGCAAATGTCGAATAGTCATTGTAGAAACTTATGTTCCTGTACACTACATTCTAGTGTAAAGTTCTTTGTACATGTGCTTGCTTCCAGACGTGTCACATCTGCAGCTAAATAATCAGATTTATTAAGACATGTTGCTGAGAATTACATGTCACGCTCAAATTGTCAAACTGATGTCTTGGATAGTACTTCTGTGAGTACCTAAAAGTCAGTGACATGTATAAATGAATGGTGGTCTATGCTGTCGGGTACCTTCCACAATGATAGTGTTTCCTGCAACACATCTGGTGTTATGGTTCAGAGATTTGGTTACTAAAATATAAAGTTTGATTGTAATAGATCAAATGCTTGGAAGACGGAGAGTGAGAAATAGTACTTACGAATATCAAATATTGGCTTATTTCAAATATTCCTTGATTTCTCAATACCGAACATCTTCGGACCTCCACATTGCTCGTGGAAGCAGTTGTTTCACTGAAACCTTTCCAAAGTACCCCTTCAAATCAGCAAGATAATAAAACAGATTATGGATCCTTGGTAGTTTAATAGCCGTGTGAGCGACAAAGTTTAAAAATGTGCCAATTTATCATATGCCTGGATGCGTTAAATAACCCACATGATTCGGTTCAACATCTAAGAGTGTCTGAAAGGGCATTAATGGCAGGTCACTGTGGCCTGTCATTTCCTTCAACTTCAAATTTGCATCTGTTTGGGCAGTGCTGTGTCATTTTTAACTGCAGTACCTTTTCAAATGTGATGCAGATGCATATCAATTTATTATAAAAACTTAATTTTTGGGAAACTTCATTGCAAGTAACTCTGCAGTTGTATTTGGTAGTCTAGGTTTTACAAGATACAGTAGTTCAGAATCACAAGTGTCATCTGGTACTAGTGCATGAAGGACTCAGAAATCACAATGTCATCATTTAAATTGAAGTGTTAACAATCTCACTTCTAGTGCCATGCCCATGACCTATACTTCATTTCGAGACTAAAAGTAAGACTTACTAAATCTGACTGATAGTGTTGATTAAAATCTCTTAAACTTGATAGTGGAGTGGGGGAGGAGAGCTATTTAAGCTTAGTAGGCCTAAGTAGGACAGTATAGACATTGACATCTGGTTTAGTTCTGGATGGACAGTTTCTGCCTGTCCAAGTTACATTTGATACATTATAGTGCGGTGCAATACAAAAGTGAACAGTAAATAGTTCCAACTAGTTGAATTAAATGCACAAATAGTGAGAGATCATTTTTACAAATGAGTAATGCTTACAGTTCAAAAATTCCTCTTCCTATACTTGAGTTCTTAAAATGGTTTGAAATGTGTGATTGAATCATACTGTTTGGGGGGGGGGGGGGTTACTCAATTCTTTCTCTTGTGAGTTGTTTCATGTAAATGATGGTATGCAGTAGGGAATGAAACAATAAAAAAAAACTGTTTGGCAGCTTTCGAAAGCTCTTGAAGTGTAGTTAAAGTTAACAAGTATTGTAACTTTTCTCATAAGTATCAGAAATATGCTAACACTGAAAGGCAATGCGGTAGACCATACCAGTGTAATCAGTCAAGCCCGGCTCTGTTCATAATAAGCCATTTGACTGCCTGTTTCCCGAAAAGCTGTTCACTTTAACGTGATTATTGATTGCTCCACCACAGTCTTATTGCATCTGGGAGTAACGGTGCTTCAGTTGCCTTATCACAGATTGTATTGTGGTATTTCATGAAGACGTGCCGAATCACTTGACAGTATATACAAACTGTCTTGAAACCATTCAAAGTGCGATGCATGTTTCTCAGTCACCACTGTACTTGTTTGATGTAATTTTGTCGAATGCTGCTGATAATGGCCACAGGGAGGCAAAGTGTACTAATAGTGTGTGATCACTTCTGAAATACTTTTCCTGAGCCTCTTCTGATACACTAGAAGTTAACATGTGGTTAGATTAACAATCACAGTTGACCCTTAATCTGTGTTGACTAAAATGGATCCAAAGACATTAAAGTCACTCCATTTTATATATATATATATATATATATATATATATATATATATATATATATATATATATATATATATATATACTGGCTAAATATCTATATGTTGTCAAAAAAACCTTGTCTTGATACATTGAATAATTTACTAAATAAGAGAGGTCTTAAATTTTAAGACTACCTATCCTAACCTTGTTAAACACACCTGTGTACATTCCTGCAGCCTTTTTCTTGGGTTAACCTGAAAAAATCCTATTTTATTATAAAAAAGATTTCTGGACAAATACATTCCTATAAGATTACTCTGCACTAAAAAAACTGCTGTACGTAGTGGATAAATGTACTCATAGGAGAATATTCCCCAAAGTTAATTTTGATTATACCAAAATAATTTCCATCTTGTCTTTATAATTAGTGTAACGTACCTACGTTCTTACCAGTATTTAAATGTTTACCTTTTAGATACTTTTGTATTTGAGATCTAGATATGCCTCCTGGACTGAAATTACAGGATATGTCTTGAGGTATACAAAATTTTCAAAAACCTAAAAACTACTGAACTACTGCATGCTATGTGATACCCTTTCCTTATAATATAGAGGGTTTGGTATGTCAAGACAATCAGCAGCTTGTAGAAGCTTTTAGCTGCTTAAAGAAGAAAGAAAGAGCTTATCAAACTGTACTATATGAAGTGAGTCATCAAGGATAAGTGAGGAGGAGGGGAAATACAGTGAAAGTCAGCTGCTAATATACTAGAAAACGTAAGTTGCAAGAAAGAACAGATATAGATAGGTAATGGGAGTCGTCATTTCAGTAGTGGGCATATTTTCGTATGTTTCCTAGAGAGAATAATAGAATCCATACTTGAAAAAAATTGCTGTCCAAAACACAGCTTTCCACAGTGCATGGTATGAATCACAACGTATTGTATGAGGGAAATAGGACAAGCTCCCACCAAACTCCAACTATCTCCATGGAAGTCTGTGGGCACTAGCTTCCTTCCTCTGCTAAATGGATATGCTCCTAATGTCAGCCAAGAAAGTGAGTATATTGTATAAGTTAAGGCCAAGTGAGTGCCCAATTGTAAATATGTGCTGCAGAGTTTGTACTGAGGCATTGGTAGTACAAGAATTGACATTGTCTAATGTTCACTTACCAGTCACAGCTACTTACTGTTCCATAGAGATGCTGTGTGTTAAAAGTGTACAGTTTGTGTCCATTAGGCCTCAATAACAAGTTCGTGAACATAAAGCTGATACAAACTGGAATGTGATTTGGTCTGTCACAGGTTGATATTCCCTCTGGAGGTCTCCCTAGCTATGAGGCTATACTAAGAAGTAATAAAAATTATGGAAAAAGGAAAATGTGTCTGGGTTTGAGTGAGTAGACATATACAATATGACAACATAATAAATTGAAAATGTCAGGCGGACCAAGTTGTTGCCAGTGTTAAGTGGGAAGAAAATTAAAGTGGTGGGGGAGAATTGTGGGTAGAGTATACTTCATTTCAAAGCAGAGCTAAGTGCTGTGGTGATATATTCCAGATCAAGAGATCATTATGCAACTACACACAATCCTTTGTCCCTGCAATTATATAGCTACCTCGTATAGCGCACTAGCATGTCATAAAATTCAGCTGATGGAAAAACTGTAATTGCAGATACAGTAGTGGAAATTATCATACCTTAATTGGTAGAGAACATATGAAGTAAGGCGCTTTGTTAGCTTATCTGTTTCATACTAGGAACATTTAAAAGTCAAAGAGCTTTAAAGTTTTACTGAATTCTGTAGTTTACATAAAATCCGGAATTAAAATTTGCAAAATATAATTTTAAGAAACCAGTAAATTGGTGTTGACAGTCTTTCACACAATAAAACATGTGGAAATCATAAGAGGAAGTCTTTACCTGATAGCACTAAGCCGGACTATATTTACAAAAATACAGGTGGGCGAAACTTCTTCATGGAGAGAAGAAAATAGTCTGATTATCCGGAAAGTTGAAGTCATTAATTACCTTACCAAAAACTTCGCCATGTTATACGTTAACCGCAGATGCTACATATCTTTCACTTCAATAAATACGTTGTTTGTAATAAATCTTGATACTCAAAGATATTCACAGTTACGTTATTAATCATCCTTTAACTAACAACGCACAAATGACAAGGCAACAATTTCTTTGAGTTGTCTACAATACTGGCGACTTGGAGCAGTCTTCTTGGCTTTCAACGGGGAAAAACTCCGGCGTCGTGACACACTATAAACACTTCGAACTCATTCGTGTTTCGCATGCAAGGGTTTTTAGTTTCTGTTGGTCAGAGTTATGTCAGTTCCTCCATCCATCTCTGTCAGCAGCAGAAACAAGGTTGGTTTGGTGTAAGCTATATTTGTATTTCGAGTTTAGATACTGAAAATAGCTGATAGTAGACGTCAAATGTTGGCCACTGTGTGACCTACCAGACTTTCGACAGTTGCTAATTGGAAAAGTGTCGTAATAACCTACAAACTAGTCCTCATAAAATGATTCAGTTGCAGGTTTGCTCTGTAATTCGATGTAAGGAAAACGGTGCGCTGAACGTTTACTAGTCAGAAGAGACATGTATTTCATAATACATAACTTGCTTACCGCTCTGTGTTAAACCATTACACAATTAGTTATGAATTCCGTTATTCAAGTTTTCTGTTTTGGACTACTAGATAGCGCGCAAGTAAGCCGCAGGCCCCATGATGCAACGTTTCTGTGGCATGTGCCTTCTGGTCGGCCATTTTGCAGGTTTCTGTGAGAATTGTGTTGAGTTAGGAGATTCCGCTCACCGGTAAGGAAATATGTTTCTGTTTTTCAGAGCTATTAAAACAGGATTGTGTCATGTATCTCTATACGTTTACAGAATAGAGCATTATAGTTATATCACATACATTGAGTGACTTAACAAATTGTGAATGCGGTGTACCTTGCATCTGTTCGCTGAGGAGCAGTCGATAAAGAAGCCTAATGATAAGGCACATGGTTTCCGGGTCACTTTATAAGGGTAAATTGCAGATGTAAATGAAGGATGCAGTTTGAAATCACTTTTATTAGCTAAATTGTTTTCTTGCAAAACCTGTGTAGTGTTTCTTCATATGACTGGGATATTATGAGAGTTGCTGTAAATGGCTTCTTAAGTATCGTTATGGATAGCGAAACAGCTCGATTGGAACGCTGTAGTTGGTGATAGTTTCTGCTGATGCACTGAGTAGAGAGTGATGTTCAGCCACATTCAGCAGAAAAGTATCTCTAAATTGGATTTCACGGCTTGTTAACAAGTGTTTCATTCAGTGTCGTACTTTATTTGATGTGTGGCGGCGCTCATTTGTCCATAACCTTTAGTAAGGGGAGAGCAATTAATGCCAGAGAGCGAGGGACAGGCATGAGTCATTTACTTGTGAAAAAATATGTAACACTCAATGAATTACTGCGCACATTATGTATATCCAAGAGATAACTACTAATATTTCATAACCGAAAATATGAATGTAATAGAGGCATAGTTAAATTGGCTCTTGCGTCGTTAGGACCGCAGCACATCTGCTTGAACGTAGTATTTGCAAATAAAGAGGATCTAGGATCGAAAGAATCAATTACGTGTGGTGCAGTGTGTTATTACCCGCAAGAACATATCCAGAAATTACGTAGAACAGTTACCTCCGATTAAGGAAACTAAAGCTTATAGAAATGTATGTGAAATTTTCTAAGGTGTCAGTTCTGATAGATGGCAACAGTAAATGGATATTGTCTCAAGCTGTTGGCGAAGATTGAAAATAAGTTTCTGACGGGGTTGGCAGTACTGCACTAGTAGTTCTTGATAGATCGAAAAGGAAGAGGGATAACCATGTGCGTTTGGCTTATACCAGATCTGCCACTTCTGTTCACATAAATAGTTGAAAAGGAAATTTACTATTGAGAAAACGAAATGGGACGGTTATTTATTCCTAGTTTACTGAATACCCCTTGCTTAGCCAACTGCTGTAGTTGTATGCAAAAGAACATCTTTTTGCTGATGTTGTTTTCTGGGAATTAAATTTGAGTTCTACAATGTTGTGTTGTCATCAAAGTAAAATGTCTGGCTAATAAGGAATTGTTGGTATAAGTTTAGTAAGTTCAGGCAACTGAATTTTAGTTGAAATGTGCTGTGAATCAGGAAAACACTAACACTTATTGGAAATACAAGTGTTTCTTTGGTGATGAAGTTTTCAAAGATGTCACATATTAAAAGTAGGTCTTAATTACATAGGTTCAATGCAAAACTTTTAATATGTGGCTTACAAAGTCAGTCAAAACATATTGAAATTTCTTTTATGTTGATTTCCATTTGTACGTTGAACTATAAATACTTCCTTGTAAGGTTTGGAATACTCTGAAGGTGGTTTCTGTTTCATTGACAGTGTGCTAATTAAAAAGGTTACTAAGTATTCAGTGAAGATTGAAAAAGGACAGTATGTCGGTATTGGGTTTAAAAATACAAAAGTAAGTAATAAATGGTCATTGTCTTTAAAGAGAAGTATTCCAGTGGTTACTTCCGTTATTGGGACCTTAATATCTGTTCTTACTAAACGGTTTATCTTGCTGTCTGACGAACCTGTCAGTGCTGAAATTTGATGTAGGTAAGAAATTAGAATAATGTAAGCAGGTATCTTGTTACTTAAATCATGTCGAGCCTTCTAATCTATGCCCAAGTTAACATAGTGACACCAAAGAAGTTTTGTTGTAATTGTACCTGTATTAGCTCCTCCTCTCCCTTTACTCAAACAGTTGAGATATATGATATGGATTTGCTCTTTTCAGCTTACGTGTACATGAATGGGGACATTGGCAAGCTCCCTTCAGGGGCGGTGTACCCAGCCACCCCTGACTCGCTGGCCACCACGGCAACTACGAGCTCAGATTTCAGGTGAGTATTTGCTTTGGACGTCAAATATTTGTGGTCTCAAATGTTAACATTATTCACAACACATCCACAGTCTGTCATTGATAATTTCACTTTTTTCTTTCTCATATTTCTGCCATGCTGATGTTCCACCTTCTAATGATATGAAAATTTTATGTGAATTTCTTACAGCTCTCTTAATGGCCTAGGAGATTCACTGGAGACGTACGTGCAGGATAGCAGTCCTCCAGGGGGATCGCTTGCGGATCCGAGCCCAGGATCTGATGCAGGCATCCCCCTGGACCAACTAAAACAAATGCTGTCTTCGCAGTTAGAATATTACTTCTCAAGGTACAGTCCTCGCCCATCATATTGATTGTAATTGTCTTTGTAGTTCAGTAATCTTTATACATACGACATAGGTTTCCACTAAGTGAAAATGCTGCTGCAGCTCTCTTGTAGATAACATGAATACAAACATTATTTGTTCTGCAGTTTACGTAACTTTACTTGTAATGCTCTTCTTCCTAATTTTTTGCTAAGCTAAGAACTGGTCACCTCAAGCCATTCTCACGCAACTGTGACTTAGGTTTAGTTAGTGGCTGTTAAACATATCCGAAGTTGTTTCAAAATGCAACATTATCTTAGAAATGTCTTAATATGACTATCAGGATAGTAAAAACAGTTAATTTGCTTCACCACATTTGTGTCCCAGTACCTCCTCAAAATGAAGGACAAGGTCACTGTGTGAAATCCAATATGTAATGTATTCTGATGACTGCCAGACTTTCCCCCTATATATCTAACCTAGGCCTTAGGCTAGGTGGCAGATCAAACTGTCACCACAATCAACATTCCAGGAAAAAATAGAGATGCAAAATAAATGTTGTCAGTATTCTTTTTATCTGTTTGCATATGTTTGACATCACATGCCATATTATTTCATGCGTCAAAGCTGACATCAGGTATTTGATGAGTGAATGCATTTAAATACATTACAGTTAACTCTGTGTGAATGGAAACTTAATTAGTACAAGGTGACTTATCAAACTTTACTTCTGATGTGCTATTGTTAAAAGTTAATTTTATGATTTCAGGGAAAATCTGGCAAATGATGCATATTTATTGTCACAAATGGATAATGATCAATATGTACCAATATGGACTGTGGCAAATTTCAATCAAGTGAAGAAACTGACAAAAGATATAAAACTTATAACAGAAGTTTTGAGAGGTACGCTTGCTGGCATATCTGATTTGATGTAAATTTAAGGACTTCATGAAAAAGTTTAAAGTATGATTTGTTTTAGAGTCACCAAATGTACAAGTTGACGAGGAAGGTCAGAAGGTGAGACCAAACCACAAGAGATGTATTGTAATTCTGCGTGAAATACCTGATCACACCCCATTGGAAGACGTAAAGGTAATTCATGTGGAATCTTTTTCAGTATTGAGCTGTGACGTTAAAGTTGTGGTTTTGCCAGATATGTTCAATAATAAAATTAAAAGTATAGTTTGTGGTATGTGTATGATGCTTCACTGGGAATTACAGTACATAATAAATTTATTATACAGTGTAAATTATATACAGTGTATAAACAATGTGGCACTCATGGGGATTGTTAGGTGCAGCTACATGCAATCCCTGCACTACAGACTATTCTCAAACATAATTATTGCTTCAGTACTTTTTGAGACTAGAGCAGTATCTTAGAACAATAAATAGTGACTGACTTAACACTGATTTACCAGCTTCTGGAAGCAGGTGTGACAAGAAAAGGGAGCAATTAAAGGATTTACAGATGAAGGAAGAGAATTTTTCCTGTTACCTGTCTACATGGGGTTCTGAAAAACAGTATGCCATTGACAATGTTTGTCAAACTTAGTACAGCTGTTGCAATGAAAGATTTTTGGCACATTTTAAAATTGTAGATTACCACTAAGTTTCCATGTTAATTTTGCTGTGCAGTATAGTAAAGTGCATTTTTTTTATATTGTCCCAGTGTTGTCTGATTACTGTCTAATGGTTCTCAGTTGTCTAATGGGACAGAAAGCAATTCACTTTCAGTTTAATGAAATCTATGTGGTAATAGAGATCTGAACTGACTGTGATACACAAGCCAATAAGAAATCTGTGCAAGGCATAAAATAAAATACTTGATTAGAATTTCCCCAGTTGGCAGTATTCATATTGATTTGTGGGGACTTCAGTTATTTACAACCAATATTGAAAGTAATGTATAATTTCAACCACTAATAATAAATATCTCTTGTACATGCAGTTAGTCTGAAATTTAGTGGATTATAGAATGAAACCTTCATGTGTAAATTACATCAGAAATTTCTAAATTGATAAGAAAAATGAATTTGCAATTCATATCCATGTAATTGTAATATCAATATAATAGAGAGAAACATTCCACGTGGGAAAAATATATCTAAAAACAAAGATGATGTGACTTACCGAACGAAAGCGCTGGCAGGTCGATAGACACACAAACATACACACAAAATTCTAGCTTTCGCAACAAACGGTTGCTTCATCAGGAAAGAGGGAAGGAGAGGGAAAGACGAAAGGAAGTGGGTTTTAAGGGAGAGGGTAAGGAGTCATTCCAATCCCGGAGCGGAAAGACTTACCTTAGGGGGGAAAAAAGGACGGGTATACACTCACTATATATATAGAGACACACACACACACACACACACACACACACACACGTCCTTTTTTCCCCTTAAGGTAAGTCTTTCCGCTCCCGGGATTGGAATGACTGCTTACCCTCTCCCTTAAAACCCACTTCCTTTCGTCTTTCCCTCTCCTTCCCTCTTTCCTGACGAAGCAACTGTTTGTTGCGAAAGCTAGAATTTTGTGTGTATGTTTGTTTGTGTCTATCGACCTGCCAGCGCTTTCGTTTGGTAAGTCACATCATCTTTGTTTTTAGATATAATTGTACTATGTTTCCCACAAGTCATCAGTGCATTTCTGTAACCAGTTACTGTTCATATACTCCTCCACTTTCCATGTTTGACAAGATGGAAAAGAAAGTAATTCTCAACAGCAAGTTTTTTATTGTACCATGTATTACCTTAATGTTAACAATGAGACAGCTGCTGGTTTTATGTTTGTATTTTAATCTTAGAATTTTATTATAGTACGGGAAATACATTTTTTACATCTATATGTTAAGTGATATGTATTTCCTTCCATGTTTATTATGTCATCCTGTCAGTTGGTTTGGATTTTCCCAGATACTTGAAGGTGTCTACAACATTAGCCCTCCCGGAAGTGTTGTCCAGTGTATTTTTCTATGTCTGCATGTACTCATTTCTACTTTGATTACCAGTTTAATGAAATATAGCAGAATTTGTGGCATCATTTCCTCTGTGGTGTGTTGCATTTGTGCCTATTACAGCTGTGTTCAGTTTAATGAAAATTAAAAGTGTAGGCCAATCTAAATTGCTCTCGTTCCTAGAATACTTCTAGATATTGGATTGCTTACAAGGGAACCTCCCCATCGCACCCCCCTCAGATTTAGTTATAAAATGGCACAGTGACTAGGCCTTGAAAAACACAGGAAGAAGTTGTATGGAACTATGAAAAAAAAAGCAAAATATACAAACTGAATAGTCCAAGTGTAAGATATGCAACATAAACGACTTAGAGTGAAGGAGTGCCATGGTCTCAGGGTTAGTGTGCGCAGCTGCGGAATGAAAGGTCCTTGGTTCAAGTCTACCCTGGACTGAAAAATTTTAATTTTTTATTTTCAGTTTGTGACAGTCTTATGTTTTCATCACTTTTTTGGGAGTGATTATCACATCCACAAGAAAACCTAAATCTGGCAAGATAGAAGAATCTTTTTACCCATTCACAAAGTGTACAAGTTAGCTGGGTCGACAACATATTCCTGTCATGTGATGCACATGCCGTCACCAGTGTCGTATAGAATATATCAGACATGTTTTCCTGTGGAGGAATCGGTTGACCTATGACCTTGCGATCAAATGTTTTCGGTTCCCATTGGAGAGGCACGTCCTTTCGTCTACTAATCGCATGGTTTTGCGGTGCGGTCGCAAACCACAGACTCTAAACTTCTTACAGTGAACAGAGACGTCAATGAATGAACGGACAGATCATAACTTTGCGAAAATAAAATTTTTACTCCAGGGAGGACTTGAACCGAGAGCCCCACGTTCCGCATCTGCTTATGCTAAGCACGGGACCACAGCGCTCGTGTACTCACACTATCCTTGATTTTTGCCTATCTTGCACATGGACTACTCAGTTTGTATATTTTGATTATTTTTTTCATAGTTCCACAGAACTTCTTCCTGTTTTCTCGATTGATCTGTGTTCAGTTTGGTCCTAAATTCTTAAAGCTCTTCATACCCTCCGGTAAGTTCAAGGCTTGAGACTAGTCTTACATGACCTTATGAAGTTACCTGGTTTTCAGTCACCTTCTTGTGCAGTGGTTCCACAAGTGTGTTTCCCACCCATCAAGGGTCTCCTTAATGTGTAACTTTTAGTCTTAGTAATAAGAATTTTATGCAACAGTCCCCGTGTTATCTGGGAACTATTCAGTGGTTCTCAGTTGTTTAATGGGACAGAGAGCAATTGTCCATTCAGTTATATGGACACACTGTAAAAGTGAGTGTACTGAATGAGAAATATTTCTAAATTATTTTGCCCCAGTAAGGTAGTACAGTAGTAGAATTATCTCAAACAATACTAAATAGGGATTTTATGCCCACTCCAGCTTTTGAAACCGTCCCCCACCCACCCCCCAGATGGCAGTGTGTGTGATTTTCTGATGAAGGCTGTGTCTGAAAGCTAATGTGTAGGGTCTTTTAACTGTGCTTGTCTACAACTTAATGTGTAAGCTTTACTGTAAGTAGCAATCTGGATTTTCCTTGTATTGTTGCTGATCCATGTGTAATCAGTCTTGCCTTCTCATCCTATCCAATAAGTCTCCTATGACCTGGAGTTTTGGGCAACTTCGATTTTACTTTCATTGAAGTATTATGCATGTATTTGCTAGGTAATAGTATCTGTCAGTTTAATGCGTGAAAAGTTGCTGGAAAAGAATGTCAGAGACTGTAACGGCCAGTCTTATTTCAGAAACAGAAATTAAGCAAAATTAATTAAATGTAGGGTAGTACTGAAAAAGGTAACAAAGTAGCATGTTGGTGACTTAGCAAAGGGAAATCAGTTGTACCAAGAAAGTTCAGGGGAATCTATGGAATTGGCGTCCTCATGGGATTTAAAGAGCTCTTCTGTGGCATGGATGAAAATATAATCTTCAGTCAAATCACTCTTAATAGCGTTCTGCTTAGAATGGAGATGCTGTGTGAAGGGAGTTGATGGAGTGTTACATTTGTTAATATGTTTGTTGGTTAGTCACTACCACCTCTGGCATGTGTATTCACCTTGGGGGTTCTTAATTATTGCAAGTGGTTTCGGGGCTGCCACATCAGTTTCCTGTAATGTCAAAAATTTGTACTACTGCAATTGTTAAGTTTTCATAGGGACACACAGAGAGTAGGCACCCAAAAGAACCTGATTGTCTCAAAAGATGCTGCGTGACATGCTCACTTTTTTTTGTGGTCCTGTCCCTGAATGCCATATGGCCATGGCATATACTTCAATCAGATACACATCCTCCCTCAAAACGGTCACCATCTGCCGATATCCTTTTAACTGCTACATTAAGTTTTGGGATTGCAGCCAGATGAAGTAGATTCTTTGGCACGCTATTTCGGCTGGCAACCATTCAACCTATCTTTGAGTGAGTGTTTTGCACTGGAAATTGCTAGTTCACTTCACTAACTTTATACCAAAAATTGGTGCAAAGATGCATTTGTGAGTATAATATTTACGGGTGCACCTGTGTGTGATATTTGAAGGAGGCAAAACTTGCCAGAGATCACTCATATAGTGGCTGTCTTTGTGCTTGTCTCCTTGCCAGGTTTTGATACAGCAGTCTCCAGGGCAAAACACTCACGTGAAGATGGATGAATTTTTGTCAGCTGAAATATCATGGCAAGCAGTAGAAATCAGCTGGGTGCAAGCCGGAAACTTAGTGGCCTGCTACTGATTACACTGGGAAAGTCTCAAGAATCAAGTGCTGCTGTCAGGACTGCGAAAACATGTTCGAAGGAAGGTCCTGTAAATCTGCTCTTCTTATGGTAAGAGTGCTGTCATATAGTTAAGAGTAGAAAATAGGATAGTGTGAGATCAGGGGAGTGCAGGTGGTGTGGCAAGGTCAGAACTATGTAAAGTGGCATTGTCCTATAGCAACAGTCAGTTCTTCCCACATCAAAGCTCTGGATGCTTACGCCAAATTGCATCACGTAAACGGTCAAGGATCTTCTTGTAGTGGGTTTTGGGTACCATAGCACTTTATGGTATCAATTCCACATTAAAAATACTATTTGAATAAAAACATTTCGAACATCGCCTTTTCTTGACCTGTCTTGTCATTGCTTTTACTGTCTAGGCATGTTCCAGGTGAGTGTTACTTCAATTATTAATAGCACAGGAAAAACCATCTTCAATTAAGATCTATTTGAGAAACATATCGTTAACACTACTGATAAAGTCCACTCAAATTGTCACACAGTCATGTTGGTATTGCGTCGGGATGTATAGCACACCGTGCTGGGTGACATGTGACAGGTTCAGGTCATCAGATTTTTCTAGGGTGTAAAGTGGCTTGCTGCTGCTGCAGCTTTTGTGATATTGTCTATCGTTTGGGAGCAGTTGGGACACACCAGCATTGCAACCTCTTCAGTCTGAGTATTCAGTTCAAACCATTTGTGGTTGACCGGTATGCAGGTATGCATATTCCAAACACACTCCCCTTTCAAAAATTGACAGTGCTGCCTAAACACAACACAACAACTCAGTGTGGTGTCACTGTGAGCTTGGCTGTGTCATTTGAAATGTTTTTGGTAGTGGTTTTACACAATTTCTATTGGAACTTGATGTTAAGTCTTTAATTCCAACTGTTGCATACTGGAGTTCTGATGCACTTAGTCAAATAGGTCACAACAAATATTCTGCCCTACATCTACATTCTTATTTTGTAAACCACTAGTGTGTGTTGGAGGGTATGTGCTATTGTACCAGTCATTATAGTTTATTCCCATTCCATTTGTGTATGGAGGATGGGAAGAATGATTGCCTGATTACCTGAATGCCTCTGTGCATACTGTAATTATTCTAACCTTGTCTTCATGATCGCTATGTGAGCAATAAGTAAGGGGTTATATATTTCAAAAGCCATCATTTAAAGCTGGTTCTTCAAACTTAGGCTTCTAATAATCTCAGTTTGTCTTCGAGAGTCTGCCACTCAAGTTTCCTCAGTCTCACTGTAACATTCCCCAACGAATCACACAAATCTGTGACCATTCATACTGCCCTTACCTGTATATTTTCAATATCCCATGTGGGTCCTATTTGGTATGGGTTTCACTCTTGAGCAGTATTGTAGAACGGGTCACACAAGTTGATTGCTAAGAAATTTCCTTGTAGATTGATTGCATTTCCCCAGTATTCTACCAGTAAACCGAAGTCTACCATCTGCTTTACCCACAACACACACACACACACACACACACACACACACACACACATACACACACACACACGAGAGAGAGAGAGAGAGAGAGAGAGAATAATTGTGAATAAATTATTGCTAGGTGTTCACTATGCTT
The DNA here is from genome assembly GCF_021461385.2 of Schistocerca piceifrons. NCBI lineage: Eukaryota > Metazoa > Arthropoda > Insecta > Orthoptera > Acrididae > Schistocerca > Schistocerca piceifrons. The sequence continues at coordinate 764,964,603 of NC_060141.1, forward strand.
ACATCCAGCTGATAAAAGTTCTTCAAAAGTTAATTAGAAAAATGATCCTCAAAATTTTACTTCCCTATCCTATGTCAGTAATTTTAATAGACAAAGTTGTCAGGATTTGGAAGACTCATTTTGTTGTTTTTGAGAAATGCTTCATACATAACATTTACCATTCTTGCTCTGAATCTAGAATTGAAGTCCTACTTACGAGCCATCTAAAGTATTCTAGAAGACAAATGACCGAGAGGAGATCACTAGCCTGAATATTCTGGTGCAAATTTTTCCAAATGTTTCATTCTGTCATTAAGTTTGAGATTTTAAATGTCACACTACACCAGTGACAAATGTCAAGAAATTTGAAATTGTTAAGCATAATTGTATTTGCCACCATTGCATGGCTGAATTGGTTTCTGATGGGAAAATATTACTTACATAATTTCATCATAGTGCTTGACTATTTCTATTATGCCGTACACTTGATTCTGAAAACAATAATCTGAAATATTACCTGAAGATGTAATCAGTAACACTTACATTATCAAATTTGTCCAATCGTTCTTGTATGGAGCAATAACAAGACTACATTTCATCTGAAATGCTATTTACATAGGCAAATAGTATCTTGTCTCTTAAGGCGTAGACTGAACAAAAATATGTTTGAACTTGTCCCGGTGTTGGCTGTGAACTGTCCAGTGGTTCCCAGTTGTCTAAAGGGACAGAAAGTAATTATCCATTCATTTACACAGATTCTTAGTAAGAGAAGTCTCTGTACTGATTGTGATACACATTTGTTTCCATTAATACGTGTATACAATAAAACAATCCTCTCAACAAACCCCTGGAAATTTTTGTAGCAGTTAAGTTTAATGTTAAAACATCTACACACACAAGACTGTAGAGATGAAGGTGCCAGCGAAAATTATTACTCAGCAGAGTACTTTTTTCCTTTTGTGTGCAGGATTGTTGCAGTTCAATTTGTACATTTCCACAGCACTAACAGCAGTTAAACGGTTTAGCAGTAGCTAAAGACCAACCTATTTTGGTACGTGACACTACAGGGAAATCCAAAATTATCTCTCTGATTGGGGTGTTACCGTGACCCATTGGATAATGAAAAAGGTGGACGTAAACTTAGCCTACACACACACTCTTTTCTCACATTCGATGTGCTTCCATTGAAGATTAAGGCTGGTTATGAAGCCATCACAGTCCAACTGTACAGTCTAGACCCAGTGTGTTGTTAGTAGTGTCAGCATTATAACCACACTCCCATGTGTGTCCCACTACCAGATGTGTTACTTCGACTGGAGGTACTCAGAGGGCTATTGGCCGCCTCCTCCTCCTCTCGTTGTACTGATTGTAGTGGCGACCATGCTGCCTCAACCTGTGAGTGTCCCATGTATCTCGATGAATGTTCCGTCCAGGAGATCCGGGTGAAGGAAAAAGTACTGTATCTCGCAAGTTGTTGGCTGATCTAAAGCCGTACATTTTACAATATGGCACTTACAGTAATGTTCTTGCTATGCCCTGCTCCATGAAGGACATGACCACACAGACATTCAACCTCCAATTCATTACTGCAGTTCTGAAATCGCCCATTATCATGCTAGCACCACTGTCTCCTTCTCCAACAACTGCACAACAAGCCACCAAATCTTTATCCCCAGTGGCAAAATCACCTGCTACTCAACTGGCAGTCTGGAAAGGACAAAAGGAACACTTCCGCAAAGACTTCTTATGTCCCTCAAGCCAACAACCATCTGAGTCATCTGCAAACTGTAAAGACACTTATGAAATAGTACAAAGGCAAACGATCTACCCCGACTCTGAAATCCTCTTAAACTGTGTCACTGCACGATACCCTCACGTGGCTGACATCCATTTCGCCACTGGGCACCACCTAAAATTCTTCTGCCCTTGAGTCTGCAGGCCGACCCAGAGAGAGTGCCGACATCTTCCGTCGTATTTCACAGAACAGGATCCTCCAGCCTCTGTGCCCTGTAGAAGTGTCTTCGAAAGCCAGCACTCGGCAGCTGCAGAGGTGACTGCCCTTAGTTTTTTTTCGTCCTTCCCATTCATCGTCATGACTCTTCTCCCTCGGGACATTTGTGGCATGAGATCCGGCGAGGAAAAAATTACGTCCGCTGTTGGAATTGCAGAGTCCAGTTGTTTCCTACCTCCAAGAAACAAAATTGCGCCCTCACAACCACTTTCACCTCTCGTTTTTCCTTCTGGTTCTCATTGACCTCTCTGAGGATAGCATTCCATCTCTCGGCAGAGCCATGCTGCTCACTTGGGGTGGTGTCCTAGCCGAACCATCACCCGCTGCCAGGTGTTGAAGTTGGCAATTTCCTTCTTAATTTCACCTTTTTCTCTTTTTAATGTCTACATCCCTCTGTCATTCGCTACTGCCAGAGCAGACTTAATCCAGCTGGTTGATCACCTCCTGCACCCTGTTCTGCTTCGTGGTGATTTTTAATGCCCACCATCCCCTTCGGGGCTCTTCAAGAACCTGTCAGAGAGGTTCCCTCTTGGCTGACCTCAATGAACTCAGCCTCATTGCCTTAACACTGGTACATGTGCGCACACACTCCATTCAGACTCTGCAAGCACCTAGTTCCATTTGGACCTCTAGTTCTCCACCGCCCAGCTTGCCTGTCGTCTTAAGTGGTCCATTCTGACATGTTCTCAAGCAACCATTTCCCGTGCGCTATCTGTTTGCTGACTCCGACCTCAAGTGTGTATGAACCCAATTGGCAGCTTCCTGAGGCCAGCTGGAGACTTCACTAGGCCTTGATGATCTTTTTATGAACATAATTTCCGCATTTGTGATGACCAGGTAGAGAATCTTTTGAATGTTACCCTTACTGCTACATACTGCTACAGAATGTTGGCATACCTCGCACTTCATCTTTACTGCGCTGTATCCTGGTTCCTTGGTGGGCCGAGGCATGCCGTGATGCGATTGGCATGTGGAGACGTGCTCCCCTTGTTCTTAAGTCATCCTAAGATAATGAGTTGTATTTGTTATCAGTTGCATGCATGGTGTTTTTGCCTTCTTTGGGATAGCAAACACACTAGCTGGATTTAATTTACTAGTTCTTTTAACAGTGTCACTCCCTCTTCCATTGTGTGGGGGCAACCTCCATTGGCTTTGTGGGACCGTGGTCCATTCCCCAATTTCTGACCTGACTGCAGCAGATGTGAATGCTACTGCTATTTCGAACACCGTGGGTCACTATTTTTGCAGAGATTTTGAGCTCCACCACTATTGCCCTGCCTTCCACCTTTGGAAAGGTGTGGAAAAGGCCTGGGTGATGCTGTTCTGCTCTCAGAATTGTGAATTCTACAGTGATACCATGAGATAGCAAGACCATGCTCTCACTTCATCCTGATGTTCTGCCCCAGGGCCATATGATAACATTCAGATGTTGCACCACATTTCTCTTGTGGGCAAATACCTTCTCCTTCGTACGTACAATCACAGTTGAGCAGATGAAATGTTTCTCAGACACTGACGTGAAGCCTGTCATACCCATACCTAAACCTGGTAAGGACAGACACCTTCTTTCTAGCTACTGCCCAGTTCCTCTCACCACCTGTGTTTACAAGGTGACAGAATCTATGATTCATGCCCGGCTGATGTGGTGGCTAGTCTCGCACAATTTACTAACCACTGTACAGTGTGGATATCAAGTGTGTTGTTCTGTAGTTCACCATCTTGGCACCTTGTCAACCCATGTCACGAACAGTTTTCTGCAGAAAACTGAATCTGTGTTTCTTGATTTCGAGAGAGCCTAAGACACCTGTTGGAGGACTGAACTTCTGTACTCTATACATGTGGGTCTTCAGATGCTGCCTTCCCCATTTCCTTCAGGAATTTTTACAAGATGAGTGTTTCCAAAAGGGATGTTTGGGTTCGACCTTGTCGGACACCTACCTTTATCCAGGAGAATAGTGTGCCTCGTGGCTCCATCCTGAGCATTGTCCTCTTTGCTGTAGCCATTAACTCATTAGTGCCAGAATTAATTTTTTCGTAATTTAAAAAAAAAATTACATTATGTATGTAAAAGGCATAAATTAAACAAGAGTTGTTTCGACGAAAGTCATTACCGCCATTAGTGAGATAGTTGATGTTGCCATGTGGCAACGCTAAGCGCTTTCACTACCTAAATTTATATGGCTTACAACTTCAACTAAAATAAGTAGGTTATTGAAATTTCTTATTACATATACAAGTTTTGTGCAAATTTATTATTCAGTCTTCATAATACAATTGATACTTTATAACACAGTACAATTAATAATCAAATCTTGAACTCTTATTTTACATGAAATGGAGTAAAACGGTCAATACACAATCCCACATTACACTTCGAACACATTGTTCGCACAATAGTTTTACAGTCCTTGTGTGCACACCTTTTCTTCGTCTTTCCTTCTGTGTGCTGGACGAGGTGGTCAGTCTTATCAAACCTAATTGAATAGGATATGTGCCTGTCGGAACATGCCCTTGATGCAGATGATCTCCTGGCTCCTTTTGGTAAAGCTTGGTGTCTTTGCAAGTACACTGTTGCTACTTCTCTTGAAATCAGGCTGAGAAATAGTTTGGTTTCTTGCTTTATTATACAAAATCCAACTGTTTTGTATGGCGACATCTAACATCCATGTAAAGAGAAACCAGTACCATCTCTTGCTACTTATTGCAATGCAAGAGCATGCTAGATTCTGATCCATCTGATCAGTACCTCCCATATATGTATTATATTTGGCTACCAGTTTAGGTCTGGGAATCATTATATTTCGCTTTTTTAGTTGCGAGAATCTCTTGACTTGGCCAACTTCTTGTGCACCACACGAAGAAGAGGAGAGTGTGACAACTGAGTTGTCCAGCCACCGCACATACAATAATCAATCATTCTTCTCTATTGCTGTCTCAGGATACCCCCGATCTTTCTTGGAAAATAATTTTGGGGCTCAACAAACACATCACCTTCAATATCATCATTATAAAGAATCTCCAGCGCCTCAGCAAGTGAGAAACCTCTTCTAAAACAAAAAAGAGAAAATTCGTCCTTTTACTGAGTACAAGTGCCTAGCGTTGCCATATGGCAACACCGACGTTCAAAAGGCCTAAATGAACGTAATTTATTTCACAGCAAGCAGTAACCTCCAAAGAATATATATGTGAGTATTTAAAGCACAACCATACTAAAAAACCAATTATATGTCGTAAGTTACTGTGTAAAACACTTACTCGAACTTATACTCCATTTTTCTTCGTCATTCAGCAGACGACGACTTCAAACACTGCTTACGCTGCAGAATTTAAATGTATTGTTAAAACTGTTGCATTGTAATTATCTTTACAGTCTTGTGGAGCGGAATCCAGTGCTGCCAACGCTCCTGCTTCGTTGATGTCGTGGAATCAACGATTTTAAAAAAGTGTTACAAACGTTGCCATATGGCAACGCACGGCACTTATGGGTTATTGTTGTTATGGCTGTCTTCCCACCAGACATCTCTGGTTCCCTTTCCACCAACGACTTCGCAGTTTAATGCAGTTCTCCAGAGACTTGTCCTGGAGCAGCGTCTTCAGTGATGTCTCTCTTCTTTAGGTGTGGAGCATTAACAATGGCTTTTGCTTTTCCACTGACAACAGTTTGTATGAATTTCTTGCAGCAAAGTGGCTTTCTTCCACCGTCTTCACATCTTGGGCCTGTTGGTCTTCCGTTTGCTGAAACTATGTAATTCCTGGGGCTTGGTCCTGCCACTTACGTTACCTGGCCGCACACTATGCCTCAATGTCCTGTGTGTCCCAAGTGGTACTTCCTGTGGACTGAATCAGATCAGCCTCCTCTGTTTATTCTGGTCCTTTGTCTGTTTGAAACTAGACTATTGCTGGCTGTTAATTTGTCCATGTTATGCTGTCTTGATACAATCCACCATCATGGAATACATTTGGCTGATGGAGGCTTTTACACTAGCCCAGTTGGCTGTTTGCCTGCCATTCCTGGCCATCCATGTTAGGTCTCATTTTTCGATGATTCCCTTGACTGCCATTGCTGGGCCTGCCCTTCTTCTGTATTACCTCTCCGCGTTAGATTTCGGTTACTGCTCCACCACCTAAGCTATACATTACCTGCCATGTTCCCAATGGGTGTGAATGGTCCGTGTTTGTCTTGGACGTATTTGCTTCCCAAAGACACTACTCTGGGTTCTATTGCTGTTAGTTTCTTGACCTTCGCACACAGTTTAGCAATAGCACCTTCTTGTACACTGGTGGTTCAGAGACCAGACTGTGGTGTCTGGTGTGCCTTCATCATTGGCACTGACCATTTTTGGCATTGGCTTCTGGATCACTGCTATATTTTTACTCCAGATCTGTTCGCTCTCTTATCAGGCCAACCAGTACATTTACTGACGCGGGCCTTTTAATTGTGTATATGCTCTGACTCTCTGTGCCCTTCAGAGCCTGTGTGTGTTGTAAACCATCCATCCCTTAGTGCAGTGGGTCCAAGAAAGTTCCCAATGCTCACTGTAGAGTTAGCAGTTGTGATGTTCATGTGGGCTCCTGGTCACACTGATCTGACAGGAAGTGAGACTGCTGATGCTACTGCCAAGACTGTGGCCTCCTACCTCAGCCTGTTAGCTCTTCTGTTCCTTCAGATGATCTCTCTGTTACTGTCTGTTGACTGATGGTGTCACTTTGGCATCACCACTGGTCTTCCCTGTGCGGGAACAAACTGTGGGGTATGAAACATCTCCTGACGTCTTGGTTGACCACCTCTCGGCCATCCTGTAGTGAGATCATTTTAGCTACATTGAGTATGGGGCACTGTCTTTTCAGCCATCATTTGTTACATGCTGATCTGCCACCTCTGTGCGCTCATTGTCACGAACCTCTGATGGTTTGCCATTTCCTGACCCAATGGCCTGTTTTTAACCGCTTACATTCCAGTATAAGTTTGCTGCCTAACATATTGGTCATTTTAGCAAACACGCAGGGTCTCAGTGTTATTCTGTTCCCCCGCCGTAGCAATGTGGCGAAGGATGTTTAATCTTCGGTTTGGGACCTCCATTCTCTCTACAGTGTGTTTCGTGGATCTTTCTTCAAAGGACGTCCTTGGTATTGGCTCTTTCCTTTTGTCAGTGGGGCATAACATATCGCATAGTCGCTTTCAGCTTCTTTTACTTATTGATGTTCTAAGATTACGACATGGGTGCTTATGACATAAGTAGTTTCTGCACCCTTAAACATGGCTGGCTCACGGCTACATATGGTGGTGAAAGGAGCTGCAAGAGGAGCGGCAGTGAAACAAGGTTCTACAGCAGATTGTAATGTCATAAGGAGATGTATCGCTTCAGTTATTTATTACTACATTTCATGGAAAACTTATTTTCTAGTATGGTGGTAGTAACCCTCCTGTGGGTGTCTATACACATCCTGCCGTGCCTTTCCACGGGCTACTTTGGTTTTCTTAGTGCTATGGACATCTGTGTCTCTGGAGCTGCTGACCTCTCACTGCTACGGACGAGTTGTTTTTGTTTTTCTGTTAATAAAAAAGTATTGAGTATTTATCATACAACATATGTGCCTCATTGTGTGCTGTCATTTGCAAAGAAATACTTATTTTAATACCTTGAATCGTTATTACTATGACTACACGATTTGCAATGATCGTCTTCCGATATAAAACGCGCCAACTCTAGAACAAAATTGTAGATCTTTTTGCTCTCAATTTTAAATGAAATTTCGACATTTTATCTACTTTTCACTCGCTGCAGTATGTGATCAAAGTTTTCATAGTGTGTTTTAACTCTGCACAATCTTTAAAATTTCATGCACTGTTTTAATTAACTCGATGCAGCACAGTAAATACGATGGATAATGAAAGGAAATTGTATTCCTTATAAAGTGGAAGGTGTCAGACTGCAAAAAAAAAGAAGAAAAAATTCCCCCACCCCCACCCCACCTAATAGTCCCTGAAAAATCAGATAAGTATTTCATATTGCCCGGAACGTCATCGCTCAGCACAGGCACCAGCATACAAAAGATGCCGAAGCACGGAATGCAGAGAACACACCTGTTGCAACAAAAGGGTTAATGAGAAATGAAAATGAAACATACATTTCTCTTAATATTTTGATGAAGTGAAGAATATGAAGCAGCTAATTATGAAACATGGTATCTTATGGTTGATGCAGTTTATGGTGAATGCTGTTTTAGGATGAAATTTAAATTTGACGTTTTGTGTTAGGTAACCATTTTATTTAAACATTACAAAATAACACAGGATGTCAATGAATACTACATACCTTGCTGTTCACTAAAGCAACAATATGTTGTATCACTTTTTGAGCACTACTGATTCGAAGAAAAGCTTTTAACAACTTGCATTCCATTATACAGACATAGGGCGTCTCTGTGCATTCTTATTTAAATCACTGTCACCAGTCAGCAAGCGCACCACTGAGAATAACCAGACTCCCTTTGTTAAAACAGAGGCCACTGACAAAGCATTTGGATCTACAATAGAACAAAATGCAATTTTTTTGGACCTCTTAGAGGTGAACTTTTTGCTTTTGTCATTTCACTCGAATTATTTACGAACAAACCAGTCATCCAAACCCGTAATCCCGTTCTCTCTTAAAAATTCCTGTAAAAGCCTCTTCCTTAGAAAGGACTGTCATTAAAGAACGAGCTGTTTTGTCTTTTCTAAACTGAATGTAAAAATTATAAACTTCCTCTCAACTCAGCTGCTTAATTTTGACACAGACTTAATGCGAGCTTCCGTAGGTAGCAGTACTATGCAGCATTGATGCATAGTACAGCTACATTCGAGAAAAGAGTATAATAGCTATGCAAAATAGCCAAATAAGGCTCGACATCAGGCTGGAAAACAAAATTGGCAATGTCCAGTGTCACTTGCCTGTTAAAATTGAAGTCAGTCGGTAAGCTGCTGTGAATACATTTCACTCCCTGTAGCAGAAGGAGGTTGCTCAAGTAAGGATGTTGATCCAATCGTAGACATAGTCATAACTGTGAACTTGTAAATTAGTGGAAATTTGCCTTGAGGAAAGTTCTTATAAAAGTTGCATAGACTAATTTTATAATTAAACTTCTCACGCAACTGCCTGTCATACTGTAGGTTTAAAAGTTGTAACTGCTGCTCGGTTTCCACATTGTCAACGTCAACTGAAAAGAGACGTGAAAAGACATTAATTTTTTCATAATCTTGGAAACGGATTTCGGATTCGTGGCAATCATCACTGAGTATACGAGGTGTGTTCAAAAATTCTAGAACATGTGTAATTTCACACCAATGGTGTGTTGGAGAGAGATGCAGTTGGCGTCACTGCACACGCCTGTGTTTAATGTGTAACTGCTGGAAGTTTCATTGTTGTATGTCTGTTAGTTACTGTTCAGTGCTCCATTGAGTAGAACATTGTCGCACAGCTTGCGAAGTTTGAGCTAGCAGAGTTAGAGGAGCAGCATGTCGGCATTAAATTTTACATGGAACTCAAGAAAATCTTTACAGGCACACATCAAAAGATGCAGGAAGTCTATGGTGATGAGTGCTTAAACCATACTCGGTGTTATGAATGGTACACATGGTTTAAAAATGGCCGGACGAAACAAGGTGACCCTCGTTCAGGATGCCCTTTGATGCTGAAGAATCTAACATTTCAGTTGGATCATCTAATGAAATTCTGACCATGGCGCCTTGGAATGCATTGTGCTGTCATAACGTTCACCGTATGACTCATGAGTAAAGACCAGAAAAACCTCTGCCTCACAATCTGTGCAGAGGTTTTGGATGGTGTAAATGAGAGAAGATCCTTCAGAGCATCATAACTGGTGATGAGACATGGGTCTATAGTTATGATGTTGAAACAAAGGTTCAGTCTTCACCTGGGTCGGGAAAGGTTCTTGAACTCTCTCCATGTCAGGTCAAATGTCAAAACCATGCTGTTAGTTTTCTTTGACTTTGAAGGATTAGTTCATTATGAATTCGTGCCACAGGGACAAACTGTTAATCAATGGTGCTGTCGGGGTGTTGGGACACCTGCAAGAAAATGTGAGGAGGAAACGGCCTGAAATATGGTGAGACAATTCGTGGCTCTTGCATCACGATAGTCACGTCATCCCTGTTGGTGCGTGACTACTGCACAAAAACTGAAACTACAGTGGTGCCTCATCCTAGACACTCTCCAGACATGGCCCCTGTGGACTTTGGAAATAAAGTTGAAAACCCTGTTGAAAGGATGATTTGCAATGATAGACGAGATAAAAGAAAATATTCAGATAGCTGTTTGCGCCATCCAACAGGAGGCGTACCAAGACTGCTTCTGGAAGCGGAAATGGTGTTGGGAGTGGTGTATCAACTGTGGAGGATAGTATTTCAAAGGAGACTATGCACTAAGTGAAAGGTAACCATAGAAAAATTATGTGGTCAAAGTTGCAGAATTTGTTTGAATAGACCTTGTTTTTTGATACTGTTCAAAATGTTGCTCTGCTCCCGTCCTTAAAAGTTAACTTTGAGAAATGTGCAATGTTCCCACTTCCTAGCTGTGTATTCCACAGTGTGTGTTTCATTGTAAAGCCCTGAATACAGTTGTACATCTTTGAAATTAACATGTTCACCCTGCAGTGCTGAATTCAAAATAGTCATATGCTATGTAATGTCTTGGAGGAAGGCCAAATTTGCTATCTACTGTTTCTTCAATTCAGCAACAGGCCTATGACTTGTCCATAAATATCTCAAGAGGACCTTGTCTCCACTCAGATAGTGTATTTCATTATGATATGGCACATTGCCGCAAGTGCTTTCTATGTCTCCCAAAAAGGCTTTAAACTTGTGAGAGCAGGACTGTGGGTGAAATTTGTTGAAAGTCAAAACAGTTATCACTTCCCTCATGTTCACACTTTCAGTCCGCAAATTCTCTGGATAGAGAATGTAATGTATTGCAAAAATCTAGTGTGGAACAGGCAATGATTTTACCATCTCTGGTAAAAGAACGACAAAACTGATATTTCAGACAACAGTAAATGCTACAGCGTCCATTGACCCAGAAGTGAGATTATTCCATTACAGACTGATGTTTTCAACACTTGTGTGCACACGTGAGAATATTTGCCCCTTTTCTAGTGTCTGACATGAGGACGGAAGTCCAGTAACTCTTCTGTGATTAGACCTCAATCTGCTCCCCAAATGTAAATTGCCTACTGAGCAGTGTCAGAAATGTCAGTGCACCCATCCAGCACCAAAGCTAAGGTAGAAAAAATTGTTGCGAGAACCATTACTTTATCTGAAATGTTGTTAGCTGTTTCTTGAATTCTGTGTCAAATTTTTGAACAAGGGACCCCGTCTGAAACTTCAGAAGTCTCTCAGGAGCTGTATGCACAGCTGCTGAAGACACCAAACATATCTTTATAAACTCTCCTGTAGTGAAACTTGAGTGTTGCTTCGATGATCTGAAAAGCAATATGATAACTTGGTCTGATTGCAGATGCATTTGTTCAGTGGTGCTCCTGAAAACAAAAGTACATTTTTCATAGTGGAAATGTTCAGGAAAATTACTCAGGTGTCAATTTTTCCACTCATATGTGACATACTTCCTTAAGTCACATCACTTATCAGGACTTCAATTTTTGCAACCCTGCTTCTCTTTGCTTTCAAAGTGTCCATAATCTTTTGCATGAAAGTGGTGTAGTGCCTTTGGAAATTGAATTTTTTCTTTGTCTTCAGAGTTTTGAAGCACCCTGAGCATCTCAAGGCACCATCACATATCATAAATGTGGGCATCCTGCACTGATGTGGTGTAAAATGATTTTGGTGTGTCTGACTTTCACTTTGATGTTTCTAACTAGGTCATGAAGCTATTTAAGAAGAGTTAGTCTCCACTTTCAGTGCCGTGCAGTAGGTATATATGTTAAGGCTATACCAAAACTATGATCATCCCTTGGAAAGCATATCTCATGAAGGCAGTTGTTTGCCCTTCCCCCCCCCCCCCCTGTCACATGTCACATGACAACTTCAGATGCATATTATACAATGAGTGCTTATGGCCCTGGTGATGAGAATGCTCTTACGCACCTAGCTGCCTCCTGAACAGGTCTAATGTAGTATAACATACCCTGTATAATCATGTCTTCTTGCATTGAATGTTAAGCATGGCCTTGGGTTTTCATGTTTATTGAGAAGTTAAAGGGCCAACAGTATATAGCATTTCACCTTAGGTGAACACACAAAAGGGAGAGGGTGTGGATCGGGGCTCACAAATTGGGCTAAGACTGTGCAAGTACATGCAGTTGAAAACCCCTTAGAAGTTCCTAGAGTATCTCGCGTGATTGGGTGTTAGGAAAAGGTATCACATCTTCTAAAGATTTTAGAGTGGAGTTTGAGGAAGGATTGTTTTGTGTTGTTAATAAAGTATGGCATAGTGCATTGGTCAAGCGAACTGACTAGCATTTCCCCAGTGTGGGTTTTGATAATCATCCCGCTGCTGCCGCCGCCACCACCAACGCAGCAGCAGCAGCAACTAGTTCCATTATATGTAAAATTAATGTATTGGATTTAGTTAAGGTAGGTTAATTCGTAAAAACAGTTAATTTATATAATTCAATGAATTTTCAAATTAATGGAAAATTTCTGAACATTCTAGCAATTAAGGTAATTAACTGCTAGAAGTTAAATTACATTTTTAGTGGGATAGTCATTAAAGGAACATTTAGAAACCTAAGTATTGTTTATAGCATTTACATTTAATGAAAGAATTTTTTGAACAATGACATTATTCTAAAATATGCTTCAGTGAAAAGTATACTTAATTTAAGTAAGTCTTTACTCTGTCAATTTTGATGCACACCGAATCATTGGGATGAAAAGAGGAGCACTAAATTTATGCTGCATGATCAAATGCATTTTAATTGCATATCATCTTAATGATAATTGTTGTTACAGTAATTCTAGAGCACTTTATAATCTTTGTTAGATCTTTGACTTGGCAATAGAAACAGCATCACAGGATTGAACAAGAAGAGTACGCATTCCTTTGCCTTGTTCATTATGAAAGTCTCATCATACACTATCAAATCTGCTTGGCCACCCCTTGAGAATCCACCAACAGAAGGAATTTGTTGTTGGCTATGTATAGTTTTAATGTTGTTTCCAAACATTTTGCATACAGCTCTTCTGTTAGTTTACCCAACTTCGAGCAAGTAACAACATTATTATATTTTTCTTCTAGTTTCTTGACAGTACCGGCAACTTGAGGACCATATCTATTGGCAGACTTTTAAATACTTAATCAGTTAGAAAATTCTGGTTGGGTTTCAGTTTTCCAATAGAATAGGTATTCATGGAAAATTACTAAAGACACATGGCGAGATGCTGTTCACAACTATAGACACAGTTACAAAGTGTCAGAAAGGTATCATTTAAAATAATTCCTTTCTAAAGATACACAGAATCTAATTATGATAAATTAATATTTTATGTGTGTAAATTGAGTTGTTGAAATATATATAAATTTTATAAATAATAGTTTAATATTGTGAGGAATAAAACAAATAGGAAAAATACAGTAGTAGCAGCAATCAAACCTGAGCTGGCATATTGTCTGTCAGTGCACTTGACCACTGTCACGCCACTTACTTGACAATTGTTGCTCAAAAATCTCTTGTGCTACTAAAAATTCTTACAGTGCATTTTACCTTATACTGCTTCTACTTAAACGTGGTTTGAGCAAAATCAGTGAGCCCATATCAAGTTGAACTCTATAACATCTGTCGTTCATGATAACGTACAGCAGCCATGTGGACTCAACAGCAGGAGGCATTTTGTTGCTTTTTCTCGCAGAGCTGAAGTCTGTTACACTGATACAGTGTCTCTTGTGGTACAAGTATATACTACAACCAAGTGATGTTTCCATTTATGTAACAACAAGAAATAGTACAAGCAGCTTTGGAAACTGTTTGTTTTCAATGTAGGGCCACTATGCCAAGCACACACTTACAGTTCCAAAATCAGTTGAGCTAATATGTATGTACTTCCACCAGAGCTCTTGTAAGTCAATCCGACAAGCAAGTAGGCAGTTAGTTACCTCATTTGATAGTACACGATGTCATTCATAAAAGGCTTATAACAATATGTTTACTTTTGTGCATTAACATACAGCTATAATCGGTGGTGGAAATATATTTGCAGAGAAAAGCACATAATGATACATATTGTATTTTAGGCCAATAGACGTAACTAGTTACTGTATTGGTTTTCAATAGCTTCACTAGTCAGGAATTTTTGACTGTTTCTTGTTGAATAGGCTGATCAGACAAAAGTTGTTTTGCAGAGAAGGGTAAATGTGTATTTAAAATGTTTTTGGATACCTCAACATGAATTTCCTAAGGCCAGTATTACACTATCAAATTTCTTTGTCAAAGATTTGATCAAAGATGTGATCCAATATTCCGTCCAATATATTTGACAAAGATCTTTGACGTAGCGCTACAAGGGGTATTACACTGTCATCAAATTTTTCGTCAAAGTTCAAGATGGCTGACAACAACTTGTTATTAACCGCAGCAGTTCTACGTACTCCAATTGCATTGTGTGCACATGCGGAAAAGAAGTGGGGGGAAAAAATGGAACCATACATACGAGGTTGACAGTCTTAAAAGTCCTGGGACTACAACTTGATAATAAATTCAGTTGGGAGGAGCACACCACAGAACTGCAGAAACGCCTTAACAAATCTGTATTTGCAATTCGAGTGTTAGCAGACATAGGCAACATAAAAATGAAAAAGCTTGCCTACTTTCATTCCATAATGTCATATGGGATAATATTTTGAGGTAAATCTTGAAGTCAAACAAAAGTTTTCAAGGTCCAAAAGCGTGTAATACGTATTATTTGTGGAGTAAATTCACGGACCTCCTGCAGAAACCTCTTCAAAGAACTGGGTACTTCAGATTCTTGCATTGGTACTGGGGGAAAATAAGAAAGAAAATGAAACTGTTGGCGGGCCAGAAGAACAGTGAGACTGTCGTTTGGACGTACGAGATTTGCAGGTTAGCTTTTTTGTTTTGTATTTCATGCCTAGATACTTCCGTAGAGATATTGTTGCATGTGGATCATTATATGTAATGATTATTACAATACATGCAACGATATGTTTGTACAGTTATCTAGGCATGAGAAACAAACAAAAAAAACTATAACTCTCGTAGGCCCAAATGAGTCTCTCCCTATACTTCCAGCTCGCAGGTTAACTACTGCCTCTCAGTATATTTACTTCTTAATAAAATTTGTCGTAAATAATATATCTCTTTTTCCAACAAACAACTCAGTTCATACATACAATACCAGGAACAAAAATGATCTGCACAAGGACTTAAAAACACTTACTTTAGTTCAAAAAGGGGTCCACTACTCAGGAACACTCATCTTCCATAATTTGCCAGGAAACATAAAAAATTTAGTTAGAAATAAAGATCAGTTTAAAAGGAGCCTGAAAGACTTACTACTGGCCAACTCCTTCTACTCCATTGGCGAAATTTTTAATAGAAACAAATGATGTATTGTATTTAGTCATACTATTAGTATTTTTATTTCAGCTTAAAAAAAATCGACATGTTCCACATCCACGAGGATCTCCTCAGCACGGATCTATGGAACGAAAAACTAATCTAATCTGGGTGAAGCCGTGGGTTTTACGACGACACGATAAAAGCATTCAACAAAACTTGTTACGTGAGCTTACAGTGGAAGACGTCAAGTCGTACATCAATTACTTAAGAATGGATGAGCATACATTTCTGTATGTGCTCAATGAAGTGTATCCTCATATCACAAAGCACAATTTTCACTTAAGAACTGCTATATCTTCAGAAGACAGGCTCACTATAACACTCCGATTCCTTGCTACACGAGAGGGTTATGTTATGTTATGTTAGGTTAGGTCAGGTTAGGTCTCCAATCTTCTTAATGTATTTTTGTATTCAGGGTGCCTCACGTTGTAAAGCGCCTCATAAGCTTCAGACATCTCTATTAATTCTGTAGTTGTCGGCACACACCAATTGTATTTACCGGCAATGGTTATAAAAACATTACAGACGACAGAACGCTGCAGCGATGCTAGCGCTCCGAGTGGTAACATATCGCATTGCAGTGAACAGAAGACAAGGGATTTCTTTGATCAAATATACGGCCTCGGCCTAGATTTGATCAAATATTGGACGACATTTGTCAAAGATCCCTATTACACTATCAAATATCTTTGACAAAGATATTGGACAAAGAAATTTGATAGTGTAATACCGGCCTAAGGGACCGAAGTTTATCTTGCATTTACCAGTAGAATAAAGTGCGGAAAAAATATTTCAGTGTATGCAACTCCCGTCAGATTTCAGAAAAAAAATTCATGACTGTGAACTATCAAACTTTGCAGAAACATAAAAGAAAATTAAATACGTATGGTCATGAATGGTGAGACATAGGTTCTATACTAAATAATTAGTCCATACACAAGTTCCATTTAACTTTGAATTCATGGCAATAATTAGATAACAAACTTAAATCCTTTGTTTCCAGATACACGTCGCACAATATAGCGTCTCACATAAATCTACTGCTATGCGGTATGGCACTTTCACATTACACTAAAATAATATTTTGTAAACATTAATAAGACAGTGGCAAGACATGCGTATCGGACACAAATTACAACAGACAGAAGAGTGAGTAACTGTTCATCGAGAATATCTTGTACATCAAAAGAATGTGTAAAAAATGTTATTTTGTCCCCATTTGGGCAGTGGCTTTCAAAGTCAATAGCTCACAGCATCTCTGACAGCTCTTCCACAATAAACACGTCACGTCACAGGACGTTCGTGTGTGTGTGTTTTTTTTACATTCTCGCAACGTTATTTGCTAACTGTAGCTGTTGCCGAGCGACTGCTTGGTTAGTGAATGATTTAAAATGGTATGACAATCACATAATGTTACAGGCTCCACCTACAGATATATGAATTGGAGCTGCATCACAAAATAAAGTATCAGAACAGGTCATGACAGAAGTTGTTTAGAGCCAATTCAGCAAAAAGGGATAAAAACAAGGGATTCCTCAATTTTTGTCTGTTTCTGAAAGGAGGCTACATTTCATACTTGTCGTGGTAAACATGCACGTTTGCTGCGTGTGAGGAACTGCATATGTGCCCCTTTGAAAATGTGGATTGTTGAAGGACAGGGTTGTAGGTCAGTCGTACTTAACAATGCCTACAGTTAATGCAGCAATATTTGTAGACATCTTGGGGCTGTATGCTGTGCCACAACTTCCTTGTGACACCTTTCAATAAGATGGTGCACCATGCCATTTCGTGAACATTGTGAGGAATTGCTTTAATCATGAGTTCACGGATTGCTGGATTAGGAGATTGATTGCTGATTCCCTAGAACCCCAGACATCACGACATATTTTTTTTCCTGTGTGTGTGTGTGTGTGTGTGTGTGTGTGTGTGTGTGTGTGTGTGTGTGTGTGTGTGTGGGGGGGGGGGGGGGGGGGGTTGTTATCAAGAATAAATCGTACCAGACACAAGTTTCTGATATCCCAGATCTTCGCCATGACATTCGTGCAGCAGTCAGAAATGTTACGCTGCAATGCGCAAGATACTTGGAGAGGAGTGGAATATGGATTAGATACCTGTCATGCCACTAATGGTGCGCATATTGAGGTGTAATAGATCTGTAAAGACTTTGAGTTAACATAGTTCTGGAAACATATGATCAAAAAAATGTTACTTCCGAAGTTATTACATGTTATATTATCATACGTTTGACCTGAACACCCTCTATAAATGCTAACCTCTCACTACCGTGCTGTGAAGTGGGATCATCTGTGACTGGTGAAATTTCTCAGATCACATCAGGTTCAGATGCAATCAGTAGCTCACAACCTAGCGGTATTAAAAAAAAACCTTTTGTGTTGAACAAATAAGAGTTTAAAGAACTAAATAATTAAGAAGTTGTTGCTAAACTAAAAAATATTATGTGACTTCACTCTTTTTGGCTATGTAAGTAATGATTGCAGATAAATAATCTCTCAACTATAATTAGAGAAGACGTGTTTAGGTCTTGTTAGGCTTTTACACTCTCTTTGTGGGTGGTTCACCTCTTACAAAAGACATTGTCTAGGCACAAATAACAGTAACGACACAATTCGCATCAAATTTCTAACTACGAAACAACTGCTTGAATTGCTATGGCAAGTGAAAGTGTTGAATAAGTCAAGTAGTATGCATGTGAAAGTGGATTTGTAGATATCAGGTAGTGGCACAGTGGTTGTAATCTGGAATACAGTTAAAATGCTATCAGATTCAATCCCCCATCAGTCCTCTGAATTTTTTCGTTTCACCTCTAGTAATGTTTGTTAATCTGTAAAAAGCTAAGTTGTTGTTGATAAGATCGCAGAGTGAAACTAACACAACAGTTACTGTAGCTGCAGCTTGTGATGTGGGCAATACAACACAACTGCCAGTGGCGCAGACGAGGCGCCTGAAAATGGGTACGACACTAATTGTTAGGAGAAAAGTCTATGAAGAAATTCCAGTACCAACAGAAAATGAAGCAAACAGGAGTTTCAATGCAATGAGGGCAGCACTTACGACCAGTGTATATACGTAAGAGTTACAAAATTGGAATAAATTTACAAATTAAGATTTGAAATGCCTGAGTTTCTTTTCATTTCTTTTACATTTCTTTAATTTCTGTATAGTGTTGCCATTCTTACTTGATGTTCCCCAAGCAAAACTACCAATATTTTACGTTCATGCCTGAAGGACTGTAATCCTCCTGTAAAATTGGTGTTTGAGCATTGAATATTTTCTATTCTTTTTGATTTTGGGATGCTGTTGACTTCCAGGATTTTGTAACAGAAACCTGGATTGTGTGTTCCACATCATTTTCTTGGAGGTTATTTTTAGTTTCTAAATGCAATGTATAGCTGTCACAATTAACTTACACTATTGTTCTTACCAACTCTGTGGCAATACTCGTATCACTGTTTCACTATATAAGAAAAAGATACGTTGCTGCTCATCCGGGGTGTATATGCCCCAGGTAATCCAGGAAAAACCCAGGAATTTTTTTCATCTGTGAGAAAACAGGGAAAAACCCGAGAACTTTCAGAATTCTGGGAATTTTTTATTGTAGCAATAAAACATAGAGGAAAAATTAAAATAAAACTTCAGTTGTAAAGGAAATGCGCCAT
Source organism: Schistocerca piceifrons (assembly GCF_021461385.2). NCBI lineage: Eukaryota > Metazoa > Arthropoda > Insecta > Orthoptera > Acrididae > Schistocerca > Schistocerca piceifrons. The sequence continues at coordinate 764,983,860 of NC_060141.1, forward strand.
TTACAAGAAGACAGTGCAGGCACAGGCATGTGTCAAAGGCTTTAGGACAAAGACAATGCAGTACATTATAACACACTGCTTCCCTTTGGCATGATGTCACAACTATTTACATTAGGTTCGCTTGTGCAGTTGCCAGTAGGCTCATGCTAATGCACAGGCCGTTAGGTATGAGCAGTACCTACTCCCACTTCTAGCCACTAGAAGTGTGGCTGTTAGCTGTATCAGCAGTAGCAACAAGCCGTGTGACAGTTACTCAGGTCCAAGCTGCTGGAGAAGGCTTTGGCCAAAAACTACATTTGTCTTTCTGTCATGCTGGTCTGCAACTTGATGTTTCATCTGTATGGTGTGTAGCAATCTACCTTTTCCATACATTATTTATATTCCAACCTGGAGTTTCCTGTTTAGTCTTAATTTCTTTGTCATTGGGGAGAACAATATTTTCATTTGAAGTCTGTTGTGTACTCGTGTACTGATGTTGTGAATGAACTGTAACCTTCAGTGTTGTTTCAGTCTATTGGAACAAGGGAAAAAAAGGAATGTAATGAGTAATGTTATAAACTGTCTTTGATGCAGCAAATTAGTTCCAAAAATTTATCCAAATGTATGAAATATACAAAACCTTGGGATGAGAATCTGAATTGTATTAGATTCCCTCTCCCCTCCCCCTCCAGTTTCATATCTTGATTACATAACTGTTTTTACAATTAATTAACCCCATTGCCTTGTTTGTGAACAAAGGAATATTACAAAAAAATTTGTTTACTTCTGGTATTGTGATTCTCATGTAGCTTCTCCTTTTTTTTTAGGTTTTCCTCCATGTACTCTTTCAGCTTTCCAAATTTTTCTCAGGTCTCTTGGTGATGACTATTCTTTTTCCAGTGCACATAAAAGCAGAATTTGCTATTGTTCTAATATTTGAAAGCATTCTTTTCCTTAAGATTAGATATTTTTGCTTCTGATTTATGCTGCTCATAGACACTTATAGAAGAAAGTGAATGGTTTGTGTTTGTTTTTTTTCCCCTAGGGAGCATTACATTCTGCAAAGTGTATAATTTTCTTTAAAAGGCGTAGCTGTAAAAGTTATTAGTAATTCTCGCAAATGAATATCCTCTAGACATGTTATTTCATGAATTTGGTGTTCCTGTTTATGATGAATTTGTTAACTGTAATTGATTTTTGTTTTCCAGGCCCTGTTCTCTGGTGAAGGTTGCCCAAAATTAATTTCCTGTGAATTTGCGCACAATAACTCCTGGTATGTAACTTTCGAGTCTGATGAAGATGCTCAACGAGCTTACAGATTTTTGCGTGAAGAAGTTCGTGAGTTTCAGGTAAATAATTTACGTGTTTCAGAAACAGTTGTCCTAATATTGTGAAATTCGAGAAATCTTTCATGTAGAAGGATAATTTTTCCTCGGGTAGGCTGAAACGTGCCAATATTAATGTTGATCATCTGGTATAAGGTAAATTTCAAATTAGTTTTGTGCATTCATTAGGCTATTGGTTTAAAATTACAATTTTGGAAACTGATCAGCATACTAAAACTCACCTGGCATGTCTCTACAAAGAGACTTTGGAATCCAGTTACAATGGGGAATAGAAAGGTACAGCAAGACAGGACAGCAACTTTTATTTGCAGTGTGGAGAAAAGCAAGAGTGAGTTGCAAATTCTGCTGGTCTACACATCCATTAGGCCTATGAGCATTTGTAACTATGTACACATTTGTTACGATAGGAACTATCCTGGGAAAACACGAATTATTTGCAGACCATCATCAAATATACTATTACTGAGAATATAAATGTATTACGTACTTAAAATGGTGACCACCCTATTAATAATAGGGTGTCTAAAATCATTGCACTGGCTGAATTACTATTGATATGGCAACTGCAGACAAAATAAACCCAGTTGAGTTATTCATGGCACTGAGTATTGTTTCGTATGAATATATAATTCATCACTAGAGTTAAACATTTACTAATGTTGCAATAGTTTCGTGTTAAGTATCAGCTTAGGCACATTTATATCAAATACTGACATTTGAGCCATTTCGTGAATAAAGCCATCTGGCTCTATTTGATTTTTGTTATTTACACTAACGCCACTTCAAAAGCTTATGCAATGAACATTGCTTCATAAGTTTTAAGTTTTGACCTGATTATGGCAATTACTGAAACATTATAATGACTGATATGTGTTAAGTGCTCTATATGGCTTTATTTACCAAATTTTGACAATAATAATGTGTATCAAGGAATTTATTTCCTTTATCAGTGTGGTAAATTGTTCTACTTTTTTATAACGATGATTAAAATACCATATATTTAGTGGTTTGTGTAATTCATATATAATTGCCAAAGTTAATAAGAAAGGTCATTGTTAAGATAGTGCTTACTGTTCTGTGAGGATTACGTAAATATCTTGACGCACATTTTCACATTTCAGGGAAAGCCTATAATGGCAAGAATAAAGGCTAAACCTATGAATAGGTTACCTATTCCTCCAGTTCCTTCCATGGGTGTAGCTCTGAAAAATGGCTACAGAACACCACCTGCACTTTATGACCCTAACACGTATCAGGGGCAGCAAAGGTTTCTGTATTCAAATGGTAGTTCTGTGGCACCGAATGTAAACTTTGGAAGTCAAGTTCATGTTTATGTAAGTATATTTTATTAAAAATATACGCACATCTTAAGAGCCTGATTATAACATAGTGTTAATTCAGGTGTCATAAGTGTGCAACAGTAAATTTTTCTGTTTATTTTTTTCTTTTTTAAAGTAATTTATAAAAGATAAAGACAGAAAATACATTTTTACTATCCAGTAACAAATATGAAGGATATGTTTCTGGAGGCTGTTTTTTTTCTTTTGAATGTACTTTCAATTTTATTTTTGCACGCCTGGATCACATTTAGAGGATAATCCTGATTACTGTGCTTACCTGTCAAATGATTTTGTTGTCTAGACAATATAAAAAGGGAGTCTCATTACAGAAAGGAATTCCTGTTAAGAATTTTCAGTTTGCTTTTAATCCATTATTTATAAGACATTTAAACATTTTTATAGATGTATCTTACACATCCAGTGATCTCAGGCTCTGCAGACCCCTAGCTGCTTCTTTCCTGTCTGTTTTGTGCTTATTCTTCCCGGTGTCTTCAACCCCCAGGGCTGCCATTTCCCTCGCCAGCTCATCCACCCACCACAGAGTTGGTCATCTGGTGGGGTGTGTGGTGTGGTTTCCCCTAAAGTGCATTCTTCACCCGTCTTTCCTCTAGCATATGGGCTACATGGCCCACCCACTAGGTTCTTCTGCTCTTTGGTTTCTGTAAAATTGTTGGTTGCATCAAGAGGTAGATCCCGTTGTCCTTCCTTCATTCTCCTTTATCTAAGAGGTATCTTTGTATCTTCCTCATTACTCTTCTTTCAAATATTAATAGTTTTTGAACTGTACATCTCATCTTGGTGTTCCTTGATATTGATTTTCAACTCAACGCCTCACAGAGCAGAGTGTATATGCCCCAGGAAATCTGGGAAAAACGGAAATTTTTCGTCTGGGGAAAAAATTCTTAGAATTCCAGGAATTTTTAATTGTTTCGGTTTAGAGTTTAATTTTTATAATTTTGATTGGTAAAAACTGATACTCAGTGTTTTACTTAAGTCTGCTTCTCCACAATAATACTGCAGCAGTAAAATATAAACAAGGGAATAATGCCAAAATAAAAGATTTAGTCACAAAGAAAATGTGCTATTTACAACATAAAAGCATAGTGCAAAAAAGTGTGTGCCAACACCAGAATGTCAGAGACCGCAATATTTTGTAACAACAAGCTGCTTTGAATATGCCTTTCTCGTGGGCCTTGATTCAATGAGTGTAACGAGGGCATGCCATACGGGCTTTTCGCGCAGAATGCTGGTGAAACGGCGTCACATCATTAGGAATACGGGAAGGGAGAAGTGGGATGAAAGACCATTACACGTGCATTGTAAATGCAAGCAAATTTCCAGACCACTGCGTTGAAATAAATAGAATCCAGTTACTTGTTAGTTATTCTTTCTGGTTAATTTTTAGCACTATAAGCAAAAGTAGAAATTGTTGTGCCACTGCTGAATACAGAAATGCTTTGTACGAAACTGGATCTTATTTGCCATAGATTTCTCTAAGATAAGAGAACTATAGTGCAAATGAGTGGACACTGTAAAAGAAATAATTCTGTTAATGAGAATAATGCAGGGATTTGAGGTCATTTTGTTCCTGAAGATTATGAATAGGACTTTTTAAAAAAAGGGGCTTTTGTAGTTTTCTTTGAAAAGATAATTTAAGGGGGACTTTGCGTCACCAGAAAAATATTCCAAATTGGCATGGAGATGCATCAAAGGTTGTCAAAAGCTCTAGCAGGGCAACTTATTGATAATTGCCAGATATTCATCTTCTCAACTCATTTCTATGCACTATCGCCTTTGGAATTATTAGATTGCCAATGTGAAAAGAGAAGAGTATACAGTCTGCTTTAGAAGCTGTACCTTTGAAGAAAATTAAATTAAGTCAGTCAACTAGCACAGGAGTAATTCTTGAACTAGAGGTTACTGCAAAACATGAAATAGAGAGATAGAAAAACTAAGATGCAACTGCTGAGGGAGAAACCTACTGTGGATAGGAGTAACTGGATTCTGCAAGCAAAGTGGAACAGTGGGTAGCACACTGGATTCCTATTCTGAAAGGCTGCGGTTAAAATCTGCATCTGCCCATCCTGATTCAGGTATTCTGCGATTTCCCTAAAATTCTTCAAGCGAATGCTGGGATGGTTCCTCTGAAAGGTCATGGGGGGGGGGGGGGCGGCTTTCTTCCTCATCCTTCCTTAATCCGATGAGACTGATGATTGCGCTGTTTGGTCCTCTCCCCGAAACCAACCAGCCAACCTGTGCTTCTACGTCTACACTAGTACTCTGCATTGCACAATTCCCCGACAGAGGGTTAATCAGACCACTTCAAGCTATTTCTCTAGCATTCCACTATCAAACCAGCACACAGAATAATGAGCATTTAAATCGTTTTCCTTGTGAGCTCTGATTCCTCTTACTCCAATGAGCACTTCTCGATATGTAGATGAAAATAAAAAAAATCTTATTTTGGGGAGAAAGATAGTGACTGAAATTTCATGAGAAGATTCTACTGCAATGAAAACACGTTTGTTTTAATGATTGTCACCCTAATCCGCGTATCATACTTGTGAACTCTCCCGTATTTTGTGATAATACCAAACAAACTGCCCTTCTTCGAACCTTTTTTATGTCCTCCGACAATTCTATTTGGTGCGGATCCCACACCACACAGTATTTCTTCAGAAGGGTCTGAGCAAGCATAGTGTAAGTGGTCCTTTTAGTAGACCTGCTGCATTTTATAAGTGTTCCACCAATAAATCGCAGTCCATAGTTTAAAAGATCTACTCGCCAAGCAGTGGCTGGACATACACGTAAGACTGTTGTGATTGGCAAGCTTTCAGAGCCAGTGGCTCCTTCAGCAGAAGGGTTGAAGGGAAGGAAGGAGGGTGAAGGAAAATGGCTGGAGAGGCCTAGAAAAGGGGGTAGACTTGGAAAGTCACCCAAAACCACGGGTCGGGCGAGACTCACCATACAGGATGAGAAGCTGGTTCTGGTAGACTTCCTTGAAATCTACCCCATTTCCTACGCCTCTCCAGCCCTTTTCCTTCATTCTTCTTCCTTTCCTTCACCCATTCTGCCTGAAGGAGGAGGAGCCACTGGGTCTGAAAGCTTGCCAATCACAACAGTCTTCTCTGTGTGTGTGTGTGTGTGTGTGTGTGTGTGTGTGTGTGTGTGTGTGTGTGTGTGTGTGTTGCTAATTAGCTCATTACGATTGATTCTCAAGTTGTTGCATGTATTGATAACCACAGTCCCATTTCATCAACATGCTGTCTGTGACTTCTGATTAGCTGGTCACACTAGTGGATTTTTGCGATAGGCCAAAACCCTGGCCATTTCTGCGGGTATCCTCGTGGGTCGGACCTGCTGATCTGAAGCCCTTTATTTCCTCCTAATATTTAGATCCTGCCCATTAGGCCTAACCCCCCCCCCCCCCCCCTCAGGTGGGGGTGGGGGGTCTCGCCACTCCTTGGGGGGTTCATGCTTGGCTAACATGGGGCCCCAGCCTTTGCAGCATTTTTTCCCTTCCCTTCCCTGCTGCATGTCCACCCTCTGGTTATGCTTTTTTCCCCTCCCTTGGGAAACATGTCTGGGATGTTATTGGGAATGTCCTGCATCGATGGAAGAACAGTCTCACTTTTGTTTTTCACTCCCTTTTCCTACCTTTGTTTCCCTTGTCCTCTCATTCCTCCTCTTCAGCGTTTGAGGTTCATTTCTTCTTCTTCTTCTTCTCCTCCTCCTCCTCCTCCCTGTGCACTCAGGAAGGCCAGGTGACTTGGTAACACACAATTCACAGCCCCGGGTCGACAGGTAGGGTTCGCATGTACCCCCTGGTACAGGCCAGGTCCAAGGAGGGGTGATTGCTTGAGCTGCAACCTTCCCAAATTGCCGATTGGTCCCTCTGTCAGGTGTTCGGGATGTGTGACCTGAGGTGTGAACAATCACCTGAGGCGGGTGTGTCCCCTTGTGAAGGGAGACTCCAGTTGGAAGCAGTGCGCCATTGGAGGTGTTGGCAATTGTGGGGAATTTTCTTGCAATGAGTGAATCATCTTACCAATCAACATCTAAGAAACATAAACATAATGAGGCTAATGATCAAAGACCCTTTCCACTGCACACGGTTCCTTGTGGTCTCACATACTCATGTCAGTCAGTCCTTCACCAAGGTAAATCCGTTTATTATTCAGAAAGGTGTTGATGAAATTGCCGGCCCTGTGAGATCCTGCTCTTGTTCATGGAATGGCACTTTGCTTTTGGAGACTACTTCTGATACTCAAGCGCAACAACTGCTTGCTAACAGAGGCCGAAATCCAATCTAACCTCTCTGATCAGGGTGTCATTGCTATCCATTGTTTAATCCATCATCTCCTTAGTGCCTATCCGCACTCTTTACCTATTCTTTGGTAGTGGTGCTGCCATTGAAGATCGAAGCAGGCTATGAAATTATCACAGTCCAGCTGTACATTCCAAACCTGATGGGCTGCTACTTGTCATTGTTTCAATCACACTAGAACGTCTTGTCGAGACCCAGCAAAATGTGTAACGTGTGGTAGGGGTGCAAACGAGCGATTGTCTGCCTCCATCTCCCCGGTGTGTCAACTGCAATGGCGTTCATGCCGCGTTCTGTCAGGATTGTCCCATGTATCTTGATGAGCATGCTGCCTAAGAGATCCGGGTAAAGTAAAGTGTCCTAACCAGTTGCTTGAAAGTTATTGGCTAGTCACAAACCCTGTGTTATTCCATCTGGCACCTATAGTTCGTTTCTCGTTTCCCCTCACTCCTTGAAGGACATGGCAAAGCAGACATGCAACCTCAAATTCCTGGCTGGCCTCCGTTCCAAATTTCTGGCCTAACAGTTGCAGACAATGTTATCATGGACTCTCTTGCTATCTCCAACACATTGGGCCACCTTTTTGCAGAAGTTTCATGCTCTTCCCACTATCACCCCGCCTTCCTCCATTGGAAAAGAGTGGAGGAGGCTTGGGCGATACCCTTCTCCTCTCCCCATCATGAGTGCTACAATGCCACCTTAACTATGAGGAGCTCGATCGTGCTCTCAGTTCATCCCGATCCTCCATCCCAGGGCCAGATGACATCCACATTCAGATGTAGCAGCACCTTTCTCTTGCAGGCAAGCATTTTCTGCTTAACACTTTAAACTGCATCTGGGCAGAGGGCACATTACCTGGACACTGGCGCGGAGCCACCGTCGTACCCATACCTGGCCCTGTAAGGACTGAAACCTTCCTTCTAGCTACTGCCCCATTTCTCTTACCAGCTGCATTTGCAAGGTGATGGAACTTAAGATTCATGTCCGGCTGGTATGATGACTCAAGTCTCACGATTTCCTGATTAATGTACAGTGTGGATTTAAGAGTGCAGGATTCTGCAGTTGACCATCTAGTTACTTTGTCCCCCTATGCCATGAATGGTAGTCTGCGGAAATCCTAGACTATGGCCGTGTTTTTCTATTTGGAGAAGGCCTGAGATACCTGCTGAAGAACCGGTATCTGTACTCTTTACATGTGGGGCTTCCTCAGCTGCCTGCCCTTTTTCCTTCAGGCATTTTTAAAAGATACAGTTTTCAAGGTGCGTGTGGGTTCTGCCTTGTCGGACGCCTGTATCCAGAAAAACGCTATGCCTCAGGGTTCTGTCCCGAGTGTCGTCCTCTTTGCTATCGCCGTTAACCTATAATGGTATGTCTCCTGCTGGGCATGTCCAGTTCCCTTCTTGTTGACAATTTTGCCGTCTATTGCAGTTCTCCATGGTCCTGTCTCACTGAGCGGCATCCTCAGCAATGTCTTCATTGTCTTTACTCCTGGAGCATCATCAACAATGGCTTTCCCTTTTCGACTGACAAAACCATCTGTATGAATTTCTGGCAACACAGGTGGTTTCTCCTACCATCTTTACAACTTGGGCCTGTTGCCCTTTCATTCATTGAAACTATGAAATGCTTGGGGCTCATGTGTGATAGGAAACACTCTTGGTCCTCCCATGGGTCTTACCTGGCAGTCCACTGTACACAATTCCTCAATGTCCTACGTGTCCTCAATGGCACTTCCTGGGGTGCCAATCGAACCACCCTCCTCGGTTTGTACCGGTGCCTTGTCTGTTCGAAACTCGACCATGGGTGCTTTTTTATGCATCTGCACTCGCATCCCTCTCAGTCTCAACACTATTCACCATCGTGGCATCTGTTTGACCACGGGTGCCTTTTATGCTAGCCCAGTTTAGTCTGTAAGCTGAAGCTGCTGAACTACCACTGTCATATCTCCGTGACTTTCTCCTCACAGGGTGTATACGACCCGGGAGATCCGGGAAAAACCCGGGAATTTTTTCGTCCGGGAGAAAACCAGGAAAAACCTGGGAATTGTTTACAATTCCGGTAATTTTTCATTGTTTTAGTTTTCAGTTAAATTTTTGTGATTTTGAGTGGTAAGAATCAATACGCTAACAAAGGATATTACTGTACCCCGCTACTGCAGAATAACACTGCACAAACGAAACACGAACAAGAGAGAGGAAAAAAAAAAAAGCGTAAAATAAACTTAAGTTGCAAAGGAAATGCGCCGTATACAACAACAAAACACAGTACTCATACAAGCGTCTGCCAACAGTAAAATATGTCAAAGGCTTTTGGAAGACTATGCAATGCTTCATAACAACAAATTGCTCCGATGTGCGTGACGTGACAACTGTTCAAATTAGATTGCTTCGAGCAGGTGTGGGCGGGCTCTTGTGCATGCGTAGTTGACTCGGGTATGAGTAGTACGTTCTCCTGCTTCTTGTTACAGAAGTGTGGCTTGGCGTCACTACCTAATATTGCCCGGTTTGGAAATATAGTAAATCCGAGCCTGATGCACAGAGCAGTCTGAGTTGTGGTGGGGAGGTGGGTCGTCTCCACGTGACCTGTGTTAACGTTTAGTGATTTTGTTGTTTCCTCTTCGTTTATTGCTCTCATGTTAAATGATAAAACGGATTTTTGTGACCGGGATATATCAAATGAATTAAAATACGTTCGCATAATTACGGATGGCTAAAATATGTCATTAGTTTCAGATTTTATTTCCACCTTTCTGACAGTCAAGCATTAATCGCCTTGCAGAACAATGAAGTTATTTTTGTCAGTTTGCTAAAGAGATTTGGCTTTTATTAATTCTTTCTGCTGAGGCAGTCAGTTTATTTGAAACGAACTGTTTAGTTTTACACTGTTGGCTGGTATCAATTGTTGGCTGATTGCAAGTGCTCGTATGATGATATGCCATGATAAAGAACCAAACATGAGATAATACAATACTGGTCCTCCAAGAAAATTTACATCAGACTCTGGACAGAAGAATGTGCACTTCAAGCCGAATTATGCATTTTAGTATGGTTCACGAAATTCCGATGCTCTTGAAAAAATGTTCAAATGGCTCTGAGCACTATGGGACTTAACTTCTGAGGTCATCAGTCCCCTAGAACTTAGAACTACTTAAACTTAACTAACCTGAGGACATTATACACATCCATGCCCGAGGCAGGATTCGAACCTGCGACTGTAGTGGTCGCGCGGTTCCAGACTGAATCGCCTAGAACCGCTCGGCCACACTGGCCGGTGATGCTCTTGAAGTATCTTTTGATGTCTTGTTTCTTTTATGACCTAATGTAAGATCTTTTAATGTTTTGTGTGTATGAACATATGGCCTCCCTGAGTCATCGCGCGGTGACGACTTTTATCTGGCTCTCTCTCTCTCTTGCAACTGCTGATACGAAACTACGGTATTTCTAACAGGTAGCGGGAAAATATTGCGAACGGTGGTTTGAAAAGCGTTACATACATTAAAAGCAAATTTCCTTTTACGCAAGATGAACTATGTGCGATAATATACGATGAATTTCTTAAATAACAAAGTGTTTGACTCTGATTTAAAAATCAACTCTTTGAGGATGGCAGTTTAGAAGAATTTCAAGCTCAGAAGATCACACATTTACGTCGTTACTAAAAATTTTATTGGCACATTTGTGTGATGTATATTAAAATGTATCACGCGCAGAAAAGATCAATATTATATGTGGAAGCTTAGCTTCTCTTCCAGCTTACGAATCTTGGAGACAAATATTATATGTGAATGCTATGCATATTAATTTAAACCATTAACTTTTCTTATTTGTGTTTTCGCGCTACTTAAGAGTGATCTTGCTATTGGCTGACTACATCATGTGTCCTATGCTGTCATCAGCTGGCGAGATCATGCGACATGAGTCATGCGTGGCTTGCAAAAGCGCATCGCAATCTTGGCTTCAATGGTTCGGAAAGTAACATTCGGTATTTGGTGGAATTCGAATTTGTTGTTGTTGTGGTCTTCAGTCCTGAGACTGGTTTGATGTAGCTCTCCATGCTACTCTATCCTGTGCAAGCTTTTTCATCTCCCAGTACCTACTGCAACCTACATCCTTCTGAATCTGCTTGGTGTATTCATCTCTTGGTCTCCCTCTACGATTTTTACCCTCCACGCTGCCCTCCAATACTAAATTGGTGATCCCTTGATGCCTCAGAACATGTCCTACCAACCGATCCCTTCTTCTGGTCAAGTTGTACCACAAACTTCTCTTCTCCCCAAGCCTATTCAATACTTCCTCATTAGTTACGTGATCTACCCATCTAATCTTCAGCATTCTTCTGTAGTACCACATTTCGAAAGCTTCTATTCTCTTCTTGTCCAAACTATTTATCGTCCATGTTTCACTTCCATACATGGCTACACTCCATACGAATACTTTCAGAAATGACTTCCTGACACTTAAATCAATACTGGATGTTAACAAATTTCTCTTCTTCAGAAACGCTTTCCTTGCCATTGCCAGCCTACATTTTATATCCTCTCTACTTCGACCCTCATCAGTTATTTTGCTCCCCAAATAGCAAAACTCCTTTACTACTTTAAGTGCCTCATTTCCTAATCTAATTCCCTCAGCATCACCCGACTTAGACTACATTCCATTATCCTTGTTCTGCTTTTGTTGATGTTCATCTTATATCCTCCTTTCAAGACACTGTCCATTCCATTCAACTGCTCTTCCAAGTCCTTTGCTGTCTCTGACAGAATTACAGTGTCATCGGCGAACCTCAAAGTTTTTATTTCTTCTCCATGAATTTTAATACCTACTCCGAATTTTTCTTTTGTTTCCTTTACTGCTTGCTCAATATACAGATTGAACAACATCGGGGAGAGGCTACAACCCTGTCTTACTCCCTTCCCAACCACTGCTTCCCTTTCATGTCCCTCGACTCTTATAACTGCCATCTGGTTTCTGTACAAATTGTAAATAGCCTTTCGCTCCCTGTATTTTACCCCTGCCACCTTTAGAATTTGAAAGAGAGTATTCCAGTCAACATTGTCAAAAGCTTTCTCTAAGTCTACAAATGCTAGAAACGTAGGTTTGCCTTTCCTTAATCTTTCTTCTAAGATAAGTCGTAAGGTCAGTATTGCCTCACGTTCCAGTGTTTCTACGGAATCCAAACTGATCTTCCCTGAGGTTGGCCTCTACCAGTTTTTCAATTCGTCTGTAAAGAATTCGTGTTAGTATTTTGCAGCTGTGGCTTATTAAGCTCATAGTTCGGTAATTTTCACATCTGTCAACACCTGCTTTCTTTGGGATTGGAATTATTATATTCTTCTTGAAGTCTGAGGGTATTTGGCCTGTTTCATACATCTTGCTCACCAGATGGTAGAGTTTTGTCAGGACTGGCTCTCCCACGGCCGTCGGTAGTTCCAATGGAATATTGTCTACTCCAGGGGCCTTGTTTCGACTCAGGTCTTTCAGTGCTCTGTCAAACTCTTCGAATTTACACCTTCGTAATACGAAAATATGCAGCGTACATACTGCTGCACATGAAAGGTGTTTCAAAACGTGTTCCCCCGAGTTTCGTTTTTTAAAGTGGCAGGAAATTCTACTTCGGTATATAAAACAATAAACGATCAAAGGATTGAAGAGTTTTACAGTGCCAAGGAATAGTATACGGTCACCTAACACGGAAAAAGTGTATTTTCACCTGGGAGAAAGTGTATTTTTACCCAGGAAATCTGGGAAAAATCCGGGAATTCTTTTTCCTTGTCCACGTAGACACCCTGTCCTCAGCATGTATGCATGCTGTTTGTCTGCCATGTGTGGCCACCCATCCTATGCCGCCTCCTTTAGTGATTCCTTTGATCGCCACTATGGGGCGTGTCACTCCTACCTCCTGGAGTCCACTTTCGGCACTAGCTACGGCGGCTTAACTTCACACTACCTGCAATTTTTCCGGTAGGTGTGAACTCACCACCACCTTGGCTTCATGAAGCGGCCCGTGTTAACGTTGGCCTTCAATTGCTTCCTGAGGATGCTACTCCAGCCTTGGTTTATTGCGTTAAGTTTCACGACCTTCGCATGGAACTTTGCGATAGTACCTTTGTATACACTGATGGCTCTCAGACTGACAGTGGGGTCGGGTGTGCCTTTGTCATTGGCACCCAAGTCTTTCGATATCAGCTTCCAGCACACTGTTCAGTATTTAAAGCCAAGCTCTTTGCCTTGTTTCAGGCCACAGAGTACATCCAGTGACACAGCCTTTTCAATTTTGTCCTCTGCTCAGACTCTCAGTGCCCTTCAAAGTCTGTGCGCTGTACACCACCCATCCCTTAGTACAGTGGGTCCAGGAAAACTGTCACTTGCTCATTCTTGGTGGAGCCAGTGTGATGTTTCTGTGTGTTCCTGGTTATGTTGGTCTGCCAGAAAATGGGGCTGCTGCCAAGGCTGCAGTCCTTGTATCTCAGCCCACGAGTACCTTTATTCCCTCCAGTAATCTCTGTATTCTTGCCTGTTAAGAGGTGGTGTCCCTTTGGAATTGCCAATGGTCCTCCCTTCACAGGAATAAGCTTTGGCTTATTAAGCTTCTCGCAGCAGCTTGAATGACCACCTCTCGGCCCTCCTGCTTGGTGAAGGACATTTTAATTTTGTTGTCTATTGGGCACTGCCTTTTTAGCCATCCTCATTTGTTAAGTGGCACTACCTCACCACATTGCATCCCAGTTTTAACTGTCTGACACTTACTGTTGGAATACCCATTTTTTTTTTTTTTTTTAACCGTTTGCGTTCCCACTTGGGTTTACCATCTGATTTATCAGCCGTTTTGGCAATTGAAGCACGGATTGTTGACCGCATTTTACTTTTTATCCACCATAACAGTATGGCGAAGGCTATTTAATTTTTAGTTTTGTGCATCCGCTTCTATATGGTGTCCTTTTTAGCCCTTTTTCCCTGAGCCTGTTATTAGGTGTCTTCTGTTAAGTCAGTTGGGACTGACATATAGTTGTTTTTTAACTTGGGTGCGTATGACCCCAGTTGTTTTTTGTGCCCTGAACCAAAACAAAACAAAAGCCCATCAGATCTCTCTCACCAACTTGCCTGCTGGCCAGACCTGTTTGTGAATGAAGTAATGCTGTGGATTTTCATGGTTTCTCCATGGACCCAGGACTGCGTGCTGCTCAGCAGACCAGAGGCCACGGGCAATGGATTTCAGAAATTGTAACTGTCTAACCGCAAGTACATTGCAAGGTGTGGTGTTTAGAGACATTTATTTATTCTAGTACATTGTGGCACTTTGAAAGTAGTTTATATGTTAGAAAGTAGACAATAAGAAGAGCAGAATTGTGGCAGTAGCTGGCAGATGTATGTATTCAAATATTTCTCGGAAGAAAAATCACATAATACCTGTAAAATATTAGGTGTAACACAGTGAGTAATAACTGACAGTAATAAACGTAGTAGGACCAACATTTTATTGTGATACAAAAGATGATTTCTATGACGATGCTTCCCAAAATGCATCACGAAGTTGTTTGTCTACAGGTGGTGAAGAACTGTCGTTAGAATGAGACATATAAACAGACAAGCCGAAACGGGAAACCTAAAAAAATTGCCTCAAAAAAATCTTCAGTGGCTTGGATCATGCTCATTCTGAGCTACAGTTTGTATTTGTGAACACAGCAAGATGTTTTCCCTCTTAATATTAAGTCTTGGAAGGTGGCTGTCATTATAAGTGTTCATGTAATAATTTTAGATTTAAGTGATGCTTAATAATGTGCATCAACACTTTACAACATATAGTACGTGAGTCGGGAACTCTTGCGGACCGCAGTTGAAAGTGTTCAAAGGCCGCCCACTAGCAGGAGCCCTTGTCAGTATTCCTGCTGACATCATACACATTAGGCAATGGCAGTGCTATCCCCTGGAATGGCCTACCTGATGGTTTTCAGTTGCATTGGAGTGTGATGTCACAACTGTTTACATTTCTAACAGGTTGTGGGAAAATATTGCAAATGGTGGTTTGAGAAGCATTTGCTATCAGAGTATGTTGCCTTTTACGCAATATGAATTTTGTTGTGTGAGAATGTGAGATGAATTTCTTAAGGGGTTGACTTGGAGCAGGAGAGGCACCACAGGATATCTTTAATTTTCACTGTCTATACTTTTACAAATAAATTCATAAAACTTTGTCAGCATGACCAAGAAGTCAGGATTCACCCGTAGCAGTGGAAGTTCAAAAGCATAACAAAATAATTTTTTTTTACATTTGAAATTTCATTATTTTTTCACTTTTGCATTTGTTGATATAGGTACCCTTTTCTTCATACGTAAGTGAGATTCTTCGATGAATTTTGTGCTGCTTATTAAACACAAACTCCTACATGCAAAACTTTATAATTTTCCAAATTTATTAAAAACTGTAGTAAAAATTGAAATTTTTAACTAAAAAGTTTTAGTTTTTTTCCTCTAAACATGAAGTTTAAAATGTAATAACTCATTCATTTTTTCATAAATTAAATAAATCGTAGAGTTTCATACTACACCTGTAAGTATGGTTTGTATGTTGTGCAAAATTCATCAAAGAATCTCTCTTACTTATGAAGAAAAGTGTACCTATAGCGACAAATGCAGCCAGTAGTAAGTGAAAAAAGATGAAATTTCACATGTAAAAAAAAATTACTTTGTTTTTAAACTTCCACTGCTGAGAGTGTGAACCCTGAATCCTTCCTGGTCATGAATTTATTTTGAAAGTATACACAGTGGAAATTAAAATGCCCTGTGGTGCCTCTCCTTTGGATCTTGCGGGACATGATGGTCGAGCGCTTGTTGTAGTGCGCCAGGCGAGACGCCTTGGCCGCAATGCGCTCGAAAATGTCGTTCGCAAAGCTGTTAATGATGCTCATCGCCTTCGACGAGATGCCAGTGTCAGGGTGCACCTGCTTCAGGACCTTGTAGATGTAAATGACATAGCTCTCCTTCCTCTTGTGCTTCTTGTTCTTGTTGCCCTTTGAAATGTTCTTCTGCACCTTGCCAGGCTTCTTGGTGGCCTTCCAGCTAGTCTTGGTGGCATCTCGAACGTACATGCAACACAACAGCGACAGCAACAGCAGCAGCAAGCTATCGGAGTATGTTGCCTTTCACGCAAGATGAATTTTGTTACGGGTGAGGATGTGAGATGAATTTCTTAAGGGGTTGACTTGAAGCAGGAGAGGCACCACAGGATATTTTTAATTTCCACTATCTATACTTTTACAAATACAATCATAAAACTTTGTCAGCATGACCAAGGAGGATTCAGGATTCAGTCTGTCAAAACTTCTCAATGAACAATGAGATCCAGCCACTTACAAAAACTTCGAACCAAGAAGACCAACCATTCATGCCAATATTTAAAATTTTAGTGGCACATTTAATCAGCGTTGTAGATAAAATCTTCAGTCATTGTTGAAAGGAAAGTGAGAGCATTAGTTGAGAACAAATTGGATGAAAATCAGTGTGGGTTTAGGCTTCTTAGAGGTTGTCAGGACCAGATCTTTAGCTTACGGCAAATAATGGAGAAGTGTACGAATGGACCAGGGAATTGTATCAATGCTTTATTGATCTAGAGAAGGCATATGACCGGGTTCCTAGGAGGAAATTATTGTCTGTTCTCAGAGATTATGAAATTGGAGGCAAACTTTTGCAAGCAATTAAAGTTCTTTACATAGTCAGGCAGCAGTTCGAGTTGACGTTAAATTGAGTTCACGGTTCAGAGTAGTTTCAGGGGTAATACAAGGCTGCAACCTGTTTCCACTGTTCATATTATTTATGGATCATATGTTGAAAACAATAGACGGGCTGGGTGAGATTAAGATACGTGAACACAAAATAAGCAGTCTCGCATATGCGGATGACTTAATTGTGATGGCAGATTCGATTGAAAGTTTGCGAAGTAATATTTCAGAGCTAGATCAGAAATGTCAGGACTATGGTATGAAGATTAGCATCTCCAAAACGAAAGTAATGTCAGTGGGAAAGAGATATAAACGGATTGAGCGCCAAATAGGAGGAACAAAGTTAGAACAGATGGACAGTTTAAAGTACTTACGATGCATATTCTCACAGGATGACAACGTAGTGAAAGAACTGGAAGCGAGGTGTAGCAAAGCTAATGCAGTAAGTTCTCGGCTACGATCTATCTCTTCTGCAAGAAGGAAGTCAGTACCAAGTTATCTGTGCACCGTTCAATCTTTCGACCAACTTTGTTGTATGGGAGCGAAAGCTGGGTGGGTTCAGGTTACCTTATCAATAAGGTTGAGGTTACGGATATGAAAGTAGCTAGGATGATTGCAGATACTAGTAGATGGGAACAATGGCAGGAGGGTGTCCACTATGAAGAAATCAAAGAAAAACTGGGAATGAACTCTATAGGTCGAGCAGTCAGGGCGAAGAGGCTTAGATAGTGGGGTCATGTTATAGGCATGAGAGAAACAAGGTTACCCAAGAGACACATGGGTTCAGCAGTAGAGGGTAGGAGTAGTCAGGGTAGGCCAAGGAGAAGGTACCTGGATTCAGTTAAGAATGATTTTGAAGTAATAGGCTTCACATCAGAAGAGGCACCAATGTTAGCAGTGGATAGGGGATCGTGGAGGAATTTTATAAGGGGACTACGCTCCAGACTGAACGCTGAAAGGCATAATCACTCATGATGATGATGATGATGATGATGATGATGATGATGATGATGATGATGATGATATTTGTTATCTTAAAGCACAACACATGCTAAAAAAGAAAAAGTTTGAAGATTAGCTTCTCATATTTATTTTAGTTGTTTCGTAGACTACATACTATGCAATAATGATGGCAAGAAGTATAATTATGCATAAAAAGAAATGGTGTGAAGTGAGTTTTTGAGCAATTTCACCCATAATTGGTTTTTCTTTCGAAACGTTGAAAGTATATTGTTACTTGACGGGGGCAAAAAGTGCATTTTCATTTGGGGTAAAAGTACAGTTTTAATTGGGTTATCTGGGATGACCCCCTCCCTCCCTAAAAAATTATATTGAGAACCCAACTCTTCAAGACTTCATATTTGTTGTTCGAATATCCTCATATAGGTTTGGCAAGTTGTCTGTGAAAGCTAAGTAATCTATCCTAATATCGGTTCAACTTTAAGATCTGATTTAACTTCTGCCACTGTGATTACTTTTCTAAGACACAGTTAAAAAGCAATGCAGAGAGTCCATCTTGTCTCACACATTGCGAGCTGAGTGGTAGTGAAAGTATCCACCACAGAGAAGCAGAGAGGAAGTGTTCACGATAAAAATGCTATTGACAACATAGATAAATGTGTGTCTAGGCAGCAATTCCTGTGCTATTATGAAAATTCAAAGGAACACTAGCTTGCAGAATGTTAGTTTCTGTCAAGTAATAATTCTGTCGTTAAAGAATTACATTAAGTGTATGAACATTTGAATGTCCTGAGTGAAGATAAAATTTTATCAATCCGTTGAGTGTGTAATTCTATGGAAGTATACAGAGGTGCTCTAATGGGAATAGTATCAGTTTTCCGCTGACATCATGGTTTGCCCCCTCAGGGGGTCCACAACTCTTTTGTGGACACATGCGTAGCGAGCACGGGACCCCGAGCTAATGTGGCCCTCCTTCCTTTCCGGACTGCATACCTTCCCTTCCCTTCCCTTTCTGCATCCCTCCCCGTCCCCCATCTTCGCCCCCCCCCCCCCCTCACCTCTGGCTCTTTCCTTCCCTTTCTCCCCCTCTGGGAGTATGGTTTGTGCCTACGTCCGGAGACGGACGCTCGAAACTGTTCCAAATTCCTTGCTTTTACACTTGCAAGTCCTCGTCCTTCCTCTGTCCTTCTTTTCCTTCCCTCTTCTCCTTGCCCTTTTCTCCGCTGCGGCGTTTGAGACCCCCTTTTCTTTCCTTTCCCTTTCTCTTTTTCCCTCCCTGTGCGTGTCTGAAGGCCGACCCACGCACTTCAATGCGTAGCCGGTGGCGGGGTAACGCGTAATTCCCCGCCCCGGGTAGACAGGTAGGACACGTACGTACCCCCTGGTAACGGCCAGGCCCAGGGAGGGGTGATTACCCGAGCTGATACCTTCCGAAAGTGCCGATTGGTCCCTCCGTCCGTTTGTCGGGAGGTGTGACCTGAGGTGTGAACAATCACCTAAGGCGGGTGTGCCCTCGGTGAGGCCCCCCACAAGGGAGGAGCGCGCCATCGGAGACGCCGGTAATCATGGGGGATTCTTCCGCAATGGTTTCCTCACCTTCCACTATGTCTGCTCACAAACGTAAGTTCACTGAGTCTCAGCCACAGACGGTTCTTCCATCGTTGCCACAGTTCCTTGTTGTTTCTCGGTCTAACGAAGGTCACGACTTTTCCACGGTCAACCCTTTCATTATTCAGAAAGGTGTCGACGCAATTGCGGGTCCTGTAAAGTCTTGTTCCAGATTACGGAATGGCACCCTGTTATTAGAAACACACAGTCCCCTCCAGGCTCAAAAATTGCTGCGTACTTCTCTGCTCCACACCTTCCCTGTCCGGGTGGAACCGCACCGTACCTTAAATTCCTCGCGTGGAGTCGTTTATACACGCTCCCTCGATGGATTGTCTGACGAAGAAATTCAGCACTACCTGTCTGACCAGGGCGTAACGGCTGTTCATAGGGTGATGAAAAGGGTTGACACGAACATCATTCCAACCCGCACTGTCTTCTTGACATTTGACAAAGTTCAACTCCCATCAAAAATCAAAGCAGGCTATGAGATAATTTCCGTTCGCCCTTATGTCCCAAACCCTACGCGTTGCTATCGATGTCAGCGGTTCAATCACACCAGCCAGTCCTGTTCCAATCCGGCCAAATGTGTTACGTGTGGCAAGGATGCCCAAGAGGGTGCTTGTCCACCTCCATCCCCTCGCTGCATCAACTGTATGGGTGACCACGCTGCTTCCTCTAGAGATTGCCCCGTTTATAAGGACGAAAAGCTCATCCAGGAAATAAGAGTGAAGGAAAAGGTGTCGACCTTTGCTGCTCGAAAATTATTCGCCAGTCGACAGCCCACCGTGCCTCAGAAAGGAAAATACAGCACTGTCCTTGCTTCTCCTCGGCCAACAAAGGAGGCGGCCACGCAGACTTGCGACCTCACCTTTAGCACCACGGTCGTCAGATCGGCCAGCGCAAAGATCGCCCGCTCAACCTCACCACTTTCGCCTGCCCACTCAATGGCTCACCCTTCGTCGGGTTCTACTAAATCTCGAGCCCAAAAGTCAGACGCCAAGTCTTCGAAAAAAGAGCATTCTCGTGAAGAGTTTTTACGTACCGCACCTTCACAACCATCGGTTCCTCCTTCATCTAAACATCATACTTCCAAGAAGGCTACGAAGAAACACAGTTCCTCTCCTCTGTCAAGGCGTGTCCCATCTACAGCACCACCTGGCGGAAATCGCCCTCGGCCGTCTTCTGTGTCGCCAAGGCGCACTGCTGGTGGCCGGTCAACCGGCCGATCGCTGGTGGCAGGAGCTGCTCCTGACCAACCTATGGATCAGGATCTTCTGCCTTCGACTGAATGCCATTCCATGCTGTCGGTCGCAAGCTCTGAGCAGTCGTTGAGTTGACAGCACCCTTGGTCACGTTCCTCCATTTTCTGTTCACCCTATGTCCATTATCCACTGGAATATCCGCGGCATTCGAGCCAATCGGGATGAATTGTCGATCCTCTTACGATCCTACTCGCCGGTCATCTTCTGTCTTCAGGAAACAAAGCTGCGTCCCCATGACCGCTTTGTTCTCCCTCATTTTCAGTCCGTCCGATATGACCTCCCCTCTGTTAAGGCACTCCAGCCCATGGAGGACTCACGATTCTGCTCCATGATACTCTCCATTATCACCCAATCCCCTTAAACACTTTCTTCCAAGCTGTCGCCGTCCGTCTTTCCCTTTCTGGATACACGTTCTCTCTATGTACGGTATACATTCCATCGTCCACACCAATGGCACGAGCTGATCTCCTTCATCTTCTTGATCAGCTTCCACCCCCCTATTTGCTGGTTGGGGACTTCAATGCCCACCACCCGCTTTGGGGATCTCCGCATCCTTGTCCACGTGGCTCCCTATTGCTAGACGTCTTCCACCAAGCAAGCAGATCTAGTTTGCCTCAACACTGGGGTCCCCACATTTTTGTCTGCCTCCATGACAAATTTATCTCATTTGGACCTTGCGGTCGGTACTGTTCCGCTAGCTCAGCGCTTCGAATGGTTCGCCCTTGATGATACACACTCGAGTGACCACTTTCCATGTGTTCTTAGACTGCAGCCTCAACTGCCATATATGCGCTCGTGACGCTGGAAGTTTGCCCAAGCCGATTGGACACTTTTTTCGTCTCTAGCGACATTCGATGACCGTCACTTTCCCAGCGTCGACGGTGAGGTCACACGTTACCGACGTTATTCTCACAGCTGCGGAACGTTCAATACCACGCACCTCCGAATTGCCCCGGCGCCCCCCAGTTCCTTGGTGGAACGAGGCATGCCGTGACGCAATACGTGAGCGGCGACGTGCTCTTCGCATTTTCCGTCACCATCCAACTTTGGCCAACTGTATCCGATATAAGCAGCTCCGTGCGCGATGCCGTCGCGTCATCCGCGATAGCAAGAAGGCAAGCTGGAAATTCTTTATTAGCTCATTTAACACCTTCACTCCCTCCTCGGAAGTTTGGAGTCGGCTTCGACGGTTCTCAGGCGCGCCTAGTTTCTCCCCGGTCTCTGGGCTCACTGTCGCGCATGATACCTTAGTGGACCCCGTCGCGATTTCTAACTCATTGGGTCAGCACTTTGCTGAGATTTCGAGCTCTTCAAATTACCCGCCAGTGTTTCTCACGAAGAAACGTGCAGCAGAAGTGCGACATCTTGCTTTCTCCTCTCACAATCACGAAAGCTACAATACTGTTTTCTCCATGCGGGAACTCCAACATGCCCTCTCTTCTTCTCGCTCCTCCGCCCCAGGACCGGGTGGTATCCATGTCCAAATGTTGCTGCATTTATCAACCCATAGTCTGCGTTACCTCCTTCGCCTTTATAATCGAATTTGGACCGACAGTACCCTTCCCAGGCGATGGCGGGAAGCTATTGTCGTTCCCGTTCCGAAACCTGGAAAGGACAAACATCTCCCCCCTAGTTATCGCCCCATTTCTCTCACGAGTAGTGTATGTAAGGTTTTGGAGCGTATGGTGAATTACCGTTTAGCTTGGTGGCTGGAATCCCGCAGTCTTTTAACACCAGCCCAATGCGGATTCCGCAAGCATCGTTCTGCAGTTGACCATCTTGTTGCTCTCTCCACTTATATCATGAACAATTTTCTCCGGAAACGCCAAACGGTAGCAATATTTTTTGATCTGGAGAGAGCATACGATACCTGTTGTAGGACAGGCATCCTCCGCACACTGTTCTCTTGGGGCTTTCGGGGCCGGCTGCCCCTTTTTCTTCGCGAATTTATGGCAGAGCGCACATTTAGGGTGCGGGTGAACACTACTCTCTCCCGTACTTTCTCCCAAGAAAACGGGGTACCCCAGGGCTCCGTGCTGAGTGTTGTACTGTTTGCCATCGCCATTAATCCAATTATGGATTGTCTCCTTCCTGATGTCTCGGGCTCCCTCTTTGTGGACGATTTTGCGATCTACTACAGCTCTCAACGGACCAGCCTTCTTGAAAGACGTCTTCAAGGATGTCTCGATCGCCTCCACTCGTGGAGCATCGAAACCGGCTTCCGTTTCTCACCCAGTAAGACCGTTTGTGTTAATTTTTGGCGACGTAAGGAGTTTCTTCCGCCCTCCTTACATCTAGGTCCTGTCAACCTTCCGTTTTCCGACGTCGCTAAATTCTTGGGTCTTATGTTTGACAGAAAACTGTGCTGGTCCTCCCACGTTTCCTATCTTTCGGCTCGCTGTCTGCGTTCCCTTAACACCCTCCGTGTCCTGAATAGTACCTCCTGGGGAGCGGACCGAGTGGTCCTTCTCCGCCTCTATCGCGCCTTAGTGCGCTCGAAATTGGATTATGGAAGTATAGTCTACTCCTCTGCTCGGCCGTCTATTCTTCGGCGTCTAGACTCTATCCACCACCGTGGATTACGTTTAGTGTCTGGAGCTTTTTACACCAGCCCTGTGGAAAGCCTTTATGCTGATACTGCTGAACCTCCGCTGGCCAATCGGCGGGCAGTCCTTCTGAGTCGTTATGCTAGCCATCTGTCTTCCATGCCTGCTAATCCAGCCCATGACCTTTTTTTCGACGCCTCCTTTGATGTAGGGTATGCAGGCCGCTCCTCCTTCCTACTACCCCCGGGAGTCCGCTTCCGTCAACTACTCCATTCTCTTTCCTTCCGCTTTCCTAAAACCTTCTTGACAACTTGGGGTACAGCACCGCCTTGGCTCCGTCCCCGGATCGACTTGCTCCGAGACCTATGTCAATTTCCCAAGGATGGTACCCCTACACTTGTTTACCGTCGGGCATTTGCTGCTCTATGTGCACAAATGACGTACGCCACATTTATTTACACCGACGGCTCGAAAACATCGTTAGGTGTAGGGAGTGCCTATATTGTTGGCGACACCCCAAATCACTTTCGGCTTCCTGACCAGTGTTCTGTTTATACTGCGGAGCTTTACGCTGTTCTCCAGGCTGTCCACTACATCCGCCGCCATCAGCGGATACAGTACGTAATCTGCTCAGATTCTCTCAGCTCTCTCCTAAGTCTCCAAGCTCTTTACCCTGTGCACCCTCTGGTCCACCGGATTCAGGACTGTCTGCGCTTGCTCCACCTGGGGGGCGTCTCGGTGACGTTCCTCTGGCTCCCGGGACACGCTGGTATCTGTGGGAATGAGGCGGCCGATATAGCGGCCAAGGCTGCAGTCTCTCTTCCTCGGCCAGCTATTCAGTCGCTTCCCATTACCGATCTACGGAGCGGTTTATGTCGCCAAGTTGCTCATTTATGGCATGCGCATTGGTCAACACTTCCCCATAATAAATTGCGGGAAGTGAAAGCCCTTCCTTGCGCTTGGACCTCTTCCTCACGAACGCGTCGTCGGGAGGAGGTAATTTTAGCTAGACTCCGGATAGGGCACTGTCTTTTTAGCCATAGACATCTTTTAAGCGGTGATCCTCCCCCACTCTGTCCCCACTGCTCTCAGCTGTGGACGGTCAGACACCTTTTAATTGAATGCCCCTATTTTAATCCGTTACGCTCCCATCTACTGCTATCGCCTGATCTATCGTCGATTTTAGCAGATGACACGCGCTCAGCCGACCGCGTTCTCCAGTTTATTAGTGACAGTGAAATGACGTCAGTCATTTGAAGCTTTTTTGGGGACAACCAACCCCTTTCTATAGTGGATTTTTAAGCATTCCTTCTGCCTTTAGTTTCTCAAATTTTATGACTTTGTTCCCATTGCTGCTGGTTTTAAATTTCGTTTTTTTTCCTGTTTCCTACGTCACGGGCTGGGCGCTAATGACCATAGACGTTTTGCGCCCTAAAACCACAAACAAAAAAAAAAAAAAATCATGGTTTGCAAGTACAGATAAAAGTAAAGTGTTTGTCATTATTCCTTTAAAGTGCATCGTCAATAATTTCACAGCTGCTGATGTAATTATCCAGCAATTTCTGAATCTGGATATCGCCTAATGTTGTTAATCTGTTTCTCGAGATACATTTAAACATTTTATTTTTATTTTTTTCCTCTTAATTTGCTGAAAGTTGAGTGTAAGGCAACAGGCATGAAGTTGTAAACATACAGGGTGTCCAGTTTAGGGATATAGAAAAAACGTTTGTTTATATTTCAGTATTTAGTAAGGTTTATAACTTCATTTGCACAATATTATATGCAGGAGCTTAAACATTTTTGACATGTTTTGTTACTACAGTTCAATGTGGGCACCGTTTGCAGCTTGACAGATACCGAAACTGTACTCCATGTTCGTAAACATGACAGGTAGTGCGACCTCCACTGCAGTGTAGATGGGTATTCTCAAATCTGCCAGATCTTATACCTTCATTCCTTTGATAAATGTCCTTAATAAGTTGCCACACACCAAAATCCAGTGGACTCTCAATTGGGAGACCGAGGGGCCAGGCAGTGGGACCCCCATTCCAATCCAATGCTCAGTAAATGTCTTGTGAAACAATATGGTAACATCCCCATGGTAGTGGGATGGAGCACCATCCTTCTGGAAAAGGACATTGGGAGGCGTCTGTGGAGCTGTATAGTTAGTGAGCGTGTTGAGATAGGTGTGCCCTGTCACTGTAGACTGCATAAAAAAAGATTGATCACAGCAGGTTCATGTAATCCCATCCATACATTAAATTTTGGTGTGTCCATTTTGTGCTCGGTCACTTCTCATGGCATCACACTTACCCATATTAGGTAGTTACGTAGTTAACTTTACATATCTCGGAGGTAGATTCATCACTGAACAGCACTGCATTGAGGTCATTGTTTTCATCTACATGATGCAACATTTCAACTGCAAAATCATACTGTCTCTGGTGATCCTCAGACTTAATGTGATGAGGAACTTTGAGTTAGTAGGCATGCAACTGGAGATATTCATGTGCCCAATCCATGCACTATGGAACAGGGATGGCTAATTCCCTACTAGCTGTTGATGGATTTACACGAACTTCTAGCTAGTGCTTCACACGTATTTCACGACCTTCTTCATTCACATGTGTTTTAGGATATTTTCCAGCATTTGAAATGAAATTTCCCATTTCTCAAAGAGTTCTGTCCTACTGATAATGGGCTTGTGTGTGGAAGAATTCATATTCCATACTCTTTTTGCATGCTGCTGAACATTTGTTACAGATTGTAACTCTGCTAATCATAGCATGCACTCCACCTTTCTGTTATGTTCACATGTTGACTGTCAAGAGTATGTGTGTCTGCTGCACAACAAAAATTTGTGCACGTGTGTGCCATATGGCTTGGCACTGTTTGTGATAGGTCAGGGTCACATTTGGGAGTGTCTATAGAGTGCTTATTTACCTAAAAACATAGAATGTAGAGTTCTTTCATTACAAAGGTTTGTTCGAGTATACCTTTAGCCCAGACACCCTGTATTTTCTAGCAGAGGTTTGGTGTCCGTTGCTTTCAGGTTGTCAGAAAAACTGCCATGTGGAAAATGGCTTATTAATAGTGGTTTTGCTAGTGTCAGTAGGTATACACTTTGTCCAAATATGCAGTTTTTCTGTTTCGTGAATGCAATACTTGATACAGACAACTTCTTGAGATGTTACTATTTGATCAGTCACCAGTGTACCACAGACACTGCATTTGTTTTGCTCCTGTGCTTGCATTGAGCGTGCTTCATTGAAAGGCAGGTTAATCAGGTTGCAGAACAGTGAAGACTTGGAATAATTGGCTCGAATACGCTATGTAAACGCAGTGGTGGTCTACCTCGCATAACTTTCCATTTAATACTGCATCTTGTCTTAAACATTCGTTGCTGCAAGCTTTATTAATTAACTTAAATCCTCCTAGCTATTCAGCAGTTTTGTAGAACTTTATACATCTGTCTTGACTGGCACAAATTAAAGTTTTATCAGTCCACTGTGACTACAAAGGGATATGAAAATGTGCTAAGATTTCAATAAAATAGAAAATGTATTGGAAACTTTGTGTGTGATGTTCACAACACGCAGATTGTATTATTTAGTAGTTATTGTTATGACTTATTTAACTTAGAAATAGTATATCCCTTTTAAAAGAAAAATGCATTGATGACATGGATCCCCCAAGTATACCGTCTTTAAGTTGATCGGAAAACGGACAGGGAAGAGTTTCAGGCAATCAGTGGCCAGAACTGAATAACAAGAAATAGTGTTTCTTACTAGAGGTCGCCAAGGGTGGTGTAAACTTTCTGAAACGACCTACACAGTGGTGTAATTCATTCTTGAGTATCAACACCCTGCATGCATCTCTCTCTGCACAACTTCAACATTATTTATAAATATTATATTTTTGACTTCTATCATGCATATAAGTAACTTTCACTGTTAAAAACCTATGCTGGAAATAGTCTTTGATCCAAACTGGTCCCACAATAAAGAATAAATTGAACAGCAGCTTTGCATGTTAAGACATTTCTGCAGATTGTAAAAAAAGGACCCATTATTTGATTCATTTCCTATATCATTGAGCAGTACTCAAAGTCCTTAGCAATACAATTTACGTATGCAATTGCTCTTCTTTGAAAAATGACTCAACTATGATACATGGTAGATGGACATTATCACGAAAAGTAAGAAATTAGTTTCAATAATACGACACTCCATGAAAGAAAAAGTTGTAAAATTCTAATAGCTTGGCTGTTGTTTCGTGGCATACATGTGATACCTAGCAACAGCAATTGACTTCAGTGTTACTGTCAGACACGCAATGTTGAAAGGTGTCAGAGTTTTATACTTTGTAGCTCCAACAGTGGTCAGGTTTATGCATAAAGCATACAGTGGCCATACTTTAATCATGTTCTTTCATTGTTGTGTGACGTAACACTTTATAATGTATGGTGTCTTCCCCAAGTGCTGCCACTGCTTCAATAGAATGAAAATAATTTTTGCCAATGCAAACTACATGGATATTGTCATTGTAGGACATGTTACTACGAGAGATACATTTAAGTTGTGATTAAAGGACACAGGTTCTTTTAGCTAATGTTTGTGATTTGTTTGCAGACATTTCATCAGCAGCACCAGCCTTTCTATCCACCAAATATGCTGCAACCCTGGACAACAGCTAGCCCAGCATATTTTGATATTGGCAGTGTTTTCTCTGTTAATGGATTAGCACCAACAGGATCTTTCGCTAAACCTCCAGCTGCTCGCTACGTCCCCCGAAATAGGTGTGTGTATTTTTGTACTTTATTTGCAGTCTGCGTAGTTATTGAAATCTTGTAAGTCTAAAAACCTCACTGGTTGTCATGAATTGTTTGTTGTGGACTACATACATTTGTAAAGAAACAAATATTGGAGCAGTATCATAGTAGACTTTCATTTCAATAAGAGTAATTATTCTTCGAATTGTTAAGTAATACCTAACTCACTAGCTTGTGCAGTATAAAAGGATCACACCATTCCACTTCCCTAAGCGCATTTTGAAGTATTGTGACAGTTTACCTTCATTTTAACAATTTTTTTTCCTTACAGTTTTTTAAATGCTTACTTCAATTTATGTATTTAGAAGCAAGAGGAGTCAGCCTATTCCCGAGCGAGGAAGCTTGTCTGATAGTGTTGTGAATGTTACGAGACAGTCGGTAAACTCACATCAGTACCACCCTTTCGGAACTGGCAGCGTGACGACTGTAAGTGTGACAGTACCTAAGACTACAAGCAGCAGTGTTGCGTCTGTGGGGAAAGTGCAGCCCACAGTGACATCAGTTGCAGCTACGACAGTGGTGACTGCAACGGTCATCGACAGCCATTCCAAAAGTCAACCATTACAGCAAGATAATGGTGATATTAATGGACCTAACCAGGGTGCCCAACTACGCACGGAAACGGAAGACTCGTTCAAGCAGAGGGATGTTTTGACGGGAAAGGAGCCAATGCCTCCCAGGTAGCTGGAGAAATGTATCTTAGATATTTTCCTTCTCATTACACTGTAGTAACAGTTTCTTTTCTATTGCTTGTGTGTCTAAATGTAAGCTTTAGTGTCGATTGTGGAAGATACCATATTAAGTGAGATAATACAAATTAAAACAGCTGTTACATTCATTACAGTTAAATCTTTTAAGCAGATGAAGTATATCAAAAAGTTATGAATTCATTCGTTTAATGTTTGTAAGTGTATTTAAAGGTGGGGGTGGTGGTGGTGGTGGTGGTGGTAAGGGTAAGGGTAAGAAAGCATGCCTAAGAGACTGGTTGGATAATGCACTGGCATTGAACTGCTGTATGCTCAGTTCACAAAGAGAGAGAATAGCTGGATATTGCTTAAATTTAGAAGAGCAAATGGAGGTGCTGCTGGTACACACTTAAAAGCAGAAAAAAACTAAGATGTTCTGAAAGTGAGCAGTAGTTACTTTTCTTTAGAGTTTGTGTTTTAGCAGGACTGGAATATTGCGTACTCAAGTTCTGGCCAGCTATTGTCTCCTTATAGTTTTAATTTTTTCTCAAGGGAGTTCTCCTTTTGTATACTAAGTTTATCACATAAAAATGTTTGCTCATATTGTGTAGTTCATGTGTTTGTTTATCCCGATTGAAATCTCAGATAATGCCATTTTTGAGCACTTTATCACTGCAATATTTTTGTATTTGTTACATGAAATAAATTTGTGAATTATGACCGTGCTTAACGTTAAAGAGGGGCAAATGCAGAGCCTGCTGATAGACTCGTGAAAATAAAACACACACACACACACACACACACACACACACACACACACACACACACTACCTAGCTATCAAAATTAATAGTTCTGAAAGCAAAGTACTCTCTCTCTCTCTCTTCTATTTTTGTGTCTATTTAGCAGTACTCAACACTTCACCTCCAGGATTCTGTTCTATATATAGTGTCTTGAATTTGTTGTTCTTACATACAACAGAATATATATGTTCTTTCAATGTAACCTTCATATATACATTAACAGTAAGTAAAAATAATCTAATGACTCTCATAAAACTGGTTCCTGTAGCTAGGTAATGCTGTGAATAGAGATAAGTTAACTTCGTAATAAAAACAGAAAGCAATAGATAGGAGAATTATTCTAATGCTATAATGCTTTGTTCAGGGGGATAAGTGCACAAACAACTCAAAAGTACACCTGGAAAAATGCAAATACAATGGAGCCTGGTTTAGCTGGTCCTCATTAATCAATATCATAATTTTTTTTCTGCAATAACTGTGTGCAAGATTTGATGATATGGAAACAATAAGGGCAACAATAAACAAGGACTTAAATTCAGCCAACCTTGATACACTGACTCTGGCTTAATGCCAGCTAATATTACTATATCGTTCCCATTGGTTGTTGGTGTAAAATAACATCTGAGAGAAAGTAAGTTAGATTCACTACTGAGTCAATCTAAATGAAGTGTTCCAATAAAAATTAAGTTGGTTGCTTGACATTTTTAAATATTTTTTTTTATATGGGATTACCATATAGTTGAGAAGTTCAAAAGAGTTCTTTAAAAAAATTACCTTTCTTTTTTACTGAATGGCAGCCATTTTTGTTTGTAAGCCCACAACGATGTTTCAGTTTAGGGACATTAGCAAAAATATGAATATCTCCGCACTGGGTTAAGTTAAAACATTGCAATTGACATGATCGTATTTAGAAAAGTGTCCTCTACAACATTGTCTATTACAAAAAACACCCTAAATTCAAAATGACCTCCAAAGTTTGGTGTCCAAATTTTCAAAAATCCACTTTTTAGGCCCAAAAAAAAACGAGTGATTTGAGTCTATTTTTCCTTTAGTTAGGTGTCATACACTAATAGCCT
Organism: Schistocerca piceifrons; assembly: GCF_021461385.2. NCBI lineage: Eukaryota > Metazoa > Arthropoda > Insecta > Orthoptera > Acrididae > Schistocerca > Schistocerca piceifrons. The sequence continues at coordinate 765,014,334 of NC_060141.1, forward strand.
GATGTAGAGTAAGAACACTTAACATTTTTAACTTATTTTTTTATGAATTTTTGAAATTTGAAAAGTTTCAGAGGAGGTAATTCACGTTGCAACTGATATTTTGGCTGTGGCCTATTAATGTGTGATATTAGTGGGATATAATCAATTTTTGTTGAAGTAAGGTACTGAATTATACACAAAAAGTGGAAGCATCACTGAAATTAACATTTTGACATACTTTAAATAAATATTTTCAGTTAACATCTTTAGAGATGCGACTGTTCCTAAATTTGGCGGTGAATGTTAAGAATGCTAATTTCTTCGAAGAGCTTCTGTGATATAGAATAAGACCTCCCAGTTGCTGTGGTAAGTTCAAGCACTGGAAGTTTCCTTAAAACATTCTTCATTGGTATCCAAACTTTGTCACTAGTAGATTTCTTGAATGATGTTCTTCGGCCAGAAGGGTTGTAAAAATGCACGAAAACATCATTGTTTTCAGACATATTCTTTCAACCTGTGCAAGCCATCACTGTCCATCAAATACACATGCCACTGTCATTAAATGTTACAAAGATGTAATTTTACTGACACAATGATTCTCATAAATTTTGGTTTCTGATGTTACATAGAAACGAACTAAGTTTCCTGCAATGCCAAGGAATTAGTGGAAATGCCTTGTTCCTCTTATTGCTATACAGTTTTCAAATTGGATTTGAAGTGTTGTTTTCATATGCAGAACCACTTCTTCTTTCTTGATCAGAAAATAGTAATGCCATTTAATATTATCCTTACAAGAGACATAAATGTCCTGTACTGTGAGAATTTTGTCTATGGTTAGTCTTACTTCACGTTTTGTTGTATCTCATACGCCATCACATGCATTTTTACCATGGCAAGATGCAAAAAAGTGCCATTCAGCCTCCAACCTAAAGTCTGCTTCGTGGTTGCACAGATTTGAAAAATTCTTATTGTTCTTATACTGGCAACCACTTCCATCTGAAAAAGTATATCAGCTTCTCAACCTTGGGAAACTTTTCTTTTATGTAATTCATTAGCCTACATACTTTCGAAGCACATGTACAGCCAAAATGTTGTGCTCCAAGTAGTTTCTTTCAGTGCAAATTGAAGAACTGCAAACTTCATTTTTCTCATTTTTAAAGTAGAGAATAAATGACTGCACTGCTCCGTGGTCATTGACCCAGTGGTACCCCTGTATTGCATCCTGATTCACATATTTAAAATTTTCTGCAAAATCATCTAGCAGTATGCATTCAGTTTCATGAAGTTTTGGTTCTGTGGCCTTCAAAAACTTACTTCGGATTTTATAAACATAATGGTAACTTGAGTTTTTGTAAGTTATCAATTAAAGATTCCAAATACTCTTTTTGAGATTTAACCACTCTTATCATTTCTGCCCTGTCAGTTGTGACACACTTTTTGAAGGTATTACTGCCTCAAATTTCCTCATCATATTTGTGAAAGAATTCAATAATGGTTTCCTTACCAGGGCATTTATTATACAAACTCATCATGCAGTCTTAACTTTTAGTGTCACAGACCATTAAATCTAGTTACTCTTTGTAGTTAAGATCACTGAGTTTTGCTCCCGCAATCATCGGTTTGACATTTTGATGAAATAAGCAAACACACACGGAGTGTGTCCCCGAGGATCCAGCCAACACACACCACTGAGGGCGGAGGTCACAAAAGTTTGACCTTCCAATTTTGCATTCAGGATGAGACGTGTTGAAAGCTACATGAAGTTCATTTAAATCTGACAGCACTAGTCATTTCTGCTTTGTTACATTAACTCCATTTATAAGAACTTTTTTTGCTATCTGTGCGACCTGGGCACACACTACTGTTCTCATCATCTTCAAAAACCTGCTGGATCTTTTGAATTGTTTCTTCACTTATACCTACTCCTTTCGTCTTTCCTAAAACTGGAAGAATACCTTGCTCTTTCACTAATTTTCAGGTTAGTTTAACCAAACAATCAGAAACATTAAATTCATGAACTATTTTTTTCTCTTGACCATGAGTCAGGGAGCAAACTTAAAATTTTAACTTTTTCTTCTTTAGATGTCACTGAACATTTAATTTTTAATTTGTCTATCAAGCTCAAATAATTAAGTTTCAGATGATGCTGGTGGTAGGTTTTCTTCTACTTTAGAAATAATGTTGGTATCTGTACTTTTCTTTTTCTGCTACTTAACACTTTGCTGTCCGCACGTCTTCTACAAATTTATTCGCTTGGCGCTGGCAGCACTAATTAGGATTGCTTGGTTTGTCGCTGGCTGCTTGTCACTTTTCTGTTGGTGACAAGCTTCAAACACATTGACTTTTGCGCGATTTAATTTTTCCGGAAATCCTCTATTTTGCCATATTGCTCCACAAACTCTAATTTTCTTTTAAAGTAACTTCTCTGCAAGTTCGACACTTATAATAATCATCCATGTAGATGTGATCTCACTTTCCATGAGAAGGTGTCAGTAGTTCCATCACTGTTTTTTGCTAAAGGTTGTCCAGCACCAGAATATATCATAAATGAGGAAATGTATCCCGTAATCGAATCGCACAGCATCCGAGAGTGTGTGCAATATTTCGTAATTTTCGATGGATTGTAAACTTTAAAATTTAACTGTGCATACCATGGTATCATTCCTTCATCAATTGAAGTTTTGACTTAGATTAAATGTTTCTTTAAACTTTTTGGAAAAATAATCAATTACGAATTGCACTTTGAAAAGTCGGTCAGCATTATCCAGTTTATTGTTACTGTTGGAAAAATATAAAAATGATAATATTTGTCTGAATCGGTTGCAGGACATAGTTTTGTGAAATATCGATGTCTATCAGTGGATTTGTTGACCAGTAATCATCTATCCTTGCTTTTTTAAAATTCCCATAAGGATACCAAGCCAAAACCATTTTCTAAGTTCGGGTCCCGTAACGTCGACAAATTTGGCATTTTTTTGAATCCAGTTCTTCTATTGCAATTTTGACTGTAATACTTGGTAGTTTAGTTGCTAATATATTCAAATAGATCATTCCCAATATATAATACTTAGATATCCACGACGCTCTGTGTATCTTTGGGAAATGTGTGTGGACCCGGAGATCATTCAAATTTATTTTTGGCCCTTAGTAAATCATAGTCTGTCTGATTCATTAGAGTCAGTTGGCAACTGTAGCGTTCGCCGAATTCTTTTTGGGCGTATTTCTATCTTCTGACTATTCTGCTTCACTTTCATTTTTTTTTTTTTATATCCAATGTCTTCTTTCCAATTGGCCAAGTCGTTTGGAAGATCAGACAAGAAGTCTGTGCATTCATAGTAAATAATTGTCATCTCTTTAGTCTGCCATGATGAAAGTGCACAAGTACATACTAAAAAAAAAAGGTTGACGTGTGTAACTTAGTGTTACCTAAACAGAACACCAACAGAATGAAAGTCACTAAAGTGCTGTCACCGGCCACTGCGCGATACTATGTTCATGACACCACTAACTTAGATCAAGCAAAATCCAATATGCTAGCAGCTTTGTCATTAGGAATATAAATGTCATTAATAAGGTTACATGATTCTGGTTCTGGATTCACAACAAATATTTCTGAGTAACAATTTGGGCTCACGGAATTTCTAGGAATCACATTACGTTTCACTTGGGGAACTGTTTCACATAACAAGGACAAATGTTCATGGTTTTTATTTCCCTCAAACCTTTAGTAATAGCCTCTTTATGAATTTTAAGTGGATCACAGCACTTCGTTCCAAAAATGTGGTTGTATTTCAGAATAGATTTCTTCTCATGATACTCACATGCTGATGTTACAGAAGAACTTACTAGAAATTTAAACAAAGTTTGTCTAACTTCATCAAAGTCATTGACATTTTTCAAGTTTTTTGAAACTGAACCATAAACTGTTTTGTGACACACTTCACTTGCTATATGTCCCAACAGACCACTGTTCATCCATGTTATTGCATTCCAGTTACTCTCAAAATTAATTACAAATTACACACAGAACAAAGCACATAACACATTCTACCCTCTCGGTGAAGTATGTACATCCACTCTAACACAGGTTCAGAACAGACTGACTACAACAATGCCACACCCAGCAGTAATGTACTTCTACAATGCCACACCCAGCAGTAATGTACTTCTACAATGCCACACCCAGCAGTAATGTACTTCTACAATGCCACACCCAGCAGTAATGTACTTCTACAATGCCACACCCAGCAGTAATGTACTTCTACAATGCCACACCCAGCAGTAATGTACTTCTACAATGCCACACCCAGCAGTAATGTACTTCTACAATGCCACACCCAGCAGTAATGTACTTCTACAATGCCACACCCAGCAGTAATGTACTTCTACAATGCCACACCCAGCAGTAATGTACTTCTACAATGCCACACCCAGCAGTAATGTACTTCTACAATGCCACACCCAGCAGTAATGTACTTCTACAATGCCACACCCAGCAGTAATGTACTTCTTTATTGACAATAAACCTAAATGTAAATGAGCATTTTTATTACCATAGAACAAAAGCAAAAACTCATTGTTTAATATTGCATTATTAAAATTCATATCTTTGTTCAGTCAGATATCAGTGTTGGAATTTTTACAGTACGTTGCGATCATGTAGGTGTGCAAACTGTGCAAAAAATCATATTTTTATATTCAGCCTCACCTGAGATAACTAACCCCAAACTTTACAACAAATGAAAATTTTCAAATTTCAAAAATTCATAAAAAGTTATGGAAACATTTGTTAGTGTTCTTGCTCTATATGAGGCTAAGGGTGTATGATATCTAACTATAGGAAAATATAGATTCTTATAAATCACACCTTGTTATTTTTGGACCTAAAAAATGGATTTTTGAAAATTTGGGTACCAAACTTTGGCGGTCATTTTGACTGATAATTTTTTTAATTTAGGGTATTTTGTGTAGTAGACAATCATGTCAATTGCAATGTTGTAACTTAACCCAGTGCAGAGATATTCAAATTTTTGCTAATGTCTCCAGACTTAAAAATCGTCGCACGCCTACAAATAAAATGGCTGCCATCCAGTAAAGGTGCAAGATAAATTATTTAAAAAAACTGTTTTGAACTTCTCAAATATAGGGCAATCTCATATTAAAAATTAAAATATTTAAAAATGGTCAAGCAACTGTCACTGGATCACTTTATATGAATTGACCCTACTAAAAGTCCACTGAAGTAGTTTGCTCACTGAATAAAGGAATTATTGACAACGCCGACCTGTTTAAGTTGATTGAAGACTTTCCAAATATTCCAGGATGCTCAGACATAAATGTTAATGACTTCAACAGTTTGATTCTTGATGAAATTATCACGGGTTGTCTGGAGCCAGTAATGGGAGTGACTTAAGTTGACTTCAGATTAACATGTAGAGGCAACAAAATGAGAGTCCAGTTACATCGGCAAAATAATGCCAGCATGTTCATGGCGCACATAAATGAAATAAGAATCTGGCTCAAAATAAGCCAGCTTATTATTTTGATGTGTGGAACTCATTGTTCTCAATCTGTGACAATACATGACAAAATGTAAAACGTTTGTGTTCACATGAAATTAAGTATAACATATGGTTGTGATACTTACTATTGTCATCCTTGTTTATTTCTGGATGATACAGATTTTCTGTGATCTGTTTGACCTATGTTCCCTCTTGGACTGGTTACTGGGGGTTTTACTGGACCTATTTGAATGGGGTCAACTGTAGCGTGAATGGTACTGACAAAATGGTTCTGTTTCTTTCACAATCTGAAGTTCATTAGTTTGGAAACAAATGAAGTAGGTTGCTTATATTTGCCAGATTGGCTGCTTGGAATTGATGGTGAAACTAATGAAGTCTTACATTCACTAGTGAATGTTAGTTAAGGTTGTTATAATTAAACATCCTAGTTTCTAGAATGAGATTTTCACTCTGCAGTGGAGTGTGCGCTGATATGAAACTTCCTGGGAGATTAAAACTGTGTGCCCGACCGAGACTCGAACTCGGGACCTTTGCCTTTCGCGGGCAAGTGCTCTACCATCTGAGCTACCGAAGCACGACTCACGCCCGGTACCCACAGCTTTACTTCTGCCAGAAGGTAGGAGACGAGGTACTGGCAGAAGTAAAGCTGTGGGTACCAGGCGTGAGTCGTGCTTCGGTAGCTCAGATGGTAGAGCACTTGCGCGCGAAAGGCAAAGGTCCCGAGTTCGAGTCTCGGTCGGGCACACAGTTTTAATCTGCCAGGAAGTTTCATCCTAGTTTCTAGTTGTGATATTGATACAAGTAATGCCCTCCAGCTTTTGTTTTTCTTCTTGTACTTTCCTCTGGTATTCTTTAGCTGTCTCCTTCCTTCAATTGATGCCACTGTACTATTCCTTGCCATTATTATATGGGCTTTCTTATTGCTCTGCATTTAGATTTATTATTAGCCTAGTCACTAAAACTATGCAACTTATTTTTCTTGTTTCTCACATGCTTGTGGTAATTGTACTCAAATCTCCAGCAAATCGTGCCCTTTAGAGATGAGTTTCTTCAAATATTGCTCTCATGTTCGATATTTCTTCTTTTGGGCTTTGTTCCAATCTTCCACTCAAACATTTTGAATGTCTCATTTTTTATTAAGTATTCATCAAAATGTCATAATTTTCCAATTTTGCGAATTTTTTGTAGATTTGAAAAATTGCCAACTGTATTGTGTATTCATCTTGTAACTGGTATTACTTCCCTGTTTTCTACCTTGCATGGTAACCAACTTAAAAGAACATTTTGTGAATACACAGGGCATAATTTTAGTTGGAGAAATATGAAAAGTGTTGTTGGAAAAGTAAATGTTAAGATGTCGAAACACTTGCTGATTAGTTACTGTTACTTGTTTGCAATAAGCAATTCGGGCTTTACAAATGAAATGCTGAGGTAGAAAGTGGAGGTAATTCAAAGCAGTTATCATTAGCTGATGAGAATGATGATAATGATTATGAAGTAAAGCTGACCAGTCTGCAAGTTACTGGGTCTCCATATCGTTCAGAAGGTTTTTTACAATTAATACACAAATAATTTCCTAGTGAATGGAACAGTAAATTTATTACTACAATAGTAATGCAGAATCCATGTATTAAAACTGTAATTTTCTTAAAGTCTAAAGCCTAAGTTTTGATGGGGCTGTAAGTTGTTCTCAGGAATTCAAATTCGTGTGTATAATGGGTAAGATGTTGAACATATACCCATTACATCCATAGCAGCTGTGGAATCAAATATAAAAAAGTTAACCCTCTAGGATCCACAACAATTAATTTAATTGTAGGTTGTTCTCAGTAGAGTATTGTTTAGTTACCAATATGTTGGAGGACAAATGTACAACTTTTAGCTTTTTCAGTTTTGAGTCCCTTTTTTACAATGCAGTACACATATGTAACATCGGGATTCAAGGTAACAGTATTGGCATCAGTAAGAAAAATGTATAATCGCAGTTTTGTGTTCTGAATTTTTTTATTACAAAAGTTTGTACAATAATGTAACAATGAACATATTTACATACATTTCTTTTAGTAGTGGAATCTTCTGAAGCAGTTTCTGTCTTTGTTGAAGCACAGAAGAACTTTGTGTTTTTGGCACTGAACAAAAGTATTGTTTAACTTGCAAATTTTGCTCTTTCCTGTTGTGGTATTTCACTGAGGAAAGTGGTCAATTTTGTCCTTTTGGCATTCTAGCACTGGAGTTACTGTAGCAGCAGTTTCCTTGAAATTTTTGGGCATATCTTCAATACTTGGACGTCTCCTCTTGAATTTTCCTTGTCCAGCAGATATCTATGCACTTGAGAGAAACATGTTTTTCAGACAGGGCCTTGCAGTCTTCTCTATATTTCAGCCAGCTATTGACAGCGTTTATTGTGTGCCAGAAGTTATACAAATACCATCTTCCGGATTTTATGGGATATTTGTATAGCGATGTCATCACATCATGAATATCTACTCCTCCCCTATTACAATTGTACATTTGAACAATGGATGGTCTTTGGACAAGAATGTTCTTTCTTACTCCTATCCCATCTTTTTGCCATGTCCTTTGGCTCTACACTATTTAGTGAAGATAACGATGTAACTCGTTGTTATACCATTTCACAATGATGAATTTGCCCGTTGTCAACTTGTGAAGCTATAGTACTGCGTCCTTGTGCTTTCATCAGGAAGAATGGTGTGCTTGAATCTTTCAGCTCTTATTGTGCCTGTATAATACATACCCCTCATCGGTAGGTTCTCAGCAACATATGGTGTGAAGAAATTGTCTGCATAAACCCTAAAAAAGTGATTGTCTTCCAAGGCTGCTGTTAGCTTCATCACATTGTAACAATTAGACCTTTCCCAGGTACATGCTTTGTTGCCTTAGAAGCTGAACCTTGGTAAACGTCAAAATCGTACAAATATGCCGAGGAACCAGCTCTAGCCCACATTTTGAATCCCCATCTTACAGGCTTGTTTTGTATATATTGTCAAAGACAATCCCTTTGAAAGGGATCATTATTTCAACACACTGATTCCTCTTGGGCAGTTTTCTCAGACAAGCTTGGGAACAAAGTAAGCCAAGGCAAAAATATTACAGAACCACCTCTGCCCTTAACTACAGCCTTCACACTTAGCAAGTTAAAACTCCTCATTGGCACTTCAGTGCATCAGCATTGTCATGTTTCGTCACATCACACAAAACATCTGCCAGCTACTGCCCAGTTTGTGTTATATGACCCATTGAATATGGGCTGTTCTATTTTTTACTGTAATAACCATTTGTGCATAGTTCCATTCACAATGTTTGCCTGGAAATTTCAGGTGACTGAAATAACTGCAGTTCCTGTAGAGATGAAATTATTATTGACAAGACATTACTCATTCTTGGCCCATATCGATTAGGATTTATTAGGGGCACTCTTCTTAAGCTGTTACGTGACAGCAAATGGTAGACTATTCTCTTAAGATAAGATGACAACCCGAGTTGATATATTACCAAATCAGACCACTTCTTCGTGGTGTCGTGTCATGAGCCCATCCCAGCACTGTCAAGCCTCCACATAAACCCATCTTACTGGGCTCATTCCATACTACTGACTAAAACATATGACACTTCATTGCCATTGCTTAAATTAGACGTAGACGATAGCACAACTGACACCAGTTCCACACCATCTACAATGTGACCAATTTGCTCTTTTAAGAAGGTGAATGATATTATTTTGTCCCTTAATCTTAGGACGGGATGAAAATCTAACTTTTCAGAAATTGGAGGGCTGTTGAGTCTGAGACAGACATTTATACTAAAATGGAGACAAAATGAGCAGCAGAAAAAGAAATACAATAGCCAGGTAGTGCAAATATACTCAAAGGGGAAGGGCGAGTAAAGGTTTAAGGAAGAAAAAGCAAACCTTCATGAAATAGCAAGTTTATAGAAATTTGGTCTTTGAGAAAATAAACTTCTCAGATTATTAAATTCTTGCCAGTGATGTTCTGAACAACTGATGCTGGAAGGAAAGATTGAGATAAGTGTGATGGGGTAGGCAGCAAAATCATGGCTGTGTTGTACATTTTGTGACAAGTATTGTGGTACCATCTGGTGTTCCCTTTCATTTTCACTGGCAACGTAGTGGGTGCCATACTTTTGAATGAGGGTAAGTCAATTATTATCCCCAAAATAGTTACAAAACCTTATTGTAATCAAATAGGAAACTTACAAGAACATCATTTTTTGATAGTCTCCTTGTGTGTCAACGCACTTGGTCCATTGTTGTAAAAGTTTCCTGATGCCCTCAAGAAAGGTGATTCTTGGTTGAGCTGCGAGCCAAGAGTGCACTGCTTCTTTCACTGCTTTGTCCGAGGCAAATCTGCAGCCCCTTAATGCCTGTTTGAGTGGGCCAAACAAGTGATAGGTAGAAGGAGCAAGATCAGGGCTATATGGAGGATGATGCAGTACTTAAAATTTGAGTTTCTGGAGCGTTTCAGCAGTGTGGCCAGAAGTATGTGGACGGGCGTTGTCATGCAACAAAACAACACCTGACAGCAATCCTCGGTGTTTCCTTCGGTTTGCGGGCTTTAGCATCTCGCTGTAACATTCACTGTTTGTTGTTGTGCCCCTTTCCCCATAATGTTCCAGTACTGGATCTTGTGTGTCCCAAAAAACCGTAAGAATCTGTTTTCCTGCGGACAGCTGGGTCTTCAACTTTTCCTTGCATGACGAATTTGGATGTATCCATTCCATATTCTGCGTTTACTCTCTGGCTCGTAATGAGGGATCCACGTTTCATCAACAATAATGATCCTGTCTAAGTTGTTATCCCGGTCGTTACCATAGTTACCAAAATGTTTTTTGCAGATGTCCAAGCGCGTTTGTTCATGCAACTGTGAGAGTTGTTTTGGGACCCATCTTGCACAAACTTTCTGAAACCCAAGTCTGTTGTGGATAATTTTGTAGGCAGAACCGTGACTAATTTGCAGACGATGTGCCACTTTGTCAATAGTTAATCATATGTCTAACAGAATCATTTCAAGTGAATGCTCAGTGGTTTCTTCATTTGTGGCAGTAAATTGTCATCCAGCTCCTTCATTGTGCGTAACACTTGTGCAACCATTTCAGAATTTTCCAATCCGTTGGCAGACACTCCGTTGTGGCAAAACACTGTTTCTGTTCTGTACCGAAAGTCTTCATGAATTTTTGCCCCTGATACGCCTTCCAACCACAAAAAACGGATCACTGACTGTTGCTCTCCATTGGTGCAAATAGACAGCGGAGCAGCTATGATTATCAGCATGGCAGCAATAACAAAACTAACCTGGCAGCTTGAAAATTGCAAAGATATAACAACAAATAAACAAAGCATCCGTCAACAACATAAAATGACAGTACTGCCAAAATAAACAAAAATATAACTAAATTACTGATAATAATTGACTTACCCTCGTAGAATGTTGACAAAAGCCTGTGTCGGCTGGTGTGGCAGTTTCTCTTACATGGCTTTCCTGCTGACTGCTCTCCCTCTCCCCAACGAGTTCCACTTAATAGTGTGGTAAGGTGTACATTTCAAGTGTTTCTGGTATTTCTTAAAACCATATGATTCATGCGGCATAGAAATCTGCACGCAAGGGCACAATTAGTTAAAAGTCTGTGATAGTAGTATGGAGGAAGAGTTTGGTAATGCAGGTCTCATTTAAAGACTGTATTCCAGGAAATTTTAGTTCAGAGTTGTGTACTGCTCTTAATGTCCTGAAATAAGTTCCGTATTTTCCACTTTCCTCAAGTCACCTTGAAGGTGAAGATGAGTTGTTTCTGTGTTGGAATCCAAATGACTTGTGTATGCATAAACTGTCGCACATACAAAGGGAAGAATGCAGTGATAAGTTGGGAATAATCTGAATTTATTGCAGATCAATTTCAACATAGAATAGCCATCATCAGTGCTAGAGGTAACAGAAACAAATAAGATTCAAGCTATGCAGGACAACGTAAAGCAGTAAAAATACAAATGAGAAAATAAAGTGATCAATTCAAATTTGTATTTACGAACACTTATTTCAAATTTCAATGCATAGACACGCAGTAAAAATTGAGAAAAAGAAGCAGCATCATACACAACACATGTACATCTATGTGGTTTCTCTGCAATCCACCATACAGCTTGTGGTGGAGGGTACCCCTTACCACTACTAATCATTCCCTTTCCTCTTCCACTCACATATACACAGAAGAAAAAACAACTGTCTCTATGCCTCTGTAAGAGTCCTATTTTCTCATGTATTATCTTCGCAGTCCTTATACGCAGGTATGATGGAGGCAGTAGAATTATTGTGCAGTCAGCTTTAAATGCTGGCCTTCTCAGTATTCTCGCTAGTGTTCCTAAAGAGGAGTGTCCGTTTCCTTGCACGGATTCCTGTTAGAGCTCCTGAATTAAGTCTGTAGCACTTGCATGCTGTTTGAACCTACCACTTCAGTAGTACTCAAGAATAGTCACACTAGTGTTCTGTATGTGGTGTCCTTTACAGATGAACCACACTTTCCTAGAATTCTCATCGTAAACAGAAGTTGACCATGCGCTTTCTCTACGACAATCCTCAGATGCTCGTTCCATTTCATATAACTTCGTAATATCACACCCAGACATTTAAGTAGTGTGACTGTATCAAACAGGACCACTACTAATACTGTATCAGAACATAACCGGTTTGTTTTTCCTACTCATCCGCATTAACTAAAGTTTCCTCCCATTCATCACATGAACTAGAAATTTGGCCCGTCATTTTGTATCCTCCTACAGTCACTCAACTTCCACACCTTACCATACATCATGGCATAATCAGCAAACAACTGCATATTGCTCCAGCCCCCCTTCCCATCCGCAAAATAATTAATGCATATAGAGAATAATACAGGTCCTGTCGCATTTCACTCTGTTCAGAGATGGGTATCGTCACAAGTGCCACTCGCCGTTGAGGACAGCATACTGAGTCCTATTAGTTAAGAAGTCTTAAAGCCACTTGCATGTCTGTGAACCTATTCCATATGCTCATTTTCTTCAACAGCTTGCAGTGGGGCACTGTGTCAGATCCTTCCAGAAATCTAAAATACGGAATCTCTGTTACCCTTCATCTGTAGTTTGCAGTATATCACGTGAGTAAAGGGCAAGCTGAGTTTCTCATGACTGATGCTTTAGAAAGTGTTACTCATTTGTGGACATAAGATTCTCGGTCTCAAGAAAATTTATTTTATTCGAACTGAGAATGTGTTAAAGGATTCTGCAGCAAACCGATTTTAGGGATATTGGTCTGTAAGGGATATTGGTCTGTAATTTTGTGGGTCTGTTCTTTGCTTTTTAGACGTAGGAGTCACCTGTGTTCTCTCTCTCTCTCTCTCTCTCTCTCTCTCTCTCTCTCTCTCTCTCTCTCTCAATCGCTTGGGACTGCTTTGAGCGAGAGAGTCACGATAAACAGGAGATAGGTAAGGGGTCAGTGCGGCAGAGTGATCTTTCAAAAACCAAATTGGGATATCATCCAGACCTGATGACTTATTTGCCTTACTGTTTTCAACTCTTCTAGTTTCTCTATGCCAAGGGTGCTAATTATTATGTCATCCTTATGGGAGTCTGTTCAATAGTCAAATGACTGTACTGAGACTCTTGTGTGAACGATTTCTTAAATGCAAAATTTAAAACTCCAGCTTTTGTTTTTTGTTGTCAGCTGCCATGCTACACTGGTCATGAAGTGACTTGGTGGAAGCACTAACCAATTTTATGTAAGTCCAGAATTTTCTGGGGTTCTGTCAGATCTTCTGTTAAGGTATGATGGCGGTAGTTGTTGTATGCTTCGTGTGTATATTTTCTCACAGACGCACAAATGCCTACTAACATTTGCTTTTCATCATTTACGCATTCTCTTTTGAATCAAGAGTGCCTTAGGATCCTCAACATTTTCTGAACCTTGTTATTAATCCATTTACAAGGTGCACAGTAATCCAGACGACGATTCAAAATCTGCTTAGGCTTTGTTCCAGTAGGATGGATGTAGAGGAATTGTGGGCAGAGTTATGCCATTTCACTTTCAAAGTGAGAACATGAACCAAAGACTCCAGCAGCACAAACAGTTTGGCCACTTGATAAAGAGCACCCTCTGTGTGGACAAATAGCTAAGCTAAAGTTTATTTTGTAAACATATCAAGATAAGTGCATGTTATTACATTGAAATTCGTACGAATAGATGCAACATAAACTGTTAATGTTAGAAGTTACCAAATAATTTATAAAAAGTCAGTACACCTAATAATCAGTTAAAAAGTGTAGGAAGTACCATCTACAAATGCTGAGAGGGTACATTTGCATATAAAAGCAGTAAATTAAGGAAAAACAACATAAACACAGTCTTGTACAAATGTCATTTGAATTTAAATAAAATAATTTTATTGAATAACAACACAGAAAAGGATGATTGAGATGCTGGAGCACAACGTATGCTCTCAATCAGGTGAGCCACAAAGTTTTCCACCGCATCCTTTCAGTTAGACGGCAATGTATTCTATTCTCCGCCGCCTCCTTTCCATTTGACTGTAACATATTCTCCGCCGCCTCCTTTCGGTTTGGCTGCGGCGTGTCGTCCGCCGCCTCCTTTCGGTTTGGCTGCGGCGTGTCGTCCGCCGCCTCCTTTCGGTTTGGCTGCGGCGTGTCGTCCGCCGCCTCCTTTCGGTTTGGCTGCGGCGTGTCGTCCGCCGCCTCCTTTCGGTTTGGCTGCGGCGTGTCGTCCGCCGCCTCCTTTCGGTTTGGCTGCGGCGTGTCGTCCGCCGCCTCCTTTCGGTTTGGCTGCGGCGTGTCGTCCGCCGCCTCCTTTCGGTTTGGCTGCGGCGTGTCGTCCGCCGCCTCCTTTCGGTTTGGCTGCGGCGTGTCGTCCGCCGCCTCCTTTCGGTTTGGCTGCGGCGTGTCGTCCGCCGCCTCCTTTCGGTTTGGCTGCGGCGTGTCGTCCGCCGCCTCCTTTCGGTTTGGCTGCGGCGTGTCGTCCGCCGCCTCCTTTCGGTTTGGCTGCGGCATGTCGTCCGCCGCCTCCTTTCGGTTTGGCTGCGGCGTGTCGTCCGCCGCCTCCTTTCGGTTTGGCTGCGGCGTGTCGTCCGCCGCCTCCTTTCGGTTTGGCTGCGGCGTGTCGTCCGCCGCCTCCTTTCGGTTTGGCTGCGGCGTGTCGTCCGCCGCCTCCTTTCGGTTTGGCTGCGGCGTGTCGTCCGCCGCCTCCTTTCGGTTTGGCTGCGGCGTGTCGTCCGCCGCCTCCTTTCGGTTTGGCTGCGGCGTGTCGTCCGCCGCCTCCTTTCGGTTTGGCTGCGGCGTGTCGTCCGCCGCCTCCTTTCGGTTTGGCTGCGGCGTGTCGTCCGCCGCCTCCTTTCGGTTTGGCTGCGGCGTGTCGTCCGCCGCCTCCTTTCGGTTTGGCTGCGGCGTGTCGTCCGCCGCCTCCTTTCGGTTTGGCTGCGGCGTGTCGTCCGCCGCCTCCTTTCGGTTTGGCTGCGGCGTGTCGTCCGCCGCCTCCTTTCGGTTTGGCTGCGGCGTGTCGTCCGCCGCCTCCTTTCGGTTTGGCTGCGGCGTGTCGTCCGCCGCCTCCTTTCGGTTTGGCTGCGGCGTGTCGTCCGCCGCCTCCTTTCGGTTTGGCTGCGGCGTGTCGTCCGCCGCCTCCTTTCGGTTTGGCTGCGGCGTGTCGTCCGCCGCCTCCTTTCGGTTTGGCTGCGGCGTGTCGTCCGCCGCCTCCTTTCGGTTTGGCTGCGGCGTGTCGTCCGCCGCCTCCTTTCGGTTTGGCTGCGGCGTGTCGTCCGCCGCCTCCTTTCGGTTTGGCTGCGGCGTGTCGTCCGCCGCCTCCTTTCGGTTTGGCTGCGGCGTGTCGTCCGCCGCCTCCTTTCGGTTTGGCTGCGGCGTGTCGTCCGCCGCCTCCTTTCGGTTTGGCTGCGGCGTGTCGTCCGCCGCCTCCTTTCGGTTTGGCTGCGGCGTGTCGTCCGCCGCCTCCTTTCGGTTTGGCTGCGGCGTGTCGTCCGCCGCCTCCTTTCGGTTTGGCTGCGGCGTGTCGTCCGCCGCCTCCTTTCGGTTTGGCTGCGGCGTGTCGTCCGCCGCCTCCTTTCGGTTTGGCTGCGGCGTGTCGTCCGCCGCCTCCTTTCGGTTTGGCTGCGGCGTGTCGTCCGCCGCCTCCTTTCGGTTTGGCTGCGGCGTGTCGTCCGCCGCCTCCTTTCGGTTTGGCTGCGGCGTGTCGTCAGCCGCCTCCTTTCGGTTTGGCTGCGGCGTGTCGTCAGCCGCCTCCTTTCGGTTTGGCTGCGGCGTGTCGTCCGCCCCATCCTTTCGGTTTGGCTGCGGCGTGTCGTCCGCCCCATCCTTTCGGTTTGTCACCAAAGTGGTCCTCCGCTTTATGCTCTTCTTACATTCTGTAACGTTTTTCGGTGCATTGGCATCATTACATCTGTTAATTTACTGTTTATAAATTTTTGGTATCTTTTAATATTAATAGCATATCTTACGTCTTCATGTTGCAGTTGAGATTTTGATATGTGCCTATCCATATATTTAAAAAAAAAATAAACTTTAGTGTGACTGTTTTTCCCACATAGAAGATGCTCTTGGTTAAGGTGGCCAAATCATTGGTGCTGGTGTGCTCTGTAAACAGTAACTTAATTTTTGTGTAGTCTGATATACGGTTTCTTTTTTTAAATATACACTCCTGGAAATGGAAAAAAGAACACATTGACACCGGTGTGTCAGACCCACCATACTTGCTCCGGACACTGCGAGAGGGCTGTACAAGCAATGATCACACGCACGGCACAGCGGACACACCAGGAACCGCGGTGTTGGCCGTCGAATGGCGCTAGCTGCGCAGCATTTGTGCACCGCCGCCGTCAGTGTCAGCCAGTTTGCCGTGACATACGGAGCTCCATCGCAGTCTTTAACACTGGTAGCATGCCGCGACAGCGTGGACGTGAACCGTATGTGCAGTTGACGGACTTTGAGCGAGGGCGTATAGTGGGCATGCGGGAGGCCGGGTGGACGTACCGCCGAATTGCTCAACACGTGGGGCGTGAGGTCTCCACAGTACATCGATGTTGTCGCCAGTGGTCGGCGGAAGGGGCACGTGCCCGTCGACCTGGGACCGGACCGCAGCGACGCACGGATGCACGCCAAGACCGTAGGATCCTACGCAGTGCCGTAGGGGACCGCACCGCCACTTCCCAGCAAATTAGGGACACTGTTGCTCCTGGGGTATCGGCGAGGACCATTCGCAACCGTCTCCATGAAGCTGGGCTACGGTCCCGCACACCGTTAGGCCGTCTTCCGCTCACGCCCCAACATCGTGCAGCCCGCCTCCAGTGGTGTCGCGACAGGCGTGAATGGAGGGACGAATGGAGACGTGTCATCTTCAGCGATGAGAGTCGCTTCTGCCTTGGTGCCAATGATGGTCGTATGCGTGTTTGGCGCCGTGCAGGTGAGCGCCACAATCAGGACTGCATACGACCGAGGCACACAGGGCCAACACCCGGCATCATGGTGTGGGGAGCGATCTCCTACACTGGCCGTACACCACTGGTGATCGTCGAGGGGACACTGAATAGTGCACGGTACATCCAAACCGTCATCGAACCCATCGTTCTACCATTCCTAGACCGGCAAGGGAACTTGCTGTTCCAACAGGACAATGCACGTCCGCATGTATCCCGTGCCACCCAACGTGCTCTAGAAGGTGTAAGTCAACTACCCTGGCCAGCAAGATCTCCGGATCTGTCCCCCATGGAGCATGTTTGGGACTGGATGAAGTGTCGTCTCACGCGGTCTGCACGTCCAGCACGAACGCTGTCCAACTGAGGCGCCAGGTGGAAATGGCATGGCAAGCCGTTCCACAGGACTACATCCAGCATCACTACGATCGTCTCCATGGGAGAATAGCAGCCTGCATTGCTGCGAAAGGTGGATATACACTGTACTAGTGCCGACATTGTGCATGCTCTGTTGCCTGTGTCTATGTGCCTGTGGTTCTGTCAGTGTGATCATGTGATGTATCTGACCCCAGGAACGTGTCAATAAAGTTTCCCCTTCCTGGGACAGTGAATTCACGGTGTTCTTATTTCAATTCCCGGGAGTGTATTTATAGGTGTGACTGTACATGCATTTATTTCTAAGCACGTTTGGTATGACCACATTGGGCGATGTATGGTTTACATTCTTCTCTTTGTATTTTTTACTGCATTCCACTGTCTTGTATATGTGTGTATCGTATTTGTTTCTTCCACCTCTCGCACTAATCATTACTAATATACTGTCAAAATAGATCTGCAATAAATTCAAATCATTCGTGATTGATCACTGCATTCTTCCATTTGTAACTCTAATAATCTAATCACTATTAATACCAAATTTGCCAGAGCAGTTACAGAGTGCTGACAAGTAAATCATACTAGGCTAAAGTAAACCACACTAGGCTACAGTGCCACGACTACCTGTAAATTGTCAGTGTGGGGGAATTGTCACAGATAAGATACCTAGTTGCAGTGCTTCCTTTAACAGAACTGAACTGGTTGTGTTGCTGACTCCACAGGAAAGAACTGTGTGTGCAGTATCTGCTTGGTTCCTGCCAACACGGTTTCCTTCTCTCTCTCTCTCTCTCTCTCTCTCTCTCTCTCTCTCTCTCTCTCTCTGATGAGTAAATGATTTTTCAATATTAGACTAGGTGTTGCATTTTATGGCCAATTTTCTTACACGATTCTTTAAATTTAATAACCTCAGGTTCAAGAAAATTTGCAGCATTGGAGATCAATTTTATTTTCAAGGATTACAGTTGTTCTCACATGCTGATGGTAAGCTGACAGTTACCTCTGGATTTAATGAGAAGTGGTGTGCATGTAGCAAGATAGGGTCTTAAAATTACCACTATCACCTGTGGTCAAAATACGACCAACTGTGTTTATAAAATAATAAGTTTTCCCCTTCCCCACCTCAGCTTTTTGTCTTTGTCAGGCCCATTAGTGTTCTCCTTTGAGGCATAGCCTGAAACAAATATAGTTCCTGTGTAATAAGGGAAATAGTAGGTATTCATAATGATGACATTAAACATCAGAAACTTAACCACACAATTTGAAGTGTGTGCAAATGAACAAAGTTAGTTCCTTCACTGTTGGACAAAAATAAGAGAAAAAATGCCAATCAACATTTTCTGTTGCCCCAGGAGGCTTTGTAACTGTGATGTTTTGTGTCCCACTAGTTGCAATGACCTAGCAGTTACGGCATTGTAACTGCCTGGTTTGAGTGTGTTACTGCAAATGAACCATCTGCAACATTTTAACCCTCTAACTGCTCTTGATGTGTTAACACGCACGCCTTTGTGCCTGTCCCTGTGTGCTCTGAACGTGTTTACGCGCGCCACCAGTCCTTCTACCTGGTACTCTGAATGTGTCTACGCCTAGACATGTTCAGAGTACCAGGTAGAAGGACTGGTGGTGCGCGTAAACACGTTCAGAGCACACAGGGACAGGGACAGGTACAAAGGTGCACGTGTTAACTTGTCCAGAGCAGTTACAGGGTTAAAATAAAAATAGGTAGAAAGCAATTTCATGAAACATTGTTACCTTTGTATGTCATTTTCACAATAGCACCTGTTGGCTACACGGAGTAGAAGTTGGTAGCAGTGTGATGGACAGAGGAAAGCTTTGCTTGTATCTGTGTCTACTTCCTTTGCCCTTCTTAACAGCTATGCTCACAAAATGCACCCCTCCCCCACCCGACCCCCCCCCCCTTAACAGCTATGCTCACAAAATGCATCCCTCCCCCACCTGACCCCCTCCCCCACATCCCCACATCTATGGCATAGCTTTTCCAAATTACGTGTGTTTTGTTGGCTTCCTTGTTCAATTAATATTAAAAAATTGTATGTCATGTATTCATATTATATTATGCTTTGTGATAGCAGGAGTCAGTGTGCCACATGATGCACTAGTGATATACCAGTCTGCTGCCGTTAATCATTTAATCAGAGGTTTTAAAGTAAGAGCATGCATTTCACCCACAAACTAATGTTGCTAACTGATAGCAATAGTTTTTTGCTTTTTTGTAGTTAATTGCAGAAACATTTGTCATGTGGAGCTTATCACCAGGCTTGCAAACTTTGAGCAGAGATCAGTTAGGAAATTGATTCTGGTGCAGACAGAACACAGTGGTGACACCACAAAGTATTGTTACACACTTGTCTTGTTGCATGCACACCAATCACGATATGTGCAAAGCAATCTTCAATTTGTAGCAAAAACATGCAGTAATTTCGATCAGTTGAGAAAGGCTGCCACCCTCAACAAGAATCCAGTTTGCCTCCTGCCCTCCATAGTAAAGTTGAATACAGTGATTTTGTTGCATGTGAATGATGCCTGATACTGATTTTTAGAGAGGATGGGGGGAAGGATTGTAACCGAAGGATCAGAGAATGTGATTTCTCCATTCATGGAGATCATAAAGGGGCTCAGTGAAGCACACCAGTGTGAAATACATTAGCAATCCTTTATCTGTAAATTGTCAGAAGAAATAAAACATGTACTCTTGCACAAAACACCATGAAGCTCTTGCTGTCAGGAATGTTGCAGTGGCATTTAAGAAAAATTGGTTGCCCTGCGAGTTAGGTTTGTAACATACATAATAGTTTATTGTAAATCTTAAAACAGCAGCTCTTATTGGCCACGTATTCATGTTTGTGTGGATCTTGAATTTTATGAAAAGTATTGAAGTATTATAAAAATGCTTTAGTTGTAAGTAATAAAGTTGTATAACACAGCAAATTAAAATCCTCCATGGGGAAAACTGTCTAAAGTAGCAATATAGAAGAAAATGTTGGGAGGTATGTGGCTTTTATGAATAAAGTCTGAACTGTTATTTGCCGTTCCATTTATGCTCATATACTTGGTGTGTTGATTATGAAAGTTGTTTGCAGTAGCTAAATTTTTGTGTCCAGTGTGAGTAATGAATTTATCTTGTATTAAAAAGTAATAAAAATTCATATTACTGTGTACACAATTGAAATATAAAAGTAATTTTCTTTGAAATTTTTTGCATTCATTTTAGCACAAGAAGGGAATATGTCTTGTGGAACAGTATGTCACAGGACTGTATTAATACACACTGCAGGTTCATTTCTTTTCCTCTGTTGTAAAACCGTTAATGGTTGAATGAATTTATCATCGTCTTCCCACAAAGAAGTTAAGTTCTATAAAGTTGTCACATCATCTCAAATAATACTGAATAATATTTTAGGATTGGAAAAATGGTTCTAACTAGAATACATCTGTACTCCCAAGGCACAATTACTTATACTGAGGCTTCAGAACAGCTGTAATTTGCAGTGATGTGGACTGCACAGGGTGTTGGCAGATGGTGCCAATCTGTAACCATTCCTGACAACAGAAAATTGACATGATTATATGAATATTGTTCCAGGCATTTGGATTACTTGCAGTCCTTTCAAGAGGCTTCCTGAAAACTCATCACACAACACTCATGTATCAGCAGCAATGTGACTAATCACCATAGTTCAGTTCTTTTCTCCTAGCTGTATATAGCTAAGTAACTTTGCTGCTGGGAATCAGTAAGGTTTCTTGCGTGTAGTTCTGAATATTTTGAAGTGAACACTTGGAAGTGGTCGAGAGAAACTAGCATTGATGTCCTGCACCATTTCTCACCTCTTAGAGGAAAGGAGTTTGTGTTACTTACTGACTTCAGGTTGAAATTCTCTTCAGAATTCGTTGCAGATAAAAATATTTGCCACTACCAGTAAATCTACACGACAGTATGTTCAAGGTATCTGTGAAATTCTTGTGTGTTCTTAATTTGATCATCTTCTTTACTTTACTAAGGAGAATGGGATGAGATTATTTATAGTTTCATGTTACACATGGAAAACAATACACTTCAGCTATTGGCTCTGTCAGCTCTGTGGATACCCTTTACTAAGTTTCAGCTCTCCCACATTGCCTTATTCTATACAGATAATAGTCTTTGAGCACATTTATTCAACGTTGGGTAAATGGTATTTGACTTGACTTATTTCTGACGGGAGCTTTGCAAGAGCTGTCGTGGAAATTTATTGGTTCCAAAAATATATATATATATGTAATAAGTATTTGTTGTGGAAAGCAAAAACATTGTCATTTTAATTTTTGTTGCTCCTTAACAGTGGTGTTGGGCTGTTTGATTTCCATTGTCCCTTGGTTACATTGCACCAATGAGGATGATATTGAAGTAACATGGGTGTTACATGTATAATTTGTGCTTAAATCTGTGTTAACTAATTATAGCTTTTCAAATCCCTGTGAAGAAATACGAAAGAGCAAGCTCACGTAGTAAAACAATATTTTGGATACAGTCTGGAGTCGAGTGCTTTCCTAACTTAAGCTCTTTGGCCTGCTTCATATTGTGAAGTCCAAAATTTACAGACTTGCTAAAGTAGTGAAACTTCAATTTCGTGCAGTACCTTATAGAAACTTCAGATGGACTATTATGTAATACTAACAGGTGTGCGTGCGTGCGTGTGTGCGTGCGTGCTCATTACAGTATTTCAATATTTGGTGGAGTGGTTGTGGACAAGAACACACAAACATTCCACTACTCCCCAGAATTTGAGACTTTTCTCAAAATTTTTGAGACTTTGATGCTTTTTTCCTCATGTTTGTTTAAACTATATGGTTGCAGCTTATGTTTTTACATACAATTTCTTGCATGTGTTCAGAAAGTTCTTTCAATAGAAGAGGCTTTTCTGTTGTTAAACTGCTTGTTGGGACTAAACCACATGTCACTGAATTAGGTTTATGTATGTTATACCAAATTATGTAATATTTAGGACAATTTCTGATTGCATAGTGTGGGTTTCTTTCCTTAGAACACTATAAATATAATTTGAACCATCACTTCACTACAGAGTTCACATAAATCATTCTTATCTAAGGACTGTCTTATTTGGAATTACTTTGGACTGCACGTTGTCAGGCACAGGCGGAGACGGAGAGAGGATGAGGTTTTAGTAACAGGGAGGACACCAGCTGTGGTAGGAGTGACGAAGCCTGCATCCTCAGGGGGGAGCCCCCAGCCCGTGAACAGGGAAACACTCAGTGTGAATGTGAGAACTGCTCAGTTTGACCTCGAGGCCACAGCATTCCCACCACTTCCAGGGCTGGAAGCTGTGACTGGAACTGCCACCAAAACTGTCGCGTCTGTTGAAACGACGCATGCTGAGACGTCAAGTTCTCATTGGGAAAACAGGTAAATTGATTTCTGTTACATGCGAAAAGTGTGTAGCATTGCACGATTGTGACACCTGCACGTTGATAAAGTGGACAAAGTTGTCATATGTATGCAGAATAAATGTTAGTCCTTATATGGGAGTTCTTCTGTAATAGCATTTGTGTATTCTTAGGTAAAGACTGTTGAATTAAGCTGGATTCATGGCTGCAGTTAAGGTACAGCGTACCAATATTGAGATTTTTTTTCTCTCTTTATAGTAATGAATTTGATGCTAACAGTTGTCCTACTTCTAAATTAGTGAGATACTGTAGGATTATTTTTTAAAGTTGTGGCTTTAAGCATGTGTGCATTGCTTCACTGCTTGCAGTGATATTTTGCTCTAATTTCTGTGCACTGCATGTTTCATCATCACATGTTCATAATTTGCACTAAACGTTTGTGAATTGGTGCTGTAACCATGTTTTCGTGTTTTAGCTATGTCGTTAAAATTTTATAAGTCTAGGCTTGTTACCCCTCTTTGTGCTCACCCACAAGCTTTGTGCTTAGTGAAGTTTGTGTTGCCTGCAGGTTATGTCATGGTTCAGAATTCTGTAAATCCACAGCTCTTAGGCATGCTACACAGCTCGTTAAAGAAAAGGGGAAGAAAACTCGTTCATGTCTTTATGATATAGTGTAATCGAGTTGTCAGTTGGAGTTAGCCTTTAATTTGAAAAGTAGACATCACTTAAAAATGGTGCAGGTATATAGTTTCTGTGAATGTGCCAAACTAGAATGTTGTAATAGAATATGTACAGTTGAGTCAAGTAGTTCATAATAGTTGACCTAGAGAAATACACATCACATCCTTGACATTCCACAACATACAAATATTTTTGGGGTTGTCACTCATTGTTTACCCAGTTAAATTAGATTATTATGTAATGAGTTCTGAGCTGTGATAAATATTGAAAATTGCTGTTTTAAACTTAGATTCTTTGTTAGAGACAATTTGGTACTGGCCAGGTGCATTGTTAGTGTGTTTATCAAGCTGCAGCATGCTGATCTGGATCATATTGCAAAGTTTCATTAGAGAAAATCATTATATGACTGACAACACACACACACACACACACACACACACACACACACACACACACACATAAAATAAGCAGATGAAATTACAGATTTCAGAAATGTCAGATTAGTATTAAAATTTTACCCTTTCAGTATATCTTTAGGTGGGGCATCAGTATTTATCATAATGTATTTGGTAGCCATACAAGACCACTGAGTACATTCAAAAATACAGAGGAGAGATGAATGTGATTTGCCTCAGCTGTTAAGATTTGTTAAATAGTTGATGAAAGTTCACCTGCAGAAATTCCCGTCCAATCCACAACCTATTGCAATTATTTTGTGCTACAGGGTGATTCACGAAGGTATGCAAATATTTTAATATTTTACTCTACAAGTAAACCTAAAGAAAAAATTTCATATAAACATACCTCCGCAAATCTTTAGCTAAGATTAATAAAAGATTTTGCTTGAAATGCAGCAACTTCGCTAATATGAAGCAATCGCAAAACTGTATGAGGTTAAAGTAAAACAAGATTTCCATTTATTTTGTTGTTATTGGCCTGGTGAATCTAATAAAACATATCAGACGTGTATCTGTAGTAGTTTTCCAAAACATCCAGAGAAGTAAAGACATAATGGTTCGTGCATTCGGAATCCACATAGTTGGATAACATGCAATATTCGAATTGCAGCCATAGCATTACCATCACATTTGCCATAAATAAACACCATATCTGTGTATTCCTATGTCTTAAATTTGAAAGGCATCCCCATTTCATAAATCTATAAACTAAAACAGTTACTATGTGGTTTCACTTAAATACACTGTTGTTCTTTCACTGAACAATACAGCAGACCAATAACAACCAACTAAATTGAAATCTTGCTTTACTTCAACCTCATACAGTTTTGCAGTGACTTCATATCAGTGAAGTTGCTAAATTTCAGGCAAAATCTTTTATTAGCCGTAACTGCGTAACAAAACATTTGTGGAGCTATGTTTATATCAACTTTTTTTTAGTTTTACTTGTACAGTAACATATTAAAATTTTTCCATATCTTCGTGAATCACCTTGTATAATAGTAAACTTATTGTCAATTGGGATGTGAATGAGAGAAAAATTGAATTGTAAGTAAATTTTGATAGTTCCTTTGCTCATGGTATAAGTACACACATAACGAACTGTGCCATTATGTTGAATGTGTAAACTTGCGTGCAATACCTGTCTGTAGTTAGTTTCAAATAATTTTGTTTTGTCATGTATGCAGAAGAGCGTTTACTTTTAGAATCTGATTTCACATACTGCATGGAATGGCATTGTGCCCTGCACCATTTTTATGTGGCTTCTGTACCTAAACATTCCCACTTCATTGCGTTGTGAGCCCCCTTTCTGTGGGCAATCTTGTGCATCATGCAAGTTACAGTTTTCATACAAACTCTTGAAATTATTTGCACTGCAGGCTGTCTGATGTCGTTAAGGGGACAGCAAAACCTAAATGCCAGGCTGGTGGTACGAATGGCAGTGGGAAGGAGAAGGAAAGCAGCAGTATATCACCCCGCGGTCTCTCACCAGTGCCCACTGTGCCTCCTGCGCCTTCCACTTCTCCAGCACCTGCCTGTACACCTTCGCCAGTTGCAGTTGCTGTGGCAGTAAACACTGAAACAAAGTCATTGCCCTCGCCCCCACAACTGCATGGCACTCAGCATGAGCGTGAGGTGAAAGATGTTGGCACGGGTAGTGACACTGCATTGAGCCTGGTCACTCTCACACCACCTTCTTCCCCAGATAAGTAAGTCAGTTACCTAATTAAGAAAAGAAACCTAATTCTGAAAGTCTTTCCACACCACAAATTTTTAATCTTATAGATACACGTACCTTTGCTTGTATTTCTGCCTTGTTAAAAACTTTTTAATTTTGTACATAACAAATTAAAATTGATCTTTAACATTAAAAATGTTTCCTTTGCTTTTGTCTCAAAATTTGCAAAGCTCTTACCTAGTTTCAATCATGTTAAAATGCTTTCTCTCTTCATGTGTTTGTGTAGTGCACTATAATGTAAAAATATTGCTTACTAACTGAGTGAGTGAGTGAGTGAGTGAGTGAGTGTTGAAAATCCAGTTACGTTTGTAACAATACTCATTAAACTTCCAGCTGAATAACACCACCATGCATGTAAAGTAACCCTTCTTCTGATAGTGTTGTCCCAGTTAGGAATGAGTCCTTACATATGTGACCTGCACATGTAGCTAAATTTAAGTTACTATGATTCTTAGTACATACATGCTTATCATGTAAACCTGCAGGCAGCAGTAGAACATTAACATATAGTATGCTGTTGCTGTTGTATAATCTGATGGAAAAATCCAGTGTGATATGTCCCAACAGATTTATCATAATTTGGCAAACTGTTTGAGATGTGGACAGCTGAATAAGAAAGACAAAAATTGCTTAGCGTTTGGAAGAGTTGTCTTTCAGAAGTTCTGTGACAAAGCGATGTACATGGGTACTCACTGTCCCCGTATGCTGCTGACGGACTGCTGCTCAGCACCTCCACAGTTTGATCAATGCTGATCTGTACACCTGTACATAGTAAACACTATTTTGTAGGTATATGTGCAGTAAAACTCTTGCAGCAAGATCCCAGGCCAATGAAGGCTTATGTCCACTGCTGTGAGTAAATGCTTAGTTATTGGTGAGATTTTGTATTATACTGAGGTAGAATAACTTACTCAAGAATGTGCTTAAAATGTCATGCTGCTGAACCAAGTGCCCGTAAGCGGGTGAAGAATGTTTTAAGTGTGTAGATCAGTTTGGTTATAAAATTTCAATAACAGCCATATTTTGAGTGTGTTCAGTGGAAGAGCAATGAAATTGTTACTTTTATTTGTTAAATGTATATTGTATTATATGTTTCTTCTTCACTTACAGCTGTTAACTTAAAATTAAATGTGCTGTAACCCATCTTATAGAAGTCCTTGGTGCATTGTAATTGTAGTGAAAAATTGTATTTGTTGGAATAATTTTATTCACACCAAGGTTTTGTATTTCCTGCTCAGCATCTTCTGGTTGGTCAGTTTGGATGTTTAATTCAGGTGTGCACCTTTCAGTTGCACTGTGTTTTAGTATAACGCAGTACTGCAGAAAGTTTTGCTAGGAAATATTAATATAACTACATAGTTTCCATGTATGGGAAATCTGTGTCAAAGCATGCTACATAAATGGGAAACAGATGATGGGATAAGATAGTGTGTATGAGAGTTTGAGGTGTATGCTGCCCATAACAATAACTACACTACATCGTAGATAGGGTTCTTCCAACAAATGGGGCTGTTGGCTGCCATTCTAATACAGCCAGTAGTTTGGCAGGATTTTGTTACTTCTCAGTCCACCATTTACAAGACAGTTATCGATTTAGTTAGTGGTCAACATGCTTTGACAGTTATGTCTTCATAGTCACAAATAGAAGTCATCAAACCAGCTATCAATGCCACCCATGAGATAGAATAGAATAGTGGTGGGCTGGGAGGGGCAGTGGAGGAGAACATTCTGAAGTAGTAATTGAGAATGTGGTCCTGTCTGTTGAAATAAGATGTAAAACTTGCCTTTCGTGCATATTGTAGTACCAGTTCAGTGTCACCTACACCTCTTGACAAAGTATGATCACTACTACATACAATACATAATGTCCAAGCAGTTTACAGATGCTAAGCAGCATGCATTGGTGGAGTTTGCAAGTGTTAATTGCTGCTTGTGCTGTTAAGTTTTGTGAATGGTGAATTTTACCTAGTTTGTTGTAATGGTGTGTGTTGGCTGCTACTTGGCACCTTTAAAATAATGTGTGTTAATTACGTATTCAAAATTTTTCTTCAGTTTGTTGTCCAGAACCAAAGACAGACTTAATTACGATAATGTGGAACATTACTAACACTCCTCTGTAATTTTAGGACAGTTCCTGTTGTCAAATGTATGGCAGACAAATCAACAAAGACTGATGATACCCTCCTGAATGGTGACAATTCATGTGGGGTTGCTGGTGTGAATCTCCGACCAGATTCGGGAACAGCTTTCAGTACGAAACAAGGAACGGTGACGTCTAATTCTACAGCTGCAGTACCAGTCACAAAGCATGTGCCGACAACTACAAATGCAGCCACCATGACAAGTGCTGTGGTTGTGACTGATACGGTAGTCACGCCCGCCCGCCAATGTCCACCAACTGTTGTCACAACAGGCCTGCCACCAAACTCAATGGCAGCACCAGTAGCAAGTTCTGCATCTGTACCAGATACTTCTGCACCAACTTTGGCGCCAGTCAATGCTTCACCAGTAAGTTAATTAGCTTGTTTCTGCACAGTATCACAGAGCAGCAGCATTAATACTTTTTATATTGTAGGGGAAGGCATTTCAGGTTGATAAAATGGGAAGTCCAGATTGGAATATCAACAGAATTCTGAAAAGGATAGATTGCTACCACCGTAAAGATGACACCTTGTATTCCATGCAGGCACAATGAAAAGATTGTTGCACATTGAACTTTCAGACAAAAATTTCTTCAAAAAGCAAAAATGCGTGCTCATTCACTTACTATCGTTGGAGTGGGGTGGGGACGGGGAGGGATAGCTGGTTATGGTGGTTGGAGTGGAGGGGAAAAAAAGTGTGCGCTACTCGGCAGAGTGTGCGTTGGATTAGTGGCAGGTGGGAGGACAAGAAAGCCAGGTGCAGCATTGTGAGGTTGTGAAATGGTAGGGGAGGGGGTGGGGGGAAAGAGCAGAGGAGGTGACTGGTGGGTCTGTTTCCAGAGAGTGGTGCACTGTGAAGGTGAGGGGATGTGAATTTGAAGGTAGACGGGGTGGAAAATGTTTTGTGTAGGGTGTGGCGACAAGAGGTTACTGTAGATTGAGGCCAGGTTGAGTTAGAGAGCGGAGAATGTGTTTTAAAGATAACTCTCATCTGTGAAGTTCAGAAAAGCTGGTTCTGGAGTGGAGGTTCCAGATGGTCCAAAACTAGCCCACAAATAAGATTCCACATACCATATGCCAACATGCACCCAATCCTCCCACTACTCCCAAGAACCAGCTGCAAAGGAGTGCCCCATTAGTCATCCAATACTGCCATGGACGGGAACATCTGAACCACATCCTTCGTTAGGGGTTTATCTGTAATTGTGTTCTGAAATGAGGGACATCATACTTTTAATCCTTCCCAATCCTCTTAGTATTCAGTCACCCATCCAACCTTCACAACATCCTAGTCCATCTCTGCCACTCCCAAATCCTTCCTCTTGGCCCAGGGGTCATACCCCTGTGGAAGACACAGATGCAAGACTTGGCAAGTCCATCCACCAGCACTCCCTTTTCCAGTCAAGTCCCCGACTTGATCCTACCCCATCGGAGGAATAGAACACTGTGAAAGCAGCTATGTCCTATACCAGCTCTACTGCAATCACCGCGCAGATTTTTATGTTGGTATGTTTACCAACCAGCTGTCCGTCAGGGTGAACGGCCACCTCCAATCTGTGGCCAAGAGCAAAGTTGACCACCTTGTGGCACAACATGCAGCTGACCATAACATGTGTGAGTTCAGTGGCTGCTTCGTAGCCAGGACCATCTTGATCCTTCCCTCCAGCAACAGCTTTCTGAATTGTACAGATGAGAGTTGTAATAATACATTCTCCACTCCCAAAATTATCCCAGCCTCAATCTACAGCAACCTTCTGCTCCCACACCCTCTACCTAACAATTTCCATCTCATGTGCCCTAGCTCCTTCTCCCACTTCGTCTCCTCACCCTCATTGTGCACTGCTATCTGATTATGTACCCCATGTGTTCTCTCCCTTTCTGCTCCCCCTTTCCTCTCCTACCATCCTCCTCCCTTTCCCACAACAACCAGACACTGTGCCTGGCAGCCTTGTCCTTCCACCATTTAATCATTGCAAGCTCTGCCAGGCAGCACTCACTTCTCTCCCACCACTCATGCCTCACTATCCCTCCCCCTTCCCTGCCCCTCTCCGGGTGGCTGCTTCTGTTAGATGCAGCTGCATTCTTGCTAGAGTTGTTGGAGATCATGGTAATCAGAACATTAGGGGTGTGTGTGTGTGTGTGTGTGTGTGTGTGTGTGTGTGTGTGTGTGCAACTCAATGTGTCATATTTTTGGCGAGTAGAAATCTATCCTCCTCATAATATTATTGATTTATCAGGATTAAACTTTGATGCATGATGTAGATGTACCCTGTGAATTCGATTGACAAATTGTGAAACGTAAGAGTCACACCTGTTCCATTAGTTACTTAAAATGGTGCTTTTCCTTTTATTCATTTTAGTGAAGTATGATTGTCTTCTTTGGAAGAAATGCCATTAGGGTGCTGAAAAACCACAAGATCGCAAAAAGAACAGTTGCTTAATAGTTACTTTTATAGAACCTAGATTTCGCACATAAGTTGAGAGCTTTATGAAAGCATTAGTCAGAGGTACACAACTGTGTGTTCTTAAGTGGTGCATTGGTCTACATGCTACCTGCTTTCATCAAGCTGAAAGTTCGTAGGCTGAGTAAAACAGAATTCACTAGTTAAACTCACATTAAAGTTTGATCTGTGGAAGTTTCTAGCCATATAGAGCAATTGGATTGGTTCACATTACCTCCTGGCAGTAAAACAAAAAATTATTGAGCCATGAAGTGTAAGCAGCATAATTTACTTACTTCTGGCATTCTATATATGTATGATCACTGGTCTCCTTCCAAGACCAGCCACTGCGAAAATGTGGCAGACTGTAAATGGCACCATCATGTTGCATGCTGCACGACCAACGATATTAACAGCTGCTTTTATATTTGGGCTATTTGTATTTCGAAAACACCCCAATCCCCTCAACAGACACCAGCTCTAAAGAAGTATGCAGGTAGGGAAACATGCACCCCCCCCCCCCCCTCCCGCACACGACTAAACTCTGTTCCTGCAATCCTCTGGCCCAAACCTCTGCTGCTCCCAAACCGAGGCTTCTCTTCACCCTTCCTAACCTTATCTCTCAGTTTTTCAGGTGAGATTTATCTTGCTTAGTTTCTAAGCATTATCGTTCACCAATTAAATTCATTTCTACTGGTGTTAAGCGTAATTATTTTTATTGCTATCTTTTTAGCATTTATAATCAGATAAGAGTCTGCATTTGATCAGGCCTGAAATTGATGTCGTGCCATTTCGGGCAATGCACTGCAAATTGCACTTGGTGTACTGCTCACACACCAACTCATAGTCCAGCACACAACTTTTAACATGTCACATATGTCATGGCAGCATATATGCTGTCGTCTTTATAAGACTGGTTTCAGTATAACAAAAATCTTCCAGGTTGAAACGGCTTGTGCTACGACACGCCTCAGCTATGCACAAGTAGCGCAGCACAACAAAGAAAAACTAATGCAGCGTGATAAGCAAAGCTCAGACCAGCAAGAAAAAGAGAGAGAGAAGGAAAAGAAGAAAGATGCACAGACAAGTAGGGGCGCGCAGCATAACGATTCTAGAGGTGAGTTTGCAAAGCCATTAAATTGTCCTCGGATTGAGTAATTGAATCTTTGTGAGGTGATTGTACTTTGCCTGCAGCAGAATGTGAACATTAGTCAAGCACGATGCCAGTGCCACTTCTCCAAATAGAACTTTGTGTGCCCTTTCTGTTTTTTTAAGTTTGATTTATTAACTGTGCTCACTTATTTACCACTACTATGCAAATGTATTACACATAATTAGTACTGTATGAAATGGTTTACGTGTCACATGGCTGTAAATTGCTAAAACAGATGGGCACATGAGATTAGGCAGGTGAGAAGATAGGTGGAAAGTAATTAGTGTAGCATGTGATACATTAACCCACAGTTATTCTAAAAAGCAGTGGGGTGAGCGTTGGTCATTGAGCATGGATTTTTGCATATAGTGCAAGCTGTTTCATCATCGCAATGTTCAGTATGTGTGACAAGTGAGACACAGAAGATGTAAATGTTTTTAATATGTTTCTTGAGACTGAAACACAAACCATGCCTTCATGTGAAGCACGAATGCTGCCTCTAGAGAGAAAGCTGGAGCAAGTATATTGTGACAGAGAGCAAATTGCTGACAATGCAAATTATTTCTTTGTCGTCACTGAGTGCATGTTTCACTATGCTCATCTCTGCAACATAAATTAATTTTCTTATGAAAAATCCTTTTATTTGGCAACTATACTGCCTTCAGTTCTGTAACTTAGTGCCTTACTCAGTTTCACAATTTAAGTTACGGCTGCTGTGTGTAAACATTCTTACTTACCATATGATTCACTTTTTCTCCCACCTCCATTTTATCTTTGCAACCCCTAGAGTTGTTTCCCATTGTTACGTGTACAGTCTTTCCTGGGGAAGGCATTGAAATATTGATTCCAATTTCTTTAGATGGAAAAGAAAGTTACTACAGTTAATTCCATTTCTTCAAAAAATTTTCATGAAAATGATGAATTTGGACTAGTGTTGTTCGTTGATTTGATATAATTATTATTATTTTCTTCTTCTCCAGAACAAAGTGCTCCACGTGAATACAGGGAAGGTCAAGCGAGGCAACATATGGGCCGTGGAGGGCCAAGACCTGTGTATGACCGCGACCGAGGAGGATTGAGAAGACGTGAAGGTGCACCTCGTTATCGTGAGTTCCTGAGACCGCGTTCCCCAAAGTAATGGTTTGCTGATGCTGATTAATGAAACAGGGTTCTACACATTTATATTTCCTGAATTCAGGGATTTCCTTCCTGAACAACGAAAAAGTGAATAGTTTGACTGCTCGCTCAGGTGTTAGTGCATCAGTTGCAGTGATAGGTGCTGCTGACACATTGTGCTGCTAATTATGGAATGTGGATTTGTGAAGTTACTTGAATTTGTGGTTTCGTGTGGATAGCCTCGGACTAAACGGTTTAATGTATATAATGAAGTTCTATTGCACTGTAGGTTTGACCTAACAAAACAGCCCAAAGTTGGCACCAAGTGCCTCATAACTGGTTCAGAATCTTGAACTCGTGTAAAAATAGTGCTTTTTGTTGCAGCTTGCAAGCACTCGTACATTAGCAACTGACTTTTATATGTAATACATATATATATATATAAATATATTAACTGTATAACATAAATGGAAATGAGTGTACATTAACTGGACTTAAGTTATTTAGTATCTGGTGTTGATTATGGTTATGTAGATAGCCAGTCAGAGTATGGTCATTTCATACGCCTTCAGTTAGAATTGTGCACGTAACTCATGCGGAAGTAAGTTTTCCAATGTCTGCCACTGGATACTGCTGATGTTAATCATTGTTGATAGTCCTATTTGTGGTTTGTTGTAAATGCTCTTGGGCATAAGAATTTATATTGTGTGCGGAAAAAATATTTTGAAGGTGTCATTAGGCTCCATAGAAACTGAAAGGATTTTTTCTTTTTCTGCTGGTGGTTATGTGCGATTTCGATGTTTGAAAGTCTCACTTAGCTGAGATAGTGTGTCTGTGTGTATGTTTATGTGTGTGTATTTAGCCAGAGACTGTGATAGCCCCTATGTCTGACAAATACCACACATGTGAATGTCTTGTTAACAGTGTAAAATATCAGGGATATGTATATTTGAACATATTACTGCATAAATTTATATATATACATATATATATATGCTTTGTTGGAAAGTTTTGGAGAATATTAACCTCCATATTGTTTGCATTCTTTCACTTTTTATTACTATTGTAATTATTTTGTACCCATTTATTGTTGGCAGTGTGAAAAGTATTGCTATTTTTAACTTGCCCATAAACATACAAAAACTTTATCTTTCTAGCTTCCTCTGGCCTTTATTAGATCTGCAGTCTAAAATAAATACGCTATATAACAGCTTACCAACTGTAGAGGGTATGTGTAATGTATCATCATGCATTTTTGGTTCTCTGAAGTAGTTAAGAGAAATAAGAAAGACTGACTTCACAAATGTTGTACTGAATGCTGATTCATTCAATCTACTGATGTAGTTAATTTTACTTCAGATTGGAATGTTTTAAGTCTTAAAATTAAGTTTGAGTAACAGGTAGTTTCATAATGTACTGGATCTGTGTTGAACAGAATGTAAAGATTTAACAGGCCTATATTGAGCAAAATGGCATTGTGTAAGAGGGAAAATATGGAACAGTGTGCAAATGTTGATTGCTAAGTAACCAATTATGACAATAAGTAATGTCCTGAACTTTCTTAATAAGAGAGTCAGATCACCGTTGGATGTCAACATAGATTCAAGATTACCTTCAAAGTTATCAAACCAATTTTAAGAATTGAAATGTTTTGTAAATGTGCATTTCTTTGAAGTGTTGCACTGCAGGTGCTTGTAAAGAATTATAGTTTTAAGTGGGCAACTTCTAGCTGATATTGTATGTTGGAGTGCATGTCGAGTGGCTGTGTGTATATGAACTGTCCCTCCCTTCATTGTACAGAATTAAATTTATTTTTGACATGTAAAATGGTAATGAACTCTGGCAAAAAAGCCTTTCCTGATTCACTGCAGTAAAATAAGTTATGGGATAAGACAAATGTGAGATGAAGACAGTGAAAAAAGTATTATGCCAAAAAAGGGTGTTGGGATATGATTGAAGAACTGAACGTGCAGTTGCAAGATGAATTGTTAGTGCTTTATTAATTGTATGTAACTGCAAAGTAGTGAGCCATATGCTGCGGAATTTCGCCTCGTCGCTTAATGCGGAATTTGAAGACTGGATGGCTCATTTCATTAATATAATATATATTACATATTTCTATGTACACGGCATGCTTTTTGTGGACAAGTGTGTGTGAGCAGATTGTGTTTAGTTAAATTTGGTATCTTTTTCTGCAAATGCAATGTAATTTCATGTCCTGAGGCATCACACTAAGGTGAGCAAAATTAGTGATGATTCACTTCCAAACTTCACATTTAAGCCCATATTAATTGTTGTGGAAAAATTTACTTGGGTTACATGTATGAAGGCATTTAGCATTTTTATCAAACAAAAGCAGTTGCCTGGTAGTATGAACATTGATGTTGTAACAGTGTTTCTTTTGTAAAAGGTTCCTGTATATTGTCAAGGCTACATGTTGTCCCACCCCTCTTGCAGTCAAAGGACCCACCTTACATTATTGTCATTCTGTGAAATAAATTTTGTATAATGCTATATCATCACATGTTACACGGAGAGTAAATCTGTAGAACGTAAAGAAGCAATGTCTGTACTTTCTGTTAAGAAAGATATGTGCTTCCATTAGACATAGCTTCTGGTGTTTTGAGTTGAAAGTTTGTTTTAAATTTTCTTATAAACAGTGAAAGTGCTAAGTAGGTAGTGCTCCACAGTTGCATGCCGTTGGATTACAGGAATGTCAAAATTGGGAATGGGACATATGTATTCCATATAATGCAATGTTAAGAATAGTAACTAAACTGTAAACATAAATTCTACAGACTTGTTCATTTTATGTATGAAAGACAATGGATATACAGGTCTAAACATAATGAAATGGTGTATGGACCTCTGCTCCCAGATTGTTGTTTGTTGGTGCCTTTGTTAGAGCAGGCAGTTGAATGTTTGGGAGGGAGGTAGTGTGGAAAATACAAGGTTATTTCATATTTGGTCTTATTTTTGCAGAAAGTGTTTGAAGGTATGTACAGCAAGAATGTTTTGTTCAGAAAACTGGTAAAATTCTTATTTAATTGTCATTATTTTTGGGTGCTGAAGTTGTGTACCTTGATGTGTTGAGTATGGAGTTATGTACACCAGAACAGGCCTTAAGATGAGTCAGGTGATGTTTTGGTTGTTCCTTTTTCTGTTAATATTGGTTGAAAATAATAAAAAAAAATGCTGCAAGTGCTTTTCCGTGTATGATGGCCCTTAGTTCCTTCAGTTTTGCTGCCATAATGAAACTTTCAGTCAAAACTGTAAGTATACTCTAATGTACTGAAAACGCGCTGTTAAACTGATGCTTTCAAATAAGTACTTGACAAGCTATTACCCTATCCAGTTACTCAAAACCGTACAGGTGCTAAATGATTTTTCATGTTAACATCAGTGGTGCCATTCCAACCAGCCTTTTTACATTGGAGATTTGTTACTGTAATGCACCTGACACAAAACCTAATATTGTGAAATGTGCTTTTGTGCAATCAAATGTTTCTGCCTGGCTTTAAAGTTCCATCATATGTCATTAAGTTTTACTGCCTACTTCAGTTAATGTTGGCACATGCATTTTGCTACATTCTGTTGTGCACTCCCAGGCACACTAATGGGATGCTGGAAGCAGAGTTGTTGCACGAGGGATTATTAATTTGTTTTTAGAAATAGGCATGTTATTGTACAAATTACATGGTCAGATGACACTGTAGTGAAAGTATCATGTGATAGTTTGTTGCCCCTTTCATGTGTGTGTTTAGAGTATAAAGTTGGCCAACAATGTTCTAAATGTGGGTAGAAGGTATTGGAATGAATTGTTAACTGAGCTCTGTTTTGTTTTTTGTATTTTCAATTGCATGCATTCCTCTTTGTTGGAATTCGATGATCAAAACATAAAGTGGTGCAGTTCTTCTCGTAAACACAGGTCGTTTAATAACCATTCCCAGGTAACAGAACTGAAATCTTTGATGCAAGTACTAGCACACACCTTCCACCCTCCCCCCCCCCTCCCTCCCATACTAGCACTGTGGGCTACTGAAGATCGCAGGTATCTGAATAAGTTCAGTAATGAGCAAGAGCTTTGCGCCAATGTTCTATGTAGAAAGTTTGTAGAAATATAAACGAAATATTTAATTTTAATTTCTTCTGTAGAAGTTACTCCTTTATATTGTAACATTCCATTAATGTTAGACATGTTACTGCTGAACTTGCTCCCTTGTACTTCACCAGAAGTGGATACCATTTTCTCATGTCCTAAATTGTTGTTAAATAACTTCGATGTTGGCTTTCTATATCAACTCACCACGCTCTTCGTAGTAATCTTCACTGTCCTAATCCGGTGTAGACTGCTGAAAATAGTGACTATGCTGAACAGTTAACAAAACTTGGCAAAAACCAGATATTGTAATTCTTCTAACACACTGACTTCATAAAATTGTTTCTGCTACAATAGATGCAATGTCATTTTGATGCTTATGCCAGTAGCAGTGTGCATTGCCTTGCTTTGCATTACATTTCTCCACATTTACATGTTACAGTTTTAAACATCTTTTTGTTTCTTATAGTATGCGCCTCCCTTCCCACAGTTGTCACCAAGAATTTCCATATTTATGGAATTTTACTTGCATAGTGTTTGCTTCTGGTTGCAGGAGATTACATTGCATTGATATTATGTTTTGGGCATTCTGCAATTATATTACTAAAACATTCTGTTAACTCTGTTCAAATACCTAGAGAATGTATTTTCCATGCATAAAGGGAAGTCGGAAAGGAGCTTTGACTGCAAGTGACGTACAGTGAAACCCACTTATCCACTTTTCAAGGGACTTACAAACAAATGGTGTAAAATGTGGGAAATAATGTTTTAAAACTGCAAAAGTTATGTATAGGATACCCCCTTCTATTTTTGCACTTCACGTATGTGCACATAATAGACATCAAAATATTCATGTCAGGGACTTTTTTACTATCTAATAAAAACCACTGATGTAACGGGAACTGATAATTGGGAAGAAGAAACGTTTCACCCAATTTCATAAGTCACTATTGATGTTTACGGAATGCTTGCAGCTGTCATTCATTATTTACATAGTGAAATACTGCATCAGTTATGTATGTCTTCATACTTAGCACAGTATGTTTTGAGAATTTTTTCTTGATGTAAAGTGCAAATATTTACGTATTTTGTGTGGTGTTTGCATGTGCGTTGTTCTGTCTCTCTTGAACTGTAGTACCATGCTTTCCACCACATACACACAAACTATAACAATGTTTTTTATGTAACATCACATAAAATAGGTACGTAAATATTGCACTTCACATAGAGAATAAATGCTTGAATCATGTTCTTCTCAGCATGAGAATACAAATAATTCACACTGTGTTTAAACCAAAAACATTTGAGCAATGCAAACTGAATGGTCTCCACTAGTGCTACAAGTGGCCAAAAGATGAAACACACTAAATATGGTTTGATAGAGGGTCGACAAAGATTACAGCAATCACAGGAACTGTGCTTGTGCTGTAGAGACAGTTTGGAAATGGTTATGATTATTGTTCACCTTAATTCGTACAAACCTAGTTACTTCTATCAGCCGCCATGCAGAATAGTTTGGCAGCGGTGGCAGGAGTTCTTTTAATGTCTTGGATGAACTGACTGTAATGGGGCTTGTCATAAAAATCTTTGCTGGGGCTCTCAAATACATCAGCTGACACAGATTTCAGTGAAGTTTCCTATGTGAAAGTTTCACCACTCTTAATGTGAAACAGCAAAAATCACTACTCTCCCCTCCTAACTTATTGTATCAAGTATTAAATAAAAAGAGACTGCATTGAACTCTAATTCAAAATAAATATTATATTATTACACGCATTCTCTGGTCACGTAAAACGCTGAATTGCTTTCTAAAACACTTAGTCCACCTCGTTGCAAGAGCTAGCAAACATTATTTAACCATGCTGCTTTTCTTTTCTTAAAAAAAATTTGTTTTTGGTATAATTATTGGTATTAAAGTACATAATACTAATAAATTACTAAGTTATGTAATTTTAAGTTTAGATTCTATTTGCTCATTGTGTAGTTCTGAAACTATTTCCACTTACATTTTCCAACAGAACTCTTGTCAGGTGCCAACATGTCAACTGCTTTTCTGATCTTTGATCAGACGTATTATCAAAGTGCTACACACATGAATTGCAACAGAATTGTTCATGAGATTGTGGCAGGAAAGATGGCTCTACCCATAGACCCTTTGTTGATTTGCTGTAAATTTACACAAACCAGCCAGTAATATGAAACCATTATAGGGTTAAAGTGCAATTTGATCTAATCCTTCCTACCTGTCACCATAAAATTTTAGACTCATGTCATTTCTACCACAATAATTTGAATATTATCATTCATAAGAGCGTGAAGAGAGGGTTTTTCACTTTCCTCACAAGCAGAAGAGCATACAGAGCAAATGTTAAAAAGCTGACTTCTGGTCAACAAGATATTCTAAGTTACACATGACATTTGTCCTTAGACTTAATAGATTGCACCTTACCATGTGTGAAGTGTCTTCTGATTCAGATGTAGAATGAATGCCGTTGTCACTGGTGTGATTTTTCTTCTTTAAAAAAACGTTGTCAGATTGATTCACTAGTGCTTCCAGCTGCTTGTTGCGAAAAATAGGGCTTCATTATGATAACTGGCAGGCCTTGTGGTCTAGCAGTAGAGTGCATGCCTGGAAACTGAGAGGTCACAGGATTCAGTTCTGGCCAGACCACGCATTTTCAGTTTCCTTTCTTACAAAGCCTTCATCTCTCAATGATGTGAGGAGTCTTCAGAAAAAAGTGATTTTGGTTCCGTATTAAACTGTCTTTCTCTGCCTGGTTGGATTATTGGAGTAGGTTAGGGACATGCAAGTTGGTATTGGTGGTATTATTGTTGTTGTTCATACCACTTGGAAATTTCTAAGTTAGATAGATGAACTGCATCTGCACCAAACAGAGATAAGTAGAAATAACATTTTAGTACAGATGTTTGTACATATTGTGAATTTTCAAAACGGCTAGATCATATAAACCCAAGGGCAGAAGTACAGCAAATTAATCCATAACAAGGGAAGAAAAATAAATTTTGCTTGATAAGAGTCTTAAGTTACAGTAGTCGACAAAACGACTGTTTAACAGAACTGTTACTGTTTTGCTCTCCTTTGATCACTTGTCATCTTCCCCATGTAAAGTAAACATGCTATACAAAACGCCTAAACGTAAACTACTTGTCCTTTCTATGACAGTTTTATTAAAAGGTTAGAGGAAGGTGAATTTGCAGCCAAGTTGGCTAATTAGTACCAAGTCAGTAATGTGGCAGTCACGAATATAAGAAAGACAAGCAACACAAATTTTATATCTAACAAGAAGAGGTCCCCAGTTGTGGGATTGACTTTTTGAAACCATCTGTACAGTTTGGTAGATTGAGCCCAGATATAATTCACTGCAACCATCTACCCTGGTGAGTCCTCGTTTGTGGGTAATTGATCAAAAAATTTCAGAATTTTGTATGACACTCGTTTAGTGT
The DNA here is from genome assembly GCF_021461385.2 of Schistocerca piceifrons. NCBI lineage: Eukaryota > Metazoa > Arthropoda > Insecta > Orthoptera > Acrididae > Schistocerca > Schistocerca piceifrons. Next base: position 765,054,392 of record NC_060141.1, read on the forward strand.
TGTATTACATAATCTGGTTGTGTGGTATAGTGGATAGTATTGTAGCTTCCCATGCGGGAGGTTGCTGATTTGAGCCTGGTCAGGTGCAGTAAATTTTCATTATTTTTCAATCTTTATCAAAATTACTTAATCATTTTTATTCAGTTAATTGATTTAAATGTAATTTTTTATTTCCATTCCTCTTTCACATAATTTTAATCATATCAACTTCATTTGCTCTCATTTTTCTCCCTGCCATCTTTGTTCATGCTTTTGTAATCTTGTGTGTGAATTTTGATTTAATTTCTTTTATTCTATCACCCTATTGTTTCTTCCACATTATTTTGTTCATTATATCAGTTCTCATTTTGCTTAAATTTCGTTTTACTTGTAATCCCTTCTTTCATTGAAATCTTAATCTATTATTTTGTCCATAGTGCACAAGGTAATTAGGTTATGATTTAAATGTTTGTATGACAATCAATAAAAAAAATTTGAACTTATGGTAATGAAAAATACATTTTTCACGCCATTGCAAAGTCAAAAAAAAATGTTATTTCATCTTCGTTTTTTAACTGAGAGATCGGAATTTTCAAATAATTAGATAAATATAATTAAATTCATGTTCACAATAATTCTGATTGGAAAAAGAGAGAGAGAGAGAGAAATGAATTGAATGAAAAATTCATATGGTGGTTAGTGATGTGACAAAGGAACAGGTATAAAAATATTAAATTTAAACCAGTTAATTAAGTAAAAGTAATTATCAAAGGCATTTCTATGAAAGATTTAGAAGTATGAAAATAATTACTTCACCAGAGCCACATCACATCACAACACAACCAGAATATGTAATGGGACTTTAGTAATGTTACTGACTGTCAAGCAAAATTCAGAAATTTTTTTCACCCGTTACTGACAAACGAGGGCCCACCAGGGTGAATGGCTGCAGAGTGGGATACTTGGAACTTGATCTGCTTCGCAGTAAATTTGGTTTCAAAAAGTTTATCCCACCGCTGGGGACCTCCTCTCATAAGCTTGATTATGATGGATTGACAATTTATAAAACTAAAGCTCAGCATGAACATGAGTTTCTAAATGCTATTTACAGGGGGTTTACACAAAGACCACAAGGAGAAACTGTCTGACCCATTCTGTGTGAAAAGGCAACACAGTTTAATGAACAATTGAAGGCCTGCTGAATTTTAAATTGAGCATGACTTGGTTAAAAACTTCGATTTGTTAGTTTCGAACAAGGAAGAGATCTGCTTGCCATTTCTGCAGCAGCTAAGTTTTCAAACTCAAGCTAAGGGCACATTAAGTGAGGAATATTGTGCTCTCAAAAATTTTTACAATGCTGATGAAGCTGGGCTCAATTTGAAGGCTTTGCCCAAAAAAAAAATTCTTGCCGCACTTTGGGAATCAGCAGCACGTGGTCCTGAAATAAGCTAGTTGTATATTATTGCGTTCATTTGTGTTAGTGCTACTAATAGCCACCAATTGCTGATATTACTTCCAAGTAATGTAACTCACAGTATTACAGAAAAGTTTATTTGAAAGAGAAGAGGAAGTCTACTAAGAAATAATAAAAATATTAATCTGAAAGGTGCACCCTATATGATCGGAGCAGCATGGAGTACTGTACAGGAACAGAATTTGAAAAATGCCTGGAATAAAATTTGGGATATTGCTGAAAGTTCTCTGTGCACTTGAAAGTGATGAGTAGAATATGTTTGAAATGCTCAATATTCCAGAACAACTCGAATGCCATGAAAATGATGGGCACGATGTTCAAGAATGGATGAATGTTGATGTTGCAGATCCAGGACACTAAAATTGTAAATGTCATCGCCAAAGCTGATGCCATCAGCATCTTGTGAATTAGTGTCCAGAAAATGAAGCTGAAAATATACTGGCTGCTTTTGAAGCATTTACATGTTTGGATAATGCTTTGTGGTGGTTTGAAACTAAAGATGAAAGTCTGATATGATACGTCCTGAAAAAGGTGCAGGACTTTGCTGCTTGTAAGTAGATCGGCTTTCTTACATTAACCAGTACTAAGGAATTGTTTGAGTATTAATTCTATACGTGTGTATGGTATATGCAAAATACATATGTATTAATTACCTTGTGTTCATGTAGTTCTTACTGGTAAACAAGAAGTATTGGGTTGGTACATAAGTATGTAGCACAACATACATATATAACATTGACTTCAGTCGTCAATAATATATATTATTTAAAACAGTCTGCCAATACTGGGGTAACTTAATCATGTGGTTTTGAGGCAAAGAACTCTTTGAGCAATGTTCAGAGCACATTTTCATTCGCAAAGAAAGTTTCTTGAAGGTTGGTTTTTAGAGAGCAGAAAAGGTGAAAATTTGAGGGCGCAAGATCAGGTGATTAAGGTGAGTGTGTGATGATTTTCCAACCTAACTCCCATATATTGGTTTTTGTCAGTCTAGCAGAATGTTAGTGGGTGTTATCGTGAAGTAGCATTGCTTACCCAGTCTCCTTGGTCATCGTCCCTGGATTGCATCTGGAAGACATCTCAGTTGTTGACAAAGTTCAGCAGTGATGGTTACACTTTGGGGAAGCAATTCAGCGTACACCATGCCGTCACTGTTCCACCAGGAGCATAATGTTGTCTTTGTGGATATGTGAAGGTCTTTTGCACAGGGAGTTGCTGCTTTGTTTGGGCTCAACAGTGCGTTCCTTTTCCTTTGTTAGTATTAATACACAGTTTCTCATCACCAGTAATGATACTGGGCAGAAATGATCGATGTTGTTCACCAGCCAATTGGTGAGCAGCAAACAGAGATGTATTAAATGGCCACCTGTTGATTTTTGTGATAACTTACTATCACATTTGCCAATTCTCAAGTACACTGATGTGAACAATTGTGGATTAGTGTTTCATCAAACCCTGAAGATCTTCCTCAACATGGAGAGTCCATGATGTCAAAACAATCCTTCAAATGAGAATATCATTTTCTTACCATGATCGGTCCAATGGCATTATCTCCATATACGGTTCAGATGTTTCTTGTTGCCTTCACTGCTGTCACCCCTCTATTGAACTTGAACAGAAGAATATGTTGGAAATGTTAAGATTTCTCCACTTGACACACCATATTCTAACATCCACAGCTCAACTCGCGATCTCCAAATGACAAAATGATACATACAGCCAAATAGCAACAGTGAACTACAAATAATAAAAAAGCCAATTGATTTATAAACAAATAGCAACTTGAATACCAACAAGCAAAACAAAAACACTTAAAACTTACGCATCAACCTCTCAGCTCTGAGCCTGCAGACGTGTTTGCAAGTTGCCTTCGTGTGTGTGTGTGTGTGTGTGTGTGTGTGTGTGTGTGTGTGTGTACTGCTGACAAAGGCCTTAATGGCCAAAAGCTTTAATTGTGTGAAACTTTTTGTTGTGCCTATTAAGACTCGGCATCTCCGCTGTATGGTGCGTAGCAACTTTCCTTCTCTGGTATTGTTACATTCCATCCTGGATTTTCCATTGTTCGATTTAATATAAAATTTGATTATCCAAATAAACCAGTTTTGAACACCCATTCGTGTAATCAATGCTTTACTGTGCAGGATGACTTTAAGTAACTGCACACACTGTGTGGGTGTAATGTAGGCATCAAAATAAAACATCGTTTGCTTTGTTTCTGAGTTATTATGGCAGTTGTGATAGGCATTACATCATGGGCCAAAACTGACTTTTGGTTTCATGTTTTCCTGCATTTTGATGGATATTGCTTTGTACTCCCTTCTTCCCTGCTCAGTTGATACTGGCACGAAATGCCTTTACTTACTTGACTCTGATGTGGTCAGTTCTACTCTGTGGCACTGTTTTAATGTATTGGCACCAGAGATATTGCATACCTTGATTCTGTTGGTAGTTCATAGATGGTCACAACATACACAATGATGGTGTAGTCAGATGGTGAATATGTGGATGTGCACCTCGTTTACGGTGTAGCAGAAGGCAGTGCACGAGCAGCAAGATGATGGTATATTTGAGATGTTTCTGAACAGAAAAGTGTCAAACCATCGGACTTCCACAGCTTTGAACAGGCATTTAAGGGCATGGTGCACCACAATTCAGTTGACACACACTGGATGGAGTGGGTGTTGAGAACATCCTGGAAATGGTAGATGATCAGACCATAAGTACCCACCATATAAGTGCCCTTTAGAGGTTCCTCGACAAACTGTATGGCACCTTTTTCCGTGACGGAAATTCCACTCACTTCACTTCCAGAAAGTTCAGGAGCTGCCACCTGTAGACTACCTTAGACATAAGAATTTCTGTTGATTATTTGAGCTCCATGTTGCTGACCAGAGTTTGGTGATCTGGTACTGTTTGCAGATTAGTCTCCTTACCCATGGAGGTGTGATTGTTCACGACATCCGCATGCTGGCATATCAGAATCCTTGAGTTACTACAGTAAGAGCATATAGGCATAATTTTGCAGTAAACATCTGTGGTACAGCGGATTATCAGTCATCTGACTGCATGTTTAATTCCACAGCACGTGAGTGGTGGTGTATATTGACATTTCTTCGAACATGAACAGGGATCTGCTTAATGCTGTCCCACACACTACATGAACGAACTTCCAGTTCATGCACGATGGTGCCCCTGCATATTTCAGTTGGTAGGTAAGAAAATATCTCAGGGTTGATTATCTCAATAAGTGGATAGGTTATGCAGGACCAGTTGCTTGGCCCGTCATCTCGGGATCCTAACCCCCTGGACTACCGCCTTCAGTGCCATCCCAAGGAGCTTGTGTATGGTGTCACAGTTGAGAATGTAGAGCAACTAAAGCAGTGAATTTAAAATGAATGTGTAGAATGGGATGGAATGGAGCTTGCAACATTAAGAATAGTAAGACATTGAGCATGTTCGTCTATATGGATAGCATTCTTTTATGGGGTAAAAGTACAGTACATAGTTGATGGGATTTGGGTCCCTTCGTGTTGATAACTCTACTGCGTAATTCCAAAATCGAGCAATTTAAGACACTACTTAGTTACTTTTGAATTGCACTGTGTATAGAAAATTGGTTATTAAGTTATGACCGGTAGAATACAAATATAAAAAGTAATGGACGAACAAAATCCTTTCCAGGTCACATTTGCTCAAAAATAACAAGGACAATTGACTGGCAATCTATTTTAACTTCAGTGTTGGCATTTATCCTGGCCTTACAGTAAGAAGAATTAAGTCATTCGGTTATGATCATAAATTGACAGTAATCTCTTTTGTGCCTGGCAACATAATCTGTAGACTCCATGCTTTCCAGCTCACTGTTTTCTTATTTCCACCACTTGTGCATCCTTCATCAGTACTCTGTCCCCTTGCTTGTAATATTGTATGGTGGTTCGTTTTAAAGAGGGAAGTAAAAATGTGAATATATGATGAACATAGTCTGACTTGTACAAAATGCCTCTCGTTTATTTTAATTTATTTATTTTTTCATTCTAGCCAAAATTGACAAAAGCCTTATCTAATTCTACAAATGCTTTAAATTTTACATTTGCAATTTTCAGTGTATTGTCTAATATAAATATATGGACAGGTAGGGATGAGAAGTGAGCACATGTATCTAGACACTAGAAAACTTCATGGTGCATTTCTTGTAAAGTGTCTCCTGAGAGAGTAGGGTAGACAAGGCATGCTTCAGGCTTTTTGATCAACCGGTAGTTAGACTCCACAGGCTAGAACTTGTGGGAAAGTGGAAACAGCTCTGTCATCAACAGAGGTGTAGCCTTCCTTCAATTGACAGCATACCTGCCATCTGGGTATTGCAGGTAATATATGGTATGTATATTTTACATGTGTTGCATGAAAAATAATTATTAATAAATCAGTGTCAGATGTAAATTGTGCATTTTAGTTGTGTACTCTCACTGGTTTTTTTTTAGTAGTTCCTGTAGTCAAATTAATATTAAAATCAGTTAAATAACTGCATCTTGAAACTTTAAGATGGGGTTGTGGCATGAAGGCAGTTTGATGTTGAAAGTTGTTCGGGAATTAATTACTGCAGCAGTGTAAACATACATAAAACTTACAATAATCTACGGACACCCGAAATGGTATATATTGTCAGAGTAAATGCCAGTGTAAGTAGACACCTTGCTTCATCTGTGCAGGTACTCTGTGGAAGCATTTATTATGTCTCTCAATTTAGAGATGCCAGTATTTTCACCCAGGCTTCTGTAAGTGCTCCATAATATGACTTCTGTTTCAGAGCATCATTTGTTTCTGAGTATTTTGCTTAACTTTATCATAGTATTCATCAGTGTGCTCAATGCCACTGTCCTCTTAGAGGAAAAAGACTGTTCTGACCCACACATGTACTACACCATGCAGTGTATGACAGAGTGCTTTGTATACTGCTGTCCCCAGCCCAAACTTTTTTTTTTTTTTTTTTTTTTTTTTTTTTTTTTTTTTTTTTTTTTTTTTTTCCCCCCCCCCACTTGAGTATGCTCTCAGTATTCCAATCAAACTTACAATGCACCCTCAAAAATAACATATGCGTATGTTTGGGGAGCAGGTCAGTATAGATGTGGAGTTAAAAATATGAAGGAAATCTTTAAGAGCTGAATAAACTTAAGTTCTGAATACAAAAGTTTAGAATAACGACAAATTGCATGTTAATTATGGGAAAAGGCAAATACAGTGCTCAGGGGAAAACGATAAAATGCTTTTTTTAATCCCATACTTTAGTCATTTCATCATCTAAATTGACTTGTTTCCGTGTTGACATAACAGATAATCTGACTGCTCTAGATTGCAACAATTTAAATCTATCTGTAGGGACAGACAACCGAGCATGAATCAGTTTTGAATGCATAACGAATGTGTTTTAGATCCCTGCAGCTGCATCTAGTTGATACGGTTCTTACCACGATACATGGAATCAAAGGAATTAGTCCATTGAATTGTGTACAGTCGAGAAGGGGAGGGGGGGAAGGGAAGAAGTCATTTTAACACATCCATCCTGTGAGAGATCTGTGAATGAGATGTTCCATGTCAAATCAACAAAGATGCCAGTCTCAACATCTCTGGCTTTTGTCAAGTTTGTTGTACATGATCAGAAAATGGAAAACACCAAATTACAGAATTTTAGCACAATTATGGCAAAATCAATTTACGTAAGTTCTGAAAATATGTGGAAATTTATACACAAATTGCTTAAGTTCTGTTACGATACAGGGAGAAATGTCAAACAAGTAAATTTGGAAAGGTCTGGGAACAAGCTTTTGAGATGATACTTAACATGATCTCAATTGTGTACACTGTTCTAACATGTCCAGTGACTCTGACATGAATTATATTGAAATATCACCTTCAAAATTGAAGACCAAACTATATTTGCTGGTTCTTATTACACAATACATCGTAGTGAAACACCATGTTGGGATGAAGTTTCGAGTATGAGATAGAAACTAATACATACTGTAAAGTGGGCTGACTTTGAACATTTTAAGTTCGTTTTTGAAAATTAAACAGAAACTTCTGGAGATATTGACATGAAACTGTTTGGGAAATTGCAAGAGGTGTTGCTGAATATGATAAAGCAGATTATACATTTTTATCCTCCCCCCCCCCTCCCCCCCCCATGCCTAGTTTATTTTTAAAAATTTTTCACTATTCAATTTCACCCCATGTACCGGGGTCACTTTGAACATGGAAACATTTGCTATTCTATGGGAGTCATGTCAATTACTGGTAAATGACTCCTCTATCATATGAAACAGCATGATATTTGGTATATAAATATAGTTTTGGAAGTACCTTATTTAGAAAAATAAGAGTAATTTTTTTATGGGTTTTCTTTAACCCTAGGACTCACTCTGCTAAAATTTCCCTAGTACTTCATCTGGGGTCATACATGACCCCAATCAATATATAATTGACTGTGTGTACTAATCATTCAGAGAACAATGTACTGTCATTTAATACTGTTTGTTTACATGTCATTTATTATTTACACACATTTCACAGCTTTTTTAACAGGTATGTGCATAGTAGAATTAAATTACATATGGCAGAGTAATTACATATCAGAAGTTACAATATTACTCTAAGTCATAATTTGTTTCACTCATAAATGTTTCACAATGGCTTCAAATTTACAGAAAATGTGATGAACAACTCAACAGGAAACATAATTCTAACCGGAATCCGTACCATAGTCATCTGCACATATTTTGCAAGTAGTAGCTATTTCAGAATGTTCCTTGCAAACAAATTTGTTACACTTTCTGCATGTTGAACTGTATTTTGTGTCCTTTGATCAGGGGCAAATGGAGCATCTGCCTCGCTTTCTCTTCTGATTGTCGGGTATTACGTCTGGATGTCCATTGTCTAACAGATCATCAAATCCACACCGTTTGATACTGCTAATAATATCCTTGTTCCTTGCTTGTGGTAAACTCAAATGACGTTCCACTTGGGGCTTTGCCGTTTCTTTGGCCAACTTCATTACAAAAAGACGTCTCTGTTTTTTCAACAGCAACACAGAAGGGTCTGTAGGCATTGAGTGCAGCTAGATCGACAAGATCATAAAATACTGCTGATGGCCAACGTTTTGTACCCTTTTTCACAGAATAATAAGAGCTCATTTGATCTAGTGTATGAACACCTGATTTTGTTGAGTTGTACTACAACACTACTTCTGGTTTTCATTTCAAGTTGTTTTCTTTGGGCACTTCAAATGATTGATGTTGTGTTGACAGGAGTAGCACAGCCTTATTTCTTTTTGGAACATACGAAACTAATAGGGTTTTACCACTGTATGCAAATCTGTTAGTGCATTCTTCCCTAATTTTCAAAGGCAAAAACTGTTTTGGGACTTCTTTTCTTGTAGAACGTAGAGTACCTACAAGTGTCAACTTCATTTTCAACAATTCTTGGCCAAGGTCATAGCTCGTGAAAAAAAATTGTCAGTGGTAATATTCCTACCACTGCCAGCCAGATGACGCACTAAATCTAAGACCACTCTCTTGCCTTGATTCACTTCTCTCACATCACCACCAGATAACCATGTTCACAGTCTACTGCGCACCATATCTTGATGCCATACTTTCCTGGCTTTGAAGGAATGTAGACCTTGAAACTGCACCGACCTCTGTATACGCAAAGATGTTCATCAACAGTAATGTTGCTGGAAGGTATAAATGATGTTTGACATTGCACGACAAACAAATCAAATATTTCCTGTACAGCTTCAGCCTTATTTCCAGTCCTCTCTTTCCTTTCAAGTCTTGTGATCCGGTCGTCAAAACGAAGTGAACGCAGAATGTCCTGATATCGCCTCCTCGACATAGTAGCATGGAATAGAGGAGTGCCATATTCAGAGTCCCAAAATTCGTCAATAGGTTTCCCCCGGCTCTTCTGTACGCCATACAGAATCAGCAAGCCTAAAAATGAAAGAAGCTCGCATCTGTCTGTATCACTCCAGTAAACTAATTTTCCAGACACTTTCTATTCATTTCGTCATTGATTTGTGAACTGAACTATTATATCCAGCAATTCATTAGTAATAAACTGTCTGAAACAGTCAACAGCTGAGCTAACACTAACTGTACTAGGAATACCTGCTGAAAATCGTATGTTGCGGATTGGAAATCTACGAATTGATGGTTCTTTTGTACTCCATGCAATATCCCGATACCTGCTTACCAGTACTGCACATTCATCTTCTCCACTGTCATCATTTTCAGCAAGAATATCATTTTCTTCTAATTCATGTAAACAAATTTCATCACTTTGGTCTACCTGTGTCTCTGTTCCATCATCTTCGGCGTCACTACCTTCTGAATCACTACTGCTACGAAATAAGTCTTCCATAACTTGTTCTACACTATAGCCAGGAGCAAAACGTATTCCATCCATGCTGAAATTACACTGCAACAACAAAATTACAAACTAACTTCCAGTTTGAGGTTAGTTCTGAGTAACACCTGAATTCAGTGTTACCAACTCAAAATACCTAAGAAAGAGATTGATAGTTGATAATCTATACATTCTATCTGGGGTCATAATTGACCCCAACAGTAGTTTTTGTTAATTATTGATTTAAATGTTGCGTCAAGCGCGCTAATGATTTAAATGTTGCGTCAAGCGTGCTAAAAATTTTTGTGAGAGAACTACAATACTGTGTGGTAAGTCATAAAATTCTGGATTTTTACAAGAAATAGCAATATTATTTTATCCATAGTAAAGATGATTGGGGTCACCTATGACCCCAGAGGGTTAATCACCTGAAACTGTTTGTATGACTATGGCTTAATTTTGCTAATAATGGAAATGAGTGCTGAGCTATTTGTGAAATAAGAAAAATTATTTAAAAGCAGATCTTTTCAAAACAGTGTGTATGACTTAAAATAAAGGAAATGAAAAAGCTACCACATTTTAAAGAATTAAAAACACTCTACAAAAAAGGAAGTTGCCACGAATGACTGTCCACTGTAGAAGATGCCATAGACATCAAATTTAAACTCAAAATGAAGCCTTCCCCTTCTGTCTGCCTTAGAATCTGGTAGAATCCTACAGATGTAATCTTTCTCAAAATCTGGCACATTGGGAACATTAGGCCACAAAAAAACTTCGTCTGGTTCCAGCTTGGAATGCCATTTCCTCAGAAGTGTAATTTCAGCAGTGATAACATGTCGAACACTATTTTACACTTTTCTTTGAAGGAAACTTCACTAAAACATGTTTTCCAAGGAGCTGATGTGTCAAAGAATAGGGAAGGTGCTGTTCAAAGTCACCCCTTGAAAGACAAGCCTTCATATTTTATTTTTTTACGTCACCAAAGAATAAATTTAACATTTTATACTTTCTGTAAATGTTCATTCATGTGTTAACCTTGCCCGGAAAAGCTCTTTTCAAATTCTAAACTCAAAAATGCTTCTATTAATAGGCAAATGTTTTTGTGGTTGTGAAGGAATTTAAAATTCCAGAAAATTATTTTATTTTCTGCCGTTGTTATACAATGTCATTTCATATTGATTGTCATATCACCTGAAAGTATCTATTATTGGCAATATTTAATGACTCTGACCGTAGTTCCATATTTACATACTAGAATGCAGCATTTATTTTATTTTAAAAATATGCTAAATTGCTGTTCAGTCACCTCACTTTATGGTACAGCTATGTAATGCAATAAAGCAATACAGATGGCAACAAAATGATGCCAAGTACCAAAAAATGTCAACTTTTACAAATTTGGTTAGATAGGAATGCACAGTATTGTAACAATCCGAACAGGAAATATTTGTAATACACAAGGTAGCCAACTGTGGGCTCTGACCTTAAGTGATGCAACACCTGATATAACCATCCTGTCTAACACATGTGGGTTGCTGGGCAAACTGGTTCAGATTTGCAAACATGATTGTGTCAGGACTTACCATGCCTCAATATTAGTTAGCATCATATAACACTGTGTATCTTAGTGAATTGACATGTTTGGTCTGTTGCTGTTTCCACATTTCAATTTGCTTAACTGTAAAGATATTAAGTTTTGTGGGACATACAGATGAAGGTGAAGGACCATGAGGATGTATGAAGCCAATTATAACATAACCAGTATATTCATTAACATTCAACCATATCCAAGCCACCAGTGACCTTTGTACATGCACACAAAAACAATGAGCTATCACTGAGGCACGAGTCTGTTGGGTCCATATTAGATATGTCTAATGAATTGGAGGAAACCTTGGTTTTAATATTATGGCCAACAACAATAATACAGTGTAATGTAGGTGTCTGCAAAGTGCGAATCTTTGCAAACCACTTTTGAGGGAGGGATTCTTCGTCATACAATGGAATTCACACATTTGTGGAACACTATCCAAATAACTGTCGAGGTGTCCTTATCTGAGCATTGTAGGAGTGTGGTCAGCAAGTATCTTGATGGTGCCAGTGGTGCAGTTAACTGGCCATTTGCACCATCTGAGAAATATATTTAAAGACCAATGTGTCTGTATGTGTGGATGGATATGTGCGTGTGTGCGAGTGTATACCTGTCCTTTTTTCCCCCTAAGGGAAGTCTTTCCGCTCCCGGGATTGGAATGACTCCTTACCTTCTCCCTTAAAACCCACTTCCTTTCGTCTTCCCCTCTCCTTCCCTCTTTCCTGATGAGGCAACAGTTTGTTGCGAAAGCTTGAATTTTATGTGTATGTTTGTGTTTGTTTGTGTGTCTATCGACTTGCCAGCGCTTTCGTTCGGTAAGTCACCTCATCTTTGTTTTTTTATATATATATATATATATATATATATATATATATATATATATATATATATATATATATATATATATATATATATATATATATATATATATAGTGTTTTTTATGAAAATGGGATATCGTAAAGTGAACTGGTTGACAGAAATGACAGTGTCAAGTTGGGCTTGGATGAATTGTAGTCTATAAATTGTTCCAGTGGATCTCCTGAGCCTCATCCAGTAGGACAAATGCATGTTCTTTGCATAATTACGTATTACAATCTCTTTCACAGGAATGTGTCTCAGATGTAGAACTTAACGGTTGTTGGATGGGTATGGAATAGTGCAGCAGGAGCTTTTGTAATTGTGCCAATATTTTCCAAGAAGTCTTACACAGATGAGAGACGTTCCAGAGGGTTGATCTATTTTCAGATGTCCACAGTTTGTACCTGTGTGTTATACTATCAGTTCTGTTTTTCTCGAACAACTGCATTAGGTTTTCCGCATACCTAGGAAGTTCACATATAACTTTTGGCTATGCAGATTTACAAATGATCTCAGCAAGACATTGTTTTTACTTGTTGACAGTTGGCATCAATCGTGTCACCTCTTCCAGTCTGGAAATTTCCAGCATGATCTTCACATTTTGATGAATAAAAACACACACACACGCAGGGACACACAGTGCAGGGACAAATTGCACCACACTCTTGCATCGTAACTGGTAGAATTTGGGTAATTCTAATTTCATTCCTCGATGTTCATCTCAGAATTTTTGATAAAAGTATTCCAGGTTTTCCAAGACGACATTTTTGTTTGTGAACTTCGAACCATTTTCGCTGACACAAACAGAATTTCTTCCTAGGCAAACAGAGGCTTATATATCTTCTCTGTTGTAGAATTCTGATACAATTCACAAGGTATTCACTTAGCCCACATGTAGTTCTTGGATTAGTAGCTGGTAAGATACCACATTCTTTGAATAATTATGTTGCTTTGCTCACTAAATAGTTTGAGGTTCCAAACTCATTTTCAGTCCTTAGAATGCTCCAGCATTTTCGAAAATGTGTCAACATTTGGATCTTGTCATTGCTTGTGGTTCTAGTACCATGAATTTCTCTTTAAACTGCATTATAATTGCAGTCTACACATTTGTTTCACACACTGCATTTTTCCCCCCCACATTGGATATGTATTTATTTTAAAATACCTCAGGCACTTTCTCGGGTATTTTTTTGTGCTTTTTTTTGTCTCTTGTTTTTCACTGGGCCATCACCAAGAGATACCAGACTCTGATTTAAAGCAGCTGAATCTGATTTTGGGGTACAGGTGTGAGATTGGCCTGAGGAATTATGCAGGTTTACAATGCTAATCAGTTTCAATGTAGATGGTTCGGGTACACAACCTTGTTCCCATACTAATTTTGTCTTACATCTAACACACACTTTATGGTCTGTTGTTAAGCCACAGATCATACCAACCATCAGCATTTGCACTTCGTCAGCCTCTCAAACTGCACCTTCATTGTAGATTTGTACAGTCGCAACACTCCATTCCTTTCGCTGTAACTTCCTCTATACATTTAGCATCCACAATGCCATCTGAGCTTTGATGGCGCACACACTTTCCATACAAATTTTCGTATCTTGTCACTTAGTCAGGTAACAGAAATTAATATTTGTGTGGCCCTGCCATGTTCTTTGTGCACATTTGTATTGCTTCCTTACTGTGCATTGCTAGAACAAAACCATTTTAGCAGCCAACTTGTTTCTCAGTCCTTAAACCATTTTGTTGCAGTCTACATACAGTTTGTATTGCTGTATGGCACCATGTAGCTGTACACATTACTTTATATCTCCTACCCCAAATGTCATCACAACTTTATTTTTTATGATGAGGTTTTCTTTAAAATGAAGAAGCAAACTTATTATTTTCATAAATTTTAAAAGTAACATGTTTTGAAACATTCAAGGCCAAGGTCACAGATGGTAATTGTGTACTCCATTATTCAGTTATGGCCATGTTGCATATCATTTGAAAGCTTGTTCCCAGACCTTTCCAAAATTACCTGCTTTACAGTTCTATCTCTATTAGAATAGAAGTTACAGCAATTTTTGTCTGCAAAATGTGTTGAAATTTCCACATTTTCAGAACTTCAGGTTGCTCTTACTCTTCTCATACACTATGTGATCAAAAGCATCTAGACACCTGGCTGAAAATGACTTAAAAGTTTGTGGTGCACTCGGTAATGCTGGAATTCAATATGCTGTTGGCCCACCCTTAGTATTGATGACAGCTTCCCCTCTCGCAGACAAACGTTCAATCAGGTGCTGGAAGGTTTCTTGGGAGTGGCAGCCCATTCTTGAGTGCTGCACTGAGAAGAGCTATCGATGTCGGTTGGTGAGGCCTGGCACAAAGTGGCGTTCCAGAACATCTCAAAGGTGTTCTATAGGATTCAGGTCAGGACTCTGTGCAGACCAGTCCATTACAGGGATGTTACTGTCATGTAACCATTCCGCCACATGGCGTGCAGTATGAACAGGTGCTTGATCATGTTGAAAGATTGTCAGCATCCTCAAATTGCTCTTCAACAGCGGGAAGCAAGAAGGTGCTTAAAAATTCGATGTGGCCCTGTGCTGCAATAGTGCCACACAAAATAAGGAGTGCAAGCGCCCCCCCCCCCCCTCCATGAAAAACATGACCACACCATGGTACCACCACCTCTGAATTTTACTGTTGCCACTACACACGCTGGCAGATGACGTTCACCGGGTATTCGCCATACCCACACTCTGCCATCGGATTGTCACATTGTGTACCTTGATTTGTCACTCCACACAACGTTTTTCCACTGTTCAATCGTCCAATGTTTATGCTCCTTACACCAAGTGAGGCATCATTTGGCATTTACTGGTCTGATGTGTGGCTTATGAGCAGCTGCTCAACCATGAAATCCAAGTTTTCTCACCTCCCGCCTAACTGCCATAGTACTTGCAGTGGATCCTGATGCAGTTTGGAATTCCTGTGTGATTGTCTGGATAGATATGTCTATTACACATTATGACCCTCTCCAACTGTCGGTGGTCTCTAGTCAGTCGGCAGATGAGGTCGGCACGCATTTGTGCTGTATGTGTCGCTTCAGGTTTCCACTTCACTATCACATCAAAAATAGTGGATCTAGGGATGTTTAGGAGTGTGGAAATCTTGTGTACAGATGTACGACACAAGTGACACCCAGTCACTTGACCACGTTCGAAGTCCATGAGTTCCGCGAAGCACCCCATTCTGCTCTCTCAGAATGTCTAATGACTGCTGATATGGAGTACCTGGCAGTAGGTGGCAGCACAATGCACCTAATATAAAAAACGTATGTTTTTGGGGATGCTCGGATACTTTCGATTGTATAGTGTATTTGTGATAAAATTCTGTAATTTTGCATCATGAGCAATAAACGCACACAATTTGATGAAAATCAGAGTTGGCCAGGTTGGAAATTGTTCTTATGCGTTCATTTGGCACAGAATGACTCGAATCCAAAGAAATTTCATACGTTGAGATTTCTGTGTTTTTGCAGATAATAAGTCGTATGACCTCTTACATACAAAATTATACATTATTCTAGCTTAAGGAACTAATCAGAGAACACCCACCATGTTTATTCCCAAGAGGCTGCTTTCAGTATAGCAGAGCTGCTGGCAGCCACTCAACTTCCATGAGTAAAACAGTTTCAAACAACTGATTAATTTATATGAGTTAGTGTGTTAAATATTTGACATGAAGCATGTAAGTCAGAAAATTTATAAAGGGTTTAAAATTATGTTTAAAGCTTGCTGGAAGTTGCTGAGTATTCTTTCTCAAATATTGGATTAAGTGTCTGAGTAATTAACATTCTGTGAGTTACTCTGTCTCATTTCGTATACACAGTTACTAACCATAATAATTTTCTTACTGTCTTAAACCTTTAATGTAATATTATACTATGCCTCTTAAGGAGTAAATTATGACAGACATTTTAAATTCTGCCGGTAATTACATGAAATAATAAAAGTAGAACTTTTGTTGCCTTTGAAAGCTATTTTTAAGCATCCTGACACTGAACCATGGAACTTGAACTGTAAGAGACATTTCGTTGAGGAGGAGAGAGATGTTGAGGAAGATTAAAAATAATGGCGGTTCACTCAGAAAACAAAATATTAGAACCAAAATATCATTGTGGTCAACATGTTTTAAGACAATGCATTTATAGAAATACATTCGAAGAATGGTATCACATGTAAGCAAGCAGGATAACAATAAAATGGAGGGGTGGATACAAATGATTCTGAATTACAAAAGTTGCAAATGGCCTGTAGCAGACTGAAAAAAATTTTGGAAACATTAGCCATTTGTTGACCATTAGGTACTTACGTTGGGCACAATTTGCATAAGTCTCAAAAGAGCAGAAGAGAATTCTGAATAGACTATGAGCAGATACCTTTAGCCTCTCCACTGTATGGGTTATTTTGCAAGCATAATGAAGAAAACTCCAACAAGGTGATTTGGAGCCCCCAGGGAGCTCGCCACTTTTTGGTGGGTTCATGCTTGGCTACCACAGGGCCCCAGCCCTTGCAGCATCTTTTCCCTTCTGTGCTGCATGTCTATCCTCTTCCTATTCTTTTTCCCCTCCCTTGGGAAAATGTCAGGGATGTGTTTGGGAATGAGTTGTACATTTTCAGTAGCCGACACCAGAACAGTATCTCCACTTCTCTCTCTCTCTCTCTCTCTCTCTCTCTCTCTCTCTCTCTCTCTCTTTTTTCTCTTTACCCTCTCCCTCCCCTCACCCGTTCGTTCCCCTTCTTCTGTCCTTCCATGCTTCGGCATTTGAGGCTCCTCCTCCTCCTCCTCCCTGTGCACTCCTGAAGGTCAGCCCACATGTCTGGCGCGTAACAGGTGACTGGGTAATGTGTAATTCCCAGCCCCAGGTCGACAGGTAGGTTTTGCGCGTACCCCCTGGTACATGCCATGCCCAGAGAGAGGTGATTGCCTGAGCTGCTACCTTCCCAAATTACCAGTTGGTCCCTCTGTAAGGTGTTCAGGATGTTTGAACAATCACCTAAGGCGGGTGTGCCTCCCCCTCTGAGAGACCCCCAGTTGAAAGGGGCTCACCATTGGAGACACTGGCAGTCGTGGGGATTTTCTTGCTATGAGCCAGTCCTCTTCATCACAGTCGACATCTACTAAACGTAAACAGAATGAGGCTCATGATTTAAAGACCCTCCCAGCTGCCCAAGGTCCCTCATGAATACAGTGCGTTTGTTTACCATTTATTTTGAGCACTACAGTGCTCCTTTACATTACTTGTATTGCACTTTCTGTAAATAAATTGGGAAGAGAGTACAGCCTTGAAAGACACCTATTCTTATCCTAGTCTCCCTTAATACCATTGATATCTGTTCCTGTACTCTGGTTTTTGTACAGATTGAGAATTAATCTTTTGTCTTTCCAGTATCTTGTAGTGCAATGTATTAAAAGCCTTCTCTAGGTCAGTCAGTCTGTATGGGAATTATATATGGGAGGCTGTATTGTATTCCTAGAGTTCTCACTTTATATTGATTCTTTAAACCCATTAGTGGGCTTTTGTAGATCAGTTGATTTGCATGATGTAGGAAGCTGGTTTTTTTTCCATTTATAAACTAAAGTTTCTATGAGAGGTGCAAATGCATTACCAGGGAGAGAGAATTAAGTTAGAGGGCAAGAACATTGTTGATTTAGCACACTTTAGCATCAGATTTGTTTGTTGACAGTTACAAAAGTTATTTTAAAATGTAAATTATTACGTTATAAAAGTGACAGTGAAGGTAACACGTATAGTTAGGAGTTTTCCAAGAATTGCTTTTATAAGATTTTTATTTTGAAAGGTTTATTGCAATATATGTGAAGTTTCCAGCTGATTTTCACATTATGTCCAGAAAGGGACACACGTTGGCTCGACAAAAGACTTTGGGGTTGGTTTGTTATTTTGCCTTTACTGTGTTCTGAAGTTAGTACCAGTCTTGTACTGTTTCCTGTTTGTCGGGTAGACTACAAGGAACAGATTTAAGATACAGATACTGGCCTGAGTAATTTAGCTTAATCTGGGGGCTGTAGTAAGAACTGTGTGTTGCAGTATTTGCCACTGTTGTTAAAAGCAAAGCATGTTATATGCACAAATATTAAGAATCAAACAATATCTGTAGTAGAGAACCAAAAAAGCAGATTCAAACTGGTGTGATTCAGTTCCTACACAGGTGCACTGAATCAACCATTAAGTACATAACTATCATAAGTGTCAAAAATTCATTTACTGTACATGAGATAATGAAAATATGATGCCTGAATATTAAGTGATCATTTTGGTTGTTCTTTTTTTAGGTTAAAATTGGAGTCAAGTATAAATATTAACAAAATCTGTTGCAGGAGAGATGCTATTCACTGGCTAGTGAAATGAACAGTTCTAGGAACTGGAACATAAATTTGAAAACATGTTCAACTTTTTAGCTATCTGAAAACATTCTACATGTCTTTAAATGCTATAGTCACATTGGGTGCCGTAGCAGTGTTCAGGGACAACATGTTTGCAAAACTTATCTGTCACAATATCCACATGTAGGAGGTTGGATACTGTTTCACACACATTCATCACACGTCTTTCCTCATTTCAGTATACACACCACCTACTTTAACCCTTGCCTTTATTCTTTAGACTTTATTTACATGTCTGCTTCAGAGTATTTTTTTCATAGGCATATTTAGTGAACTTCAATTTTGAATGATATGTTTCCATCTGTCAGTCGTAATTCATTCTTGTGTTAATTCATACACATTAGAATGGACAGAAACTGTATGTCACAAATGGTTTCATTCCGATATTGTCAGCTAAAATTGACTTACGATTATTTGAGAATGTAGATGATGTAGTTGTGGAAGTTTTTATTTGACATTAGTTTGTACAAGAGTGATTTCCTTTGTTGACTATATTTCATACTTCATTTGTCTTATACATTTAATATCTACCAAATTTTGGTCAGATACATTTGAAAACTGAATGTGTAATCTTGAAACCTGCCATGAATCAGTAAAGATCTATTAATTTTATTTATTTATTTAACCTGATCTGATTAGGCCCATCAGGCCCTCTATTACATCAGACCATGTACCTGTTTTACATCATAGTTATTTAAGAAATAACTTTAATAAGATAAATAGACTTAAAATGAATGGAAAAAGGTCTCGCGTTTCTCGCCATATCTGGTGATTAAAATTACACGAGCTTCTGGCCATTTTCAAGTAGTATGACTGCCAGTGGACTGCTGGTAAACCCCTTATATACACTAGCTGCTGGCTGTGTTGTTACTGGCACCCACAGCATTGCCGTATATGGGCATATGTTGACTCGGTCTTCAATGCATCCTCTTTGACCACATGATTGCTGGATCCTACGTGTTGCTGAGCTGTGGGCCACCATCTCTATTTAGAGTGCTATAAGCGATTTTTATTTCAATGCCTTCTTTAATTACACAATCCCCAATCCCAGAAGCCATTTGTGCAATCCATGACAGATGTTTCATCAAATCGTATTAAAAATTCAGCAGATTTTATCCCCTGAATTAACCCTCTTTGACTTAGTGCAGATTACGTTATGGTCAGTTTTGATGTGGTGGCACTGTTTATGTGCGTACCTGTCAAAGACTTTGCATCTAGTGTTCCAGTTCTTTTTAAGTGAAATGGTCGAGCTATTCTGGCACATTCTTATGTCTTCTTATTTTCTGTACAACCTCCAGTATTACGATCAGACGGACGGTGTTGCGATGGGTAGCCTGTCAGCTCCAGCTGCTGCAAACCTGTTCTTGGAGAATCTTTGGGATATTGCCTTAGACATGGGGCCATTAAAGCCTATTTGTTTCTATTGATACATTGATGACACATTCATCATTTTGCCCCATGAGCACAAGAAACTTGATGAGTTTTTGGGACACCTTAATAACATTAACAGTAACATGCAGTTTACCATGTAGGTACAAAAAGACGATGCCTTGTCCTTCCTTGTCATCCTTGTCCACCACAAATGAAATGGGTGCTTTGGCCACTGAATCTCTAGAAAAGCACCCACCCATACCAACCTGTACTTGCACGTGGTCAGCCACTATCACCTGCCACAGAAACGCACTGTCTTACAAACATTGGTGCATTGTGCAAGAATGATATCAGATGCTGATAACCTGCCCCACGAGCTGAGCCATCTTCACAAGGTCTTCAGGAACGACAACTGTAATGTCCATCGAATAAATGACGTCACTTCAAGCAAGTGGGATATTTATTCCACTAACCCTCATACTGTCCAAGCAATCTGAAATTCTTCTTCACGCAAAAATAACCATTGATGATTTGGCTGGTGTTATCTGTAAGCCATTCACTTTCAACCAAATTCTAAGGTTTGGTACACCATGCTCCATAATTTCTTTTGCTGTTTCTACAGAATAAGCGATCAAATACAGGCAGGGGTCGTCAGGTAGGCACTCCTGGCAGGAAACATTTTTCTAGGTCTTATGTATACACTATGTACTGGAGAGGGTTCAGTATGCCTTCCTGAGAGAGATCATTGTCAATGATCCAAGGCCCAATGGTTTTTCCATTGTACTTAAATTGTTGCTCTCAGAAAGAAGAATCTATGTTAATTCCACAAATTAGTTTCACTGGTAAACTGATTGAAACAAGTTTTCTTTCCAATAATGTGCTTTTCACATTGTCATAAGCCCAGTCTATATCACGGAACCCATTTGTTCACAACAATCTGTTGAATGTCAGTTGTCAAGCGCACACGTTCCCTTCCAAAATCCAAACTGGGTCTTGGGAAGAACATTAGTCCTCTCCATCCACCATTCTCATCTGTTTTTAACGATTCAGTCAATCATCTTTGATAAATATGAAGATAGTGCTATAGGTCTGTACGACAATGGGTGAAGAGTATCTTTGGTTTAAGAACAGGAATCAAAATCTGCTCCATCCATTCCTGAGGTACTGGAACATACATCCATATTTCATTGTACACTCTTCATAGTATAAAAAGTGTGTCAGATGGCAAGTTTTGGATCACACTATAATGTATTCTGTCTACACCCGGTGCTCTATTACGTGAATTTTGTGAAGCATTAATCAATTCTTGTTGTGTAAAAGGGGTACACAATTCATGCTCTATTTCATCAGCATGGTGAAAGTAAATATCTTCACTGTGGGCTGAAGCTATTGCAATTCTGTCCAAGACAACTGTAACCATAGCATTTGTTTCTCATTGAATTTTGTATTTGATTTCACATTTCTAAAACATCTGATCTTCTGTCATACTGGTACCTTTTTGTAATGACTCTCAGTATTGGATCCAACTTTCCCTCTTGCGCACCATCAAAACTATTTTTGCTGTACTTCTGGTCGCTTATAATGTAAAAAGTTTCCTAATGTATGTGTCTTCTTTTATGTTGTTAGAGAGCTGTTCTTCTCCTTACTATCGTCCTGGAGCAGTGCATGTACCACCAGAAAACTGTTAGTCATTTGTCCTTGTGCTTATTAGGGGAGGCATACTTCTATTAGATGCTCATTTGATTAGTGAGATGAACTTTCCATGCCCATCAATTCCGCTGGGAATATTGGAATTGTCTTTTAATTCCTTGCATTATAATTTCTTGATAACATCCCCAGTTTGCTTTACTAACACTCTGTTGGGTTGTCTCATTTGCCTGTTTGCTTTTTGTTGCAGCGAATTCACAAAGAATTCCCGGGCACACACCTCCCTGCAGGGAGAGAGTGGTTGTTGGTCTGTCTTCTCACGCACTTCACACTCGAGGTCATCCACAGTATAATTAAATAAGATGGATCAGTTTCATAAACAAACTATTTATTTCCTGCAGTATACACCATCATTGTCGACAATATATTGCCATTTCTCTGGAAGCTTATAAACGCCATTCTTCCAAAATGTGGAGTTTTGAGGTTGAGGAACTCTTTGAGGTTCAGTCTGCAGCCTTCTAAGGAGGTGAGGCACTTGCCAGTCAGGAAATTCTGCAGGAAATGGAATATATGCAAGTTGGAAGGGGCAGTGTCAGGTGAATGCCGCAGTTGGGGTAACACATACCACTCAACAGATCACACCTTTTGATGGATCACCGTAGAGGTATGTGGTCTGGCATTGTGGTGGTGAAAGGCAACATTCTGATCCAAATTTGGTCATTTCTCATCAATAATTTTCGTGAAATGATCAAACTGTGGAGTGATAGTCTCTCTCAGAAGTTTGTAATACAGGATGCTTTCACAATTCCACTAGGTGTATAGCAGAACCTTTCTCGGATGCAGCCGTGATTTAGGAACCAATAGTAGTGGCTACACTGTCTTGTGCCTTGATTTATTTTTCCGAGCATTGTTGTACACGTTCCACTTCTCATCTCCAGTTACCAAACATTCCGGAAAAGGAGCATTCTGACTGCTTCTCAATAAGTGGTCACAGATGGACATACTCTGAATCAAATTTGATTCACTTAGTTCATGGTGAACCCATACATCACTAATTTTTACATAAACTAGCTATGGGTTATGTAATATTTACATAACCCAGCTTGTCCTAACCCAGCACAAGCTACATAGTCAACATCCACACTGTCATTTGTGGATTGTTGACTATTATGTCATTAAGCTGTTCCCCTTCCATAACTGTTGGCTGTCCACATCGAGGTTTCTCTGTTTGGGCGAAATTCAGAACTCTAATTCGACTAAACCACTTTTGACATACTCAAGACATTAGTGCATCGTCCCCGTATACAGCACAAGTCTTTTGCCAGCATTGTGAGGTGGCTCTCCCTTACGATAGGAAAACAGCATAACATGTCTTAAATATTCCTTCTTGCTTTCCATAGCTTTTAAACACATATTCACGCTGTTCCATCCAATGCTAGGTCCAAACACACACTGATATATCCAGTGGTGTGTCAGGTTGTCGACCTCCATCATTAGGGCGATTAGGCAACTATGTTACCCTGGCGTGCACAGCGGGTGCAGGGTTGCAGGTGCTATAGGTGGAACACACAAATAAAACTTATAAGACAACTGAATATCTAGCAGTGGGGTTAATATACTGCTAGTTACTATGCTCACACTCAACCTTCCTAAGTATAGGATAGTGACCCGATCCTAAAGAATCCTGGAGTACTTGTCTTGTAGACATTACTGCAATGCAAGGGAAGCATAGTGTTACGTCTAATGCTGATTTTCCTCTCTCAAGAACCATAACCATTGTTGGAGAACCATTATTCATGACAGTCATTATCCAACAGTGCCAGGCTGGATTCCCCCATTCTATCACTGAATGAGCAGTCACAAGCAATGTTGTGGGCATTATAGTATCCTCATAATACATATGGTGCTTCCGTTTGTTGGAATAGCCTCACACCGATCTTCATTAACCGGAGTTTTTGCTGGAATGTATAATACAAAAGATATTAGCATAGTGCCTAATCCAGTCCTAGCTGCCCGCGGCCTGGAATGGCAAATTATACACATTTAAAACTATCAGTTGATTGATTATATTGTCTCTCAGCAGAATTGCTGCTCCTCCTCCACCACCTCCACCTCCACCTCTTCCATAATCTATCAGCTCTATATGAAGTACAGCCTTTGACTAAAAATTGTGTATTCAGCTGGAGCCATGTTTCCGATATTGCTGCAGCTGCTACACAGCTCTGCTGTAGCTGACTGACTAAACTTTCTTTTTTTGTTGTTGTCGTCGTCGTCGTCGTCGTCGTCGTCGTCGTCGTCGTCGTCGTCGTCGTCGTCGTCTTCAGTCCACAGACTGGTTTGATGCAGCTGTGCAGGCTTCTTCATCTCTGAGTAACTACTGCAATCTACATCCTTCTGAATCTGTTTAGTGTGTTCATCTGTTGGTCTCCCACTATGATTTTTACCCTCCTTCATTCCCTCCAATGCTAAACTGATGATCCCTTGATGCCTCAGAGGGCATCCTACCAGCTGATCCCTTCTTCTAGTCTAGTTGTCACAAATTCCTCTTCTCCCCAATTCTATTCAGGACTTCCTTTCTTTACTTATAATAATAGTGACTGCTCCACTGTAAAATGTTAAAACCTGTAACTTGATATTAACAGGTTATCAGTCACTGCTTTTATTAACAATGGCCATACATTTCCTTCACTTTGTATTTGTTCTTTCCAATTAAATACTAACCATTTTTAAGTAGCTTTCTTAAAATATTTGATGAAACTTTTCCATTTAGAACCACCCATAACAAAATGACTAATAAACTTAAATAGATAACTCTGGGTATAAAAATTTCTAGTGACAGGAAGAGGAACTCCACAGTGAACCGAAATATAATAAAAACAAATGTTTTACTGAGTATGTTCATCATTAGAAAGCTATATTTAAAAAGTTGTGAAGGCAGCCAAACAAATGGGAAACAATAAGTTCATTGTAAAACAAAATTAGTATGGTCTGTTGTCAAATCAGAGTTAGGTGTTACAGTTAGTAGTAATGAAATATGTACGATTCAAGTAGATGATAGCTTTATTGTAAACCCAGCTCAAATATCAGTGTGTTTAAATGAATTCTTCGTAAGTGTGGCAAAGTCAGATGTTGATATATCAGAGTAAAGTAAATCCCTTTGAAGCTGAGTATCTTACGGATTTTAAAAAAGTCACAATAATGTATGTGTGAAAATGTTATCATTAAAAAATAAAAACTCTTCTGAGTGGGATGAGACATCTACTAAAGTGATTAAAACAGTATGTGACAAAAAATAACAGCACCTCCCGTAGCTAAAATATTCAACCAATCTTTTGAACAGGTACACTTTCCTAATGTTTTGAAGTATGCTGAAGTCAGACCTCTGTTCTAGAAAGAATTTAGAGAAGACACGGGAAACTACTGCCCTATTTCTATTCTTCCAGTCCTGTCAAAAGTGTTAGAGGAAATAGCTGCAAACCAGATCAAAATTTATATGGTAAAAAATATTATTGTAACCAATATAGATTTCAATGAGGATAAAATACTCTGGATGCAGTGAATAACTTTATTGAAAAGATAAAATCAGTGGATCAGAGGAGTAAATTTACAGGTACCTTCTGTGATCTCACAAAAGCACAAAAGACTCGTGAACCATGACTTGCTTACCTACAAATCAGACAAATATGGGATTAAGAACAATGCTATAAATCGGCTCGCATCATACCTACACAACAGAAAACAAAGGGTAACTATCACCTCAGACGCAGTGAATTATTATTCTAAATGGAGTACAGTATCACAAGGTGTGCCTCAAGGCTCTATTTTGGGGCCAATCCTGTACCTGTTCTACATAAATGACTTACCCATAAATATAAATTCCCCATCAGTTCTGTTTGCAGACACTATTTCTGTTTTAAATGAAGATGATGTATAAAAAATTCCGACCTCAAACGTAAGCACACTGGATACCTTAGAAAACAGGTTCCTCTTAAGTGGGTTGAAACAACATTGCAAAAACTCATAGGGTACATTTCAAAATCAAACATTCAAAATGTGTGGAAATTAAAATACAACACTCAAGCTATGAAAGAAGTTGAAACAGTCAAATTCCTGGGACTAAATGTGGACAAGAACTTAAGCTGTAATACACATTTTGATTTCCTATCAAATAAGCTATGCAGTTTTGCTTTAGGAATGCAACTGACTTGAGTACACAAAAAGTTGCTTATCATAGGTATTTTGAATTTATCAGATATGGTATAATTTTCTGGAGAAGTTAAAGTAATGTACCTCAAATACTGAAAGAGTAAAAGAAAATTGTCAGATACATGTGTACTGCACAACAGACTTGTCACCCATTATTCCGGAAAGTAAATATCCTAACTGTTCAATCCATATGCATTTATGAAATTATAATCTTCCTACACAGAAGATAAAAATTATTTAAGGAGAATTATTTTAACCCCACATATAACATGAGAAATAAAAATAATTTTGTACTATCCATACACCAATTGAAACTATACGCATGGACTCCACAGTATATGGGGATGACAATATGTAACAATTGAATGGGTAAAAATATATTTAATACAAAGACAGAAATTTTAAAAATGAGGCTACAGCAGAGACTGTTCAGTAGAAGAATTCATAGAGGATGAAATGATAATTTGAGCAAGGGTTAATTAATTGTTAGATTTTATTGTATGTACAACAAAATTGTATTATTATTATTGTTATTATGCTGTTTGTTAACATCAGCTGTTCTGCATTTGTGGGGAAATTTTACTGCAATTTTGATGTGTCTCCTGTATCAGAATCAAATGATTTAGATTATGTACAATGTACACTATCAGACGAAAAACCACAATGGTAAAGTTTTTCAGCCAGTTTAGCACTAAAATGCCGAGCACATTCAGTCTGTGGTCCTAATGCTAGAGCACGTGTGTTGCCGTAGATCACCTTTCCACAACTTCCTCTTGAGTCTGTTAACAAGTGCATAATTATAACCTTTGTTTGCTGGGCATATATGTGTTTCCTGCGTGCACTTCTGCTTTGTCAATTGGTGGATTAGCAATATGTGGACACATGTCATACATATACATATACACCATATGTCATACCTATACACTGTAGGACTCTGAGAGCCTGTACAGTCCGTTTTGTTTCTGGCACTGCTCATGCTGGAGGAAAGGAAATCCAATTCTTTTGTAATATTTGTAAGTCCGTATAGTTGTGTTTGACGTACATTAATATTTACAGGTACAGGGAAAGACTCAACAACTTGAAAATATGTTGCATTGTCTAGCTTATTCTCAACCTCTTTAAAACTCCAATTCTTTTGACCTGCTATTTCATTGACTCATTTCCTAATTAGGAACTCCATACATTTTTTGGCAGGAGCTTCATTCCCCTCACTGCAATGTACACAAGAAATACTGCCATTGTGGCTCTGTTCTCTAGTATGTTGACCACCACATTGACAGTAATGATATTGACTGCAATATTGTCTGGTCATTTAAGCCATAATGTAAATATTGGAAACATTCTTTCACTGGTATGTATGGAGTAACTCCACAGTGCATACTACAAATACACATGTACTACAGGAGGATTTGAGAATCAAAAGTGAGGATATAGGTCTGCAAATTTATAACATGACATACATAACTCAAATTTATAACACGACGTACATAACTCTGAGTGACATATTTCACCTTTCGTGTTAATTTAATGACACAAACATTGGAAGTTATTGATTCCATAATGTTTGCTTCAGAGAGTCTGGTATAGACACCCCAATTCCTTGTTTCAACACCACATCATTTGAAATATATGACTGAAACCTCATCTCAGATTTTGTTTCTGACTGTACCATGTAATCTGCCGCTGATGGAGATTTGGCTTCAATTTTTAGTCTGTTTCTACACACCTTTGAGATATTGACAATATGGCCATGGATCGTTGGCATGCATTTGCGAATAATTTTTCCTAATGCCATAAGGTGTACACTACCTGCATCAGCTTACTTGCTTTCCAAACACACTATGTATGGACTGTTATCTGTGGGCTTATATAACTTCTGTGGAAGTTTTTCTGATGGTGGTACCACTACGTTTGAACTTGTTGGCAGCGATTCCTGATCTACATGCATCTCAGTTTCTATCATGTGTTCACAGACACTATTGTTGTTATTGCTACTGCGACTCGTCTGTGGAGCCATCTGTTGCGTCAGATCTAAAACTTCTGTTTTGCCATAACATTGAATCTCCTTGTTACTGACCGGTCACTCTCTGCCAACTGAGTTATCTTCAACTACAGGATTACTTACATTGTTAAAACAATGTATAGCACTTACCATATGGTCATTGCCACTATTTTTATCAGTGGAAATACTATTTCCTCCTTTGCCGTCTGCCTGCTGCCCATGTATTGGCAGCATGATACGTGAAGCCAAATTATAAATCTAGCTCCCCCCCCCCCCCCATGCAACTGCTGCTTGACGATTTAATAATGTAACAATATTAGTTGGTTAAAGTCTGTTTTTGTCCTCAAACAACACTAACTAATAATCAAACTTCCACTATTAATGGAAAACACTTCACAACATTAATTCACCATTAACAGGTGGCAACTGTCTTACACATCAGGTTTATTGGTTTTGCACTTAAGATACAACTGGAGGTCATCAGTGTACATGTAGTATTTGCAGTAGGGCGAAACTGATGACACGTCATTGACATACAGTGAAAAAAAGTACGGGGCCTAATATCAAACCTTGCAGGACAGCTGTACTAACTGCCTCCAAGTGACTTAATGGTGCCGGACATGACGCACTGCTGGGGGGACGTCAGGTGTGAACGAAACTATTGCACTGCACGTGATGAGAAATTTAGGCTGCTAAGTTCAGCAAATAAAATGTCATAGTCAACATTGTCAAAGGCTTTGCACATGATAGTCGCCTCTTGTGCATCTATGGCAAGCTTCAGGTCAACAGTTGATCTGTTTACAGAAACTATATCTAAAAACAAAGATGATGTGACTTACCAAACAAAAGCGCTGGCAGGTCGATAGACACACAAACATACACACAAAATTCAAGCTTTCGCAACCAGTGGTTGCTTAATCAGGAAAGAGGGAAGGAGAGGGAAAGACGAAAGGATGTGGGTTTTAAGGGAGAGGGTAAGGAGTCATTCCAATCCCGGGAGCGGAAAGACTTGACTTAGGGGAAAAAAGGACAGGTGTACACGCCCACACACGCATATATCCATCCGCACGTACACAGACACAAGCAGACATTTATAAAGGCAAAGAGTTTGGGCAGAGATGTCAGTTGAGGCGGAAGTAAAAAGGCAAAGATGTTGTTGAAAGACAGGTGAGGTATGAGTGGCGGCAACTTGAAATTAGCGGAGGTTGAGGCCTGGCAGATAACGAGAAGAGAGGATCTCTGGAGTTCTGACAGGTTGGTGTTAGTGGGAAGTATCCAGATAACCCGGATGGTTTAACACTGTGCCAAGATGTGCTTGCCATGCACCAAGGCATGTTTAGCCACAGGGTGATCCTCATTACCAACAAACACTGTCTGCCCGTGTCCATTCATGTGAATGAAGAGTTTGTTGCTGGTCATTCCCACATAGAAAGCTTCACAATGTAGGCAGGTCAGTTGGTAAATCACGTGGGTGCTTTCACACTTGGCTCTGCCTTTGATCATGTACACCTTCCGGGTTACAGGACTGGAGTAGGTGGTGGTGGGAGGGTGCATGGGACAGGTTTTACACTGGAGGCAGTTACAAGGGTAGGTGCCAGAGGGTAGGGAATGTGGTTTGGGGATTTCATAGGGATGAACTAAGAGGTTGTGAAGGTTAGGTGGACAGCGAAAAGACACTCTTGGTGGAGTGGGGAGGATTTCATGAAGGATAGATCTCTTTTCAGGGCAGGATTTGAGGAAGTCGTATCCCTGCTGGAGAGCCACATTCAGAGTCTGATTCGGTCCCGGAAAGTATCCTGTCACAAGTGGGGCACTTTTGTGGTTCTTCTGTGGGAGGGTCTGGGTTTGAGGGGATGAGGAAGTGACTCTGCTTCTGTACCAGGTCAGGAGGGTAGTTGCGGGATGCGAAAGCTGTTTTCAGGTTGTTGGTGTAATGGTTCAGGGATTCCGGACTGGAGCAGATTCGTTTGCCACGAAGACCTAGGCTGTAGGGAAGGAACTGTTTGATGTGGAATGGGTGGCAGCTGTCATAATGGAGGTGGGTTTGATGTGGACGGACGTGTGAAGCTGGCCATTGGACAGATGGAGGTCAACGTCAAGGAAAGTGGCATGGGATTTGGAGTAGGACCACGTGAATCTGATGGAACCAAAGGAGTTGAGGTTGGAGAGGAAATTCTGGAGTCTTCTTCACTGTGAGTCCAGATCATGAAGATGTCAGTAATAAATGTGTACCAAACTTTGGGTTGGCAGGCCTGGGTAACCAAGAAGGCTTCCTCTAAGCGACCCATGAATAGGTTGGCGTACGAGGGAGCCATCCTGGTACCCATGGCAGTTCCCTTTAATTGTTGGTATGTCTGGCCTTCAAAAGGGAAGAAGTTGTGGGTCAGGATGAAGCTGGCTAAGGTAATGAGGAAAGAGGTTTTAGGTAGGGTGGCAGGTGATCGGCGTGAAAGGAAGTGCTCCATCACAGCGAGGCCCTGAACGTGTGGAATATTTGTGTATAAGGAAGTGGCATCAATGGTTACAAGGATGATTTCCGGGGGTAACAGACTGGGTAAGGATTCCAGGCGTTCGAGAAAGTGGTTGGTGTCTTTGATGAAGGATGGGAGACTGCATGTAATGGGATGAAGGTGATCTACGTAGGCAGAGATACGTTCTGTGGGGGCTTGGTAACCAGCTACAATAGGGCGGCCGGGATGATTGGGTTTGTGAATTTTAGGAAGAAGGTAGAAGGCAGGGGTGTGGGGTGTCAGTGGGGTCAGGAGGTTGATGGAGTCAGGTGAGAGGTTTTGTAGGGGGCCTAAGGTTCTGAGGATTCCTTGAAGCTCCGCCTGGACATCAGGAATGGGATTACCTTGGCAAACTTTGTATGTGGTGTTGTCTGAAAGCTGACCCAGTCCCTCAGTCACACACTCTCGACGATCAAGTACCACAGTCGTGGAACCCTTGTCCGCCAGAAGAATGATGATGGATCGGTCATCCTTGAGATCACAGATAGCTTGGGCTTCAGCAGTGGTGATGTTGGGAGTAGGATTAAGGCTTTTGAAGAAGGATTGAGAGGCAAGGCTGGAAGTCAGAAATTCCTGGAAGGTTTGGAGAGGGTGATTTTGAGGAAGAGGAGGTGGGTCCCGCTGCGACAGAGGACGGAACTGTACCTGGCAGGGTTCAATTTGGATAGTGTCTTGGGGAGTTGGATCATTAGGAGTAGGATTAGGATCATTTTTCGTCATGGCAAAGTGATATTTCCAGCAGAGAGTAAGAGTGTAGGACAGTAAATCTTTGACGAGGGCTGTTTGGTTGAATCTGGGAGTGGGGCTGAATGTGAGGCCTTTGGATAGGACAGAGGTTTCGGATTGGGAGAGAGGTTTGGAAGAAAGGTTAACTACTGAATTGGGGAGTTGTGGTTCCAGATTGTGTTGATTGGAATTTTGAGGTTTTGGAGGGAGAGGAACTGGAAGTGGGAGATTGAGTAGATGGGAGAGACTGGGTTTGTGTGCAATGAGAGGAGGTTGAGGTTTGCTGGAAAGGTTGTGAAGGGTGAGTGAGTTGCCTTTCCGGAGGTGGGAAACCAGGAGATTGGATAGTTTTTTGAGGTGGAGGGTTGCATGCTGTTCTAATTTGTGGTTGGCCTGTAGGAGGATGCTCTGAACAGCCGGTGTGGATGTGGGAGAGGAAAGACTGAGGACTTTTATTAAGGATAGGAGTTGACGGGTGTGTTCATTGGCTGAGTTGATGTGTAGGTGAAGGATTAGGTGGGTGAGGGCAATGGATTGTTCTGTTTGGAACTGGTGTAGGGACTGATGGAAAGAAGGGTTGCAGCCAGAGATGGGAACTTTAAGTGTGAGGCCTTTGGGGGTAATGCCAAATGACAGACAAGCCTGACAAAATAGAATATGGGAGCGTAATCTGGCTATGGCGAAGGCATATTTGCGGAGGGAATGTAAATAAAACTTAATGGGGTCGTTGTGGGGGGTGTTGTGAGGGTGACATGGTATTAGAAGGTGGAAAGTGTAACATGAGGCTGAAATGAAAATGAAAATAAAAATATATGGGGAGAGATAAAGGTGAACTGAAAGCAATTGGAGATCTGGTGTGAAAAAAGGAGAAAAAGTGTTGGTTAAAGCTGGGCTATGTTGATCCTGTGGTGAACTTGGGTTGGTAGACAACGATGTGCATAAAGGTTAGGTGGCTGTGTTGCCGACAAAACACGTTAAAGGTGGAGAAATTCGGGAAAATTTCGAAAAAACTACGTGTAAATGTATTAAAAGTAGTGGTTTTGTGGTGGCAGATTATGAAAATGAGGCTAACAATTGTCTGACGAAGAAATAATGACGTTAAAACCTGTGGGAAGCGGCTAAAAATGATCAGTGATGTGGGAAAAACGGAAATGGAAATAAAGCAAAAGTTATTAGAACTAGCCGAAATGGTTGTTTAATAGGTGAAAGAACCTGTTTGTGAACTAGAAACGGTGGATTTTATAGCAGCGGTAGTGTTGAAAGCGAAAAAAATTTTTTTTTTTTGTTGTGGTTTGGAACTGGGTTACGTATTATTGAGTGTATATATAGACAGGATAAAATTGTATAGTAGATTACGGTAAAAACGAGAAGGTGAATACAAAGTGAAACTACTGGCAAAAACAGAAAGAGAAAATAAGACAGAAAAGATTTCGAAATGCAACACTGACAATAACAAACGCAATTGTTGGGTTCAAATTAATGATATGAATATAATAGAGGGAAACATTCCATGTGGGAAAAATATATCTAAAAACAAAGATGATGTGACTTACCAAACAAAAGCGCTGGCAGGTCGATAGACACACAAACAAACACAAACATACACACAAAATTCAAGCTTTGGGAACCAGCGATTGCTTCATCAGGAAAGAGGGAAGGAGAGGGAAAGACGAAAGGATGTGGGTTTTAAGGGAGTCATTGCAATCCCGGGAGCGGAAAGACTTACCTTAGGGGGAAAAAAGGACAGGTATACACTCGCACACATGCACATATCCATCCGCACATACACACACACACAAGCAGACATTTGTAAAGGCAAAGAGTTTGGGCAGAGATGTCATCCTTATACACAAATTTTCCACACGTCCAGGGCCTCGCTGTGATGGAGCACTTCCTTTCACGCCGATCATCTGCCACCCTACCTAAAACCTCTTTCCTCATTACCTGACCCACAACATCTTCCCTTTTGAAGGCCAGACATACCAACAATTAAAGGGAACTGCCATGGGTACCAGGATGGCTCCCTCGTACGCCAACCTATTCATGGGTCGCTTAGAGGAAGCCTTCTTGGTTACCCAGGCCTGCCAACCCAAAGTTTGGTACACATTTATTACTGACATCTTCATGATCTGGACTCACAGTGAAGAAGAACTCCCGAATTTCCTCTCCAACCTCAACTCCTTTGGTTCCATCAGATTCACGTGGTCCTACTCCAAATCCCATGCCACTTTCCTTGACGTTGACCTCCATCTGTCCAATGGCCAGCTTCACACGTCCGTCCACATCAAACCCACCTCCATTATGACAGCTGCCACCCATTCCACATCAAACAGTTCCTTCCCTACAGCCTAGGTCTTCATGGCAAACGAATCTGCTCCAGTCCGGAATCCCTGAACCATTACATCAACAACCTGAAAACAGCTTTCGCATCCCGCAACTACCCTCCCGACCTGGTACAGAAGCAAATAACCAGAGCTACTTGCTCATCCTCTCAAACCCAGACCCTCCCACAGAAGAACCACAAAAGTGCCCCACTTGTGACAGGATACTTTCCGGGACCGGATCAGACTCTGAATGCCAGCACATCTTGGCACAGTGTTACACCGTCCGGGTTATCTGGATACTTCCCACTAACACCAACCTGTCAGAACTCCGGAGATGGGAACTTGCCATTCAGTATATCCTCTCTTCTCGTTATCCGCCAGGCCTCAACCTCCGCTAATTTCTAATTTCAAGTTGCCGCCGCTCATACCTCACCTGTCTTTCAACAACATATTTGCCTCTGTACTTCCGCCTCGACTGACATCTCTGCCCAAACTCTTTGCCTTTACAAATGTCTGCTTGTGTCTGTGTATGTGCGGATGGATATGTGTGTGTGTGCGAGTGTATACCCATCCTTTTTTCCCCCTAAGGTAAGTCTTTCCGCTCCCGGGATTGGAATGATTCCTTACCCTCTCCCTTAAAACCCACATCCTTTCGTCTTTCCCTATCCTTCCCTCTTTCCTGATGAAGCAACCGCTGGTTGCGAAAGCTTGAATTTTGTGTGTATGTTTGTGTGTCTATCGACCTGCCAGCGCTTTTGTTTGGTAAGTCACATCATCTTTGTTTTTAGATATATTTTTCCCACGTGGAATGTTTCCCTCTATTATATTCATATGTTTACATAAACTGATTGATATTTATCTAGTAGGTTGTATGTAGTTAGTCAGTTTGTTAGCTGGTCATGGACTATACATTCTATGGCCTTGGACAGTGCAGGAAGAATGCAGAGGGTGCTGTGGCAATGTCCTTTTTAGATAATGACTCAATCAATCCCTGTTTCCAGGTCTCAGAGAAAACACTTGTCATCAAGGAGTGATTGAAGATATCTGTTGTAGTGGACGGCAGTGGGTCAATAATAAGCTTCATCATTTGTGCTGTAAAATAGCGTGGCCATTAGATGCTGATCCACTACACATGAAGGCATTTTTAATGGTATTGCAAGTAACATGCTTTAGAGAGAAGTTTTTGTGGCTGCAGTTGTTTATCCCTATGAGATAACCAATGAGTTTCCATTTCAGTTGTGGTTCAGTTGTGAAGTATCAATTCAGTTCTCCAGTTGGAACAATGGGATCAGATGCAGCTTTTATTTTGCCTGTACCAAGATCACACAGGTTTTTCCATATGATATCTATCTCTATTGTCGGTTATTGCATGGGCATGCGTGAGTTTAACATTCCTCACAGCTACGCGTACAAAAATATATACTACTACAAGTAGCTACAGAAGCAAGCATATTACATTTTTAAATAGGGAACACTTCTTAATGTTATGCAATATTATATTTATTTAGTCACGAACTGGCTTTTGGTTGTTTAGGCCATCTTTAGGAGGCAACTGAATGTTAAAGCACACACAAAATGACGTGCAACTTGCACAGATACTATTTATGTACAAGATTCAAAAAATGGCATGTAGACTGTTTACATAGAAAAGCATTACATCTTTTTTTAACACACAAAAATAGTTACATTAACTGAAAATGGAAACAAAGTTTTTGTGTGGAGATATATTTAACAACCAGTGGAAAAATAAAGTTGAATTTCAATTTCAATCTAGTATTTGTAAACCAAAACCTAATTTAACCAACGGGGAAAAAGGAAATTGTCTGGTCACTTAATACTAAGCTGGCATTCTGTGTCATACAGTTGTCGATTTCCAGTCGGATCATCTTTCGGCATTTCTTAACAGAATATAGAACTTCACGTTCAACATACACACCACACCTCACAACTCCATGCCAGGTGTTCCAGGTTGCCTTTACTACTGGATAAAAATGTTGACATCCTGTTGATATTATAAAATGCAGACTTTAATGAATCGGTTATTATAAAAAGGTCGTAAGTCCAGAAAACATGATTTTGAGATATTCAAAGAAAAGTGTTTTATGCTTCAGTGATAGAAGATATGAAGTACTTGGACTTTTGTACTCTGGTGTATCTGGAAACCATTAAATCTACGTCAGATCAGCAAATTTTGCACATTCTTCGAATTATTTTTTTTTATCTTAGACTCATGACCTTTTTGAACCAAATTCGAAATAAATACTAGTACAACTATAGAATTTTGAGAATTTATTAATAAACCAAACTAAAAATGTTATTTTAACATAATCATCATTAGAGATAAGCACTGTTGCAACATTTTCTGTAGGTTTCATACATTTTCATCTTCTTCTGCTGCTGTAGGCCAAGTGTGAATAAATCAATATAACAGTTTGTGTGCTCCTCTGGGATGTACTGTTCCAGTTTTTTTATATCGTTTATCTTAACTTTGTTTATAGGACATTTCACTCTGTGTGCTGAGATTGTTGGGAGTCTGATATTTGCTAGGGATTTTAAAAGTCTGACA
This sequence comes from Schistocerca piceifrons, assembly GCF_021461385.2. Taxonomy (NCBI): domain Eukaryota; kingdom Metazoa; phylum Arthropoda; class Insecta; order Orthoptera; family Acrididae; genus Schistocerca; species Schistocerca piceifrons. Next base: position 765,090,497 of record NC_060141.1, read on the forward strand.
ATGAATGATCGGGCTACTAATACCCCTGGGTTGTGGCTGTCATACTCAAATATATTGTATTGTGAAACACTGGTGTTGACTTTCATTGAACTGTCTTCTCCCATTGTTTCTAAACTCTGGGAATTGCATATAAAAAGATCTGGTCACCAGTCCTTATAGTTCTCAACAATGTTGTTATCCTCAAGCTAGTTGACAATGAATGAGTTCTTTTTGTTGGCAGAATGAAGAATAAGTTCAATATATTCTTTCACAGTGTAAACTCTATAAGTTTGTCGTAACTTTCTTCTTATACCCCCCAAACACCCTATCACAAGGTAGGAAAGAGTGCCCCCGGATAGGGAAACCATTGAAAATTTTTTTTCAAACGTACCAGTTGCAGGAATGTTTTGTCCTTTGTAGTTAATGTACATGTCTCCTCATAATTTAGCCTTTTTTATTATGATGTGTTTGTATTTATCATAATGCCGTATGTCTTTCGTCTTGTTATGGCTGTTACCTTCTTCATTTGACTCCACGCTCTCTTTTCTGATTAAATTGCCATTACTAATGGAAGATTAGGCAACAACCACACAAGATTTGTCTTACAATGTGGTGCCAACAATAGATAATGAAATCGGTACTGGTAAAATGTGATTGTTGTTAATGTATGGACATAAACCGTAGGCTACTTCTGGTGATTTAAAAAATATTACATAAAGCTAATGAGAAGATGTAGTATGAACACGTCATGAGTCCTGGACTCATGACATTTTACATCTACATCTACATCTACATCTACATCTACATTGATACTCCGCAAGCCACCCAACGGTGTGTGGCGTAGGGCACTTTACGTGCCACTGTCATTACCTCCCTTTCCCGTTCCAGTCGCGTATGGTTCGCGGGAAGAACGACTGTCTGAAAGCCTCCGTGCGCGCTCTAATCTCTCTAATTTTACATTCGTGATCTCCTCGGGAGGTATAAGTAGGGGGAAGCAATATATTCGATACCTCATCCAGAAACGCACCCTCTCGAAACCTGGCGAGCAAGCTACACCGCCGTAACGCTATCACGGTTACCAAATAACCCTGTGACGAAACGCGCCGCTCTTCTTTGGATCTTCTCTATCTCCTCCGTCAACCCGATCTGGTACGGATCCCACACTGATGAGCAATTCTCAAGTATAGGTCGAACGAGTGTTTTGTAAGCCACCTCCTTTGTTGATGGACTACATTTTCTAAGGACTCTCCCAATGAATCTCAGCCTGGTACCCGCCTTACCAACAATTAATTTTATATGATCATTCCAGTTCAAATCGTTCCGCACGCATACTCCCAGATATTTTACAGACGTAACTGCTACCAGTGTTTGTTCCGCTATCATATAATCATACAATAAAGGATCCTTCTTTCTATGTATTCGCAATACATTACATTTGTCTATGTTAAGGGTCAGTTGCCACTCCCTGCACCAAGTGCCTATCCGCTGCAGACCTTCCTGCATTTCGCTACAATTTTCTAATGCTGCAACTTCTCTGTATACTACAGCATCATCCGCGAAAAGCCGCATGGAACTTCCGACACTATCTACTAAGTCATTTATATATATTGTGAAAAGCAATGGTCCCATAACACTCCCCTGTGGCACGCCAGAGGTTACTTTAACGTCGGTAGACGTTAGCAACTAAAAATTTTGGCAACAATTTTCTTGGCTTTAAAGTCAGAAACTCATGACGTTCTCAACACAGATACATGCGTTTACAGATGGAGAAAGCAAAAGTACTGAAATCTGAATTTGTGAAAAATTGGACTCATGACCTTTTTTTTCATAGTATATTAGCAATCAGGACAGAGCTGTAGCTAATACTGGAAGTGATATGTTTGATGGGCTACAGTTATGTTTGAAAGAAAATTACAGATAATGCAATAGATATGAGGTGATGCATCATTGAATGGTAAGCTGCATGTTTGTGGATGGTTGGAGCTTGCAGGGATTATCATATCTTTAGCTATAGTGTCTCCTTTTGCTAATATCTATGCAAGCCCTGTGGGAAAGTATACTATACTGATCAGTCAGTCAGTCAGTCAGTCAAATGTGTGGCAGAAGTTAGGTTATCTGAACTTGAGAGAAGCTGAAGGTTGAGAAAGAAAGAGTCATCATTTGCTGCTTAACTTTTAACAGAAAACCACTCATGTGATGCAGACTGTGAAATTCTACATTCTGTTAATAAAAGCAAAAAGAAGACCATACTGGAAGTCTACAAATGTTAAATTAAGTTTTAGTTACAAATAGATAAAAACTGTAAATTCAGCTTTACTTTTAATCAACTGTTAAATGTGTGTCTACACAAATCCTGTATTTATCAACTACTTTAAACAATATAAACAAATACTTAGACAAGTTATAACAAAAGCAAAGAAAATGGAAAATGACAAACAAATAAATTCCAGGAATAAGACTAAAGCATCTTGGAATATCATAAAAAGAGAAACAGGTACTACATCATTAGTCCACAAAAATATAGAACTCCATGAAAACAACAATAAAATAATCAACCCACCATAATGGCTAATAAATTTAACAACTACTTTTATAGTGTAGCACACCACCAAACATTACAACTCACAACCAGACAGCAATACACTCCAGTGAGATACAAAAATTCTTACAAGAACCGTATTTATGTCTCCTATAACACCTGAGGAATTATCTGTCAAGATGGCGGAGATGTTGTGTGTATAAGTGAGTAGTGTTCCTGCGAAAAACGAAAATAATATCGGTAAAAGTACAGTGTGTGTGAACTGTAAGGACGAAATTATTAAGTTAAATGAGTGTATTTCTAGCCTTCAGCAAATCGTCATTGTATTGAGTAGTGAGATGTCAGAACTTCGAAAAGAAATAAGTGAGTCATTAGTTAAACAAAAGGCCGGTCCTCTTCCGAAAAAAAAAAAAAACAAAAAAAAACAAAAAAAAAAAAACCTCTAAAGAGTGGACAAATATACCATATAAAAACGTAGGTGTGAATACGAAAGCATCACCAGGGAGTAAAAACACCAAACATTTGGCGGTTAAAAACAAATTTCAAGTTCTTTCCGTGAGTGAAGAGGCGGATTTAGCCCTAACATCGGTTAGGGAACATGAACTTTTGAACAAACTTTGTAATCAGAATGGTGATACAGGCTCTGAGTTCAGCATTAACGCAAACAATGAAGGTGCGAAATTGAGCATGCCATCTATTGTACATAATAATGGGACATCTATTGCACGTAACAATGAGAAAGACATTATCAATAAAAACGTAAAACAGTGCAAAGACGAAAGTAATGTATTATTTCTAACGGACAGTCACGGCAGAAAAATGACGAGACTATTCAAAGAAAACACGAAATACGACGCAACAGGTTTTGTGAAGCCAGGAGCAACAGCAAAAAACATTATTGGTGTTGATTTACAAGACAAAATGTCGGGAAAAATGACTATGTCGTGTGTATAGCGGGTGCAAATGATGTTGCGAAAAACGAAGCAAATAACTATCTCACTGAACTAAAGAAATTCCTGGAACGCAGTAAACAAAAAAATACGATAGTTGCAACATTACCACACAGATATGATCTAATGTGTCACTCGTGTGTAAATAAAGAAATTCGTAAAACTAACGTTAAAATAAAGCAAATGTGTTCTTTGTTTGGAAAATGTAGCGTCCTTGATATAGGCAAATTGGACAGATGCCAGCATACCAAACACGGAATGCATCTACATTATGAAGGAAAAAACTTTGTATGTAAAATGATAAATGAAATCATTGCGAACAGAGAGAGAGCGAACAGAAAAATTCCATGTACCGGTATGGGACCAGTCTCAGCAAATGAAAAAGAAGCATCCTCAAAAGCAGCAGAATCGTCAGTGGCGGAACCAACAGCTAAAACAACATATTCAGCAGTAACTATTGCCCGTCCTACACGCAACAGAAAACAAACTCAGCGTTTTTTATGGTGAGTAACACGAGAGATGAGGATTCAGAGTTGGGTGAAGCATCTCTCTCGTGTGTTCAATATGAGTTTTCCACACCTCAAGCAATACTATCAACTAACGTACTGAAAA